>NW_028277081.1:1250000-1577860 GCF_059951505.1 Python bivittatus
CTGGACTCTGCCAGGGTGGCTAAGAGAATCCGTTGGGATCGGTTTCGTGCAGATGGTTTGGACCAGAACCATCCCTTTGCTCAGCATCCCGGTGGAGTGCCCTACCTGACCACTAGAGGGCCCTACAGGGTTGGTGTTCCTGCCCCCTCTCCTGCCCCCTAGTGCCCATCCAGAGCTTTGCACCCCAGATCCAAAAATCCTTGCTCAAGAGCTTGGGCTCGGTCTATTCCCTTCCTTAAATTTGTAAAGGACCCCTTAAAAAACAGTGGGGTCGGGGTGGGTCAAGGGGTTGTTTTCAAGCAGGGCCTTCTTGAGACCAAAACTGGGAGAGCGTGGCGCTCTGCACATGCTCAACAGTCCTGGGCGCTGGAAAGCAAAGGAGCGCCAAGCTAGCGTCTCATCCACCCCCCTCTTTCGGTCCTCCTTCCCCTCCTCTCCTCCCCTGTCCCTCCCCTCGATGGGGAGGGAGGGACCCCCGTTTGAATGCCCCCATTCAAATGGAAAACAATGCCTGAAATAAAATGCCAGCTCCTTCGCCTGCCCCAAGAAAAGAGCCATGGTGAGCCCCGACTGCAGACCGGGCCGGAGGAGAAGAGAACTCCCTTCTTTGCACAAGGTTGGTGACTTGGAAATGCTCAGGGAAGAGGGGGGGGGGAAGGATACTGCCCGCCCCCCATTTTGCAAGAAAGGCATGTCTGCTTTTGCAGGTCAGTCCTGGATGGGAGACCTGCTGGAAATCTCCCTTCCTCCCCATCTTCAAGGCCAATGGAAGCCACGCGAGACAAAATAGCAAGGCTTCTGAGCACGTGCAGAATGCAACTGCTCCCTGCTGATGCGCCCTGGGTCCACATCCAGAAATCTCGGGGTTGGGAAGGAAAACATTTCCCCTCCTTGTCCCGGGGGGGACATCTGCATGTGCTCAGAGGCTGGCTCAGCTGTTCCTACTTCATGCCACTCAAGGACTTAAGCCTGGCCAAGATTAAACTCAGTTTAACAAGCTGAAACTTAGCCTTTACGGTAACCCTCTCCCAGGTGTTGAGCCCAGCTCAGCGGCGAATTAATTCACTTTTTTCCTGATTTCGAGGAGCTTTGTTGCCATGACTTTAAACCCATCTTCTGCTTCTCCAGGTCTCCAAGCCCCTCATGGAGAAGAAAAGACGGGCGCGGATCAATTTCTCTCTGGAACAACTCAGACTTCTGCTGGAAAAACACTATTCCCACCAGGTAGGACTTTGAGAAAATCCTCAGGAATCTGCCAACGGCAGAGAGTAAAGCCGAACGCTCCATCCATCAGTCTTCCTCCCAGCTGGGAAGATGCAACTCAACCTAGAATGAGTAAATTGGGAGCAAGCTCTCTGCTCCTTTCTACTGGGAGCACGTCTCTAGCAAAAGTAAGAGGAGGGCTTCATTTCCCAGCTTCCCAATTCTCTCCCTTCTTCGGCACCTCCGGGACAAAAGCATCTGGACAGGAAATGGTCCTTCCTCCCCTCTGAGAATTCGCCTAATAAAAACTTCTGCCAACTTTTGCAGATCCAAAAACGCAAACTGGAGAAAGCAGACATTTTGGAGCTGAGCGTCCAGTACATGCAAAGCCTCCAGCGCTCTGCCCAAGGTAAAACTTTAAATTAAAAAAAACAACACTAAACTACACGACCTGGGGGTGGGTGAGGGGGTGATCTGATTTCCACCCCCCAAAGGTAAGAGATGACAGTATTTTTTGCTGGATCAAATCTGTTCAGAAAGGAAAGAGCCAGGTTTGGCAAAGGGACGAGAATAATTTTGCAAAATGACAAATGCCCTGGAACAGAGAGTTAGAGGAGACGCCCTTTCCTGCACACGCAGGTTAATTCACACAACTCCCAATATCAGAGAGATGGGTGCTCCGTTCTGGATGCTGCCCTCCTGTTAAGCCATGAGAAAGTTTGCTCGGATGTTACAAGTTAGGAGAATCAATTCCGTTTCATTCAGTTGGGTTTCACGGGCTGTGCAAACCCAGCTTTACAGAGAAACGAAGGCTTGTTCCATCTGGCATTTTTCTTCAGATTTCTTTTTTTCCAAAAAATTGCTGAGCAATTAATTCAGGATATACATATATACATACATACATACATACATACATACATACATACATACATACATACATATATATTTGATGAATCCAAAAATTCAGGGATTGGTAAATTCAGTTAATCAACTCACCAATACAATGCTCATTAATTAAGCCTCCATTACAGATCCATGGCTTTTGGGAGTTGGGGGGTACAGTTTTGGGGGGGTGTTCAATAACTGCTACCTGGGGTACACCCACCTACATCACAGGCCCAGATTCTCAGAAAATGCCCTAAAGTTTTCTTTCCATCTCTGGAAGGAAGGAAGGAAGGAAGGAAGGAAGGAAGGAAGGAAGGAAGGAAGGAAGGAAGGAAGGAAGGAAGGAAGGAAGGAAGGAAGGAAGGGAGGGAGGGAGGGAGGGAGGAAGGAGGCAGGCAGGCAGGCAGGCAGGCAGGTGAAATGGAGAAAAGGAAGGAAGGAAGGAAGGAAGGAAGGAAGGAAGGAAGGAAGGAAGGAAGGAAGGAAGGAAGGAAGGAAGGAAGGGAGGGAGGGAGGGAGGGAGGGAGGGAGGGAGGAAGGAAGGAAGGAAGGAAGGAAGGAAGGAAGGATGGTAGGAAGGAAGGAAGGAAGGACGGAAGGAGGCAGGCAGGCAGGCAGGCAGGCAGGCAGGCAGGCAGGCAGGTGAAATGGAGAAAAGGAAAGAAGGAAGGAAGGAAGGAAGGAAGGAAGGAAGGGAGGGAGGGAGGGAGGGAGGGAGGGAGGGAGGGAGGGAGGAAGGAGGCAGGCAGGCAGGCAGGCAGGCAGGCAGGCAGGTGAAATGGAAGAAAGGAAGGGAGGGAGGGAGGGAGGGAGGGAGGGAGGGAGGAAGGAGGCAGGCAGGCAGGCAGGCAGGTGAAATGGAGAAAGGAAGGAAGGAAGGAAGGAAGGAAGGAAGGAAGGAAGGAAGGAAGGAAGGAAGGAAGGAAGGAAGGAAGGAAGGAAGGAAGGAAGGAAGGAAGGAAGGAGGCAGGCAGGCAGGCAGGCAGGCAGGTGAAATGGAGAAAAGGAAGGAAGGAAGGAAGGAAGGAAGGAAGGAAGGAAGGAAGGAAGGAAGGAAGGAAGGAAGGAAGCAGGCAGGCAGGCAGGCAGGCAGGCAGGCAGGTGAAATGGAGAAAAGGAAAGAAGGAAGGAAGGAAGGAAGGAAGGAAGGAAGGAAGGAAGGGAGGGAGGGAGGGAGGGAGGGAGGGAGGAAATAATTAACCTTTGCTGCCCTTTTAGGCCAACCAAAAATAATATCTTGATTGTGACCCATATAAATGGTGGAGTCCTGACCAATGGAAGATGCACTATCATTTAACAATGCCAAGAACTCAAAATCACCCCTGCGTGGAACACCCTGCCTCCAAATTAGGGTGCAAGAGAGAGAAAAGAAGGGGGTGGGTGCAAATTGGAAGGGAGAACTTGCAGTGAATTCTGTCTCCCCAGCTTGCCACGCCCATCCTCTGTAAACTTTGGTATGCATCGCATGGGTTAAGCAAGTATAGTTACAATTATCAGCATTAATTTATTCATGATTTCCCAATGATGTGATGCAATTAATTATTAATTTATTTTTGTTACTCTCCCCCCTCCCCGTTGCCTTTATTCTTGGCCTTAAGCAGCTTCACAGCAGGCAAATTCGGTGGCAAATCATTGACCGAATAGCTGTTTTCATCCCCAGGGGTTGGATTGTGATACTAAGCCACCTGGGTGGTTACAGTAGCATTTAGGAAGGTCCTGCTTGCCCTGGTTTTCCCTCTCGGCCTGCCTGACCACTCCGCTACCTGCTACCCTATTTCTTTTCCCCTCTCTGCTGCTGGGGGACTTTCTCTTCCTGTTCCCCCCTGATTTTCTGGGGGAGCCCCCAAAAGCAGAGCCCTGTGGCCTCCTCAGGCTTACTAGAGAGCTCACACTTTCTCTCCTCCCCAGGAACGCTGGGGCTAAAGAACGCCGAATACCAGGCGGGGTTCTGGAGCTGCCTGCAAGGTGTGCGCCAGTGTCTTCTGCCCCCTGAAGCACCCGGTGAAGGCTCGGGGCCCCAGCTGCTGTGTGAACTCGCTCATGTTCTGCCCGGCAGCGGGGTTGGCAGCACTTTCAGCACCACGGACAGCGACCCTCCACCCACAAGCACCAGAGCCTGGCTGGACGGCCCACGAGCACCTCCCGCACCCGGGCCCTGGAGAGCTCAGGGGCCACCCAAACCTTCCGCTCCAGCCTGGGCAGGTGAAGGCACCCTTCCCTCAATGGGAGATCGGTGGCGGGCAATCGGCGAGCAGCAGAACCGTCCAGCTGTCCTCCAGCGGAGCCCCCAGCTGTGGCGACCCTGGTAGGGAGCAGAGCCAGACTGCGCTCCTGGGCACATTTACGCACGAGTAAGCAGGACTCGCCAGCAGGGCACTCCATGCTGAGAAAATCTGCAGAGGCTCGGTGGTGTATGGCCCCACCATTCCCGCGGGGGCCATTGGATTGGCCGCTGGCCCAGGAGTCACCACTTGGCTTCCCTTCCACCTTCCCCAACTTGAACCTCGGGCCCCAGCTCCCTAAACTCCGTGTCCCGGTTCACGGGACACATTTAACCCAGCCAGTTCAAACCCCAAGGGCACAACCTGCAAAACGGGGTTAGTTTAAATCTGAGTTGGCTTCTTGGGCCCAGCATGTTGGAAGAAGCCAGTCCCACTCATTGAGGATTGTTCTGGCTTGTGTGAAGCCAGAAAACAGATTCCTTCAATGACTAAGTTTGGCCTGACCTGCGAATCTAGACAACTGGCTTGTTTTAAATTCTCATTTTTGTTTGGTTTGCTTTAGAGGGACCTCTGGCATGCGTTTGTAATTCGGGGCTTATCCTTCTACGCAATACGGCTTGTTAAAGCAACGATGGTCTAGCCCAACGTGTGAATGCGGACAGGGGATTTCATTTTGTAAAACTCACGCTGGTCCTTAGGTGGGTTGGCCCTGGCACCAGTATCCAAAACATACATTGAAAGGTTTTCCCTTTATTTGATATTAGGGCATTAGCGGAACCTGCCAGGGAAACATTTTGGGGCTGGGAAAAACAATGAGAGGCAAAGCTGTACCTGTTGGATTCCTGCCTTATGCAAAGCTGTTGCGGGGGTCTGGTGCGTGTGAATTCTATTGCCGGTGAATTCTTCTTGAAAAAGAAGTAACAGCTGAGAAAATGGAGGTTGCCAATGCACCAGGAACAAAACCAGAACGTGCTCTCCTGCCTGTAGCAATCATTGAACGGTCGTCAGAAGGGGAAGCTTTTTATGACATCGAGAAAAAAATTTTCCCAGCTTCTCACTGCATAGATCTTCCTCCCCTCAGGGCTAATTAAAATGTTAGTAAACTGATACCCTTTTCCTGTAGCCTCTCTTCTTTCAGGAAAGACACCGTAGCCTTTTCCGATGCTCCCTTTGCACGGTTGGATCTGGCTCTGGGGTTAAAACGGTTCCTTTGAAGAAGAATAACAATAATAAAAAATAGCATCCTCTTTTGCTCTCTGTGTTTTTTTTCCTGAAAGCAACAAATGAAAAGAAAAATACAGTTTTCTTGGCTTTGATGCTCCTCAAGATCAGAGGCTTGACACTTGCACTGGGTCAGTTGTTCTGCGGGTTCATCTCTCCACGAACACAATCGTGGTCTGCATTTGAAGTTCTCCAAGGATCAGACACGGTGCCACGAATCCTGCAATCTGCAGGGGGGTGGACTTGATGACCTCTGAGGAGCCTTGCAACTCTAGGATTCTAGGAGGGTTTGGCTTCCAGGTTGGACAAGAAGCACCATTGGGTCACGTCCATCCTTCTTGAATAATCCCCCGATTGGCCTAAGGCTTCTGGACCAAGCCACGTTCACACATACCCTGAGTCAGAACCAAACCAATTGGGGGGGGTGAGTTATGGGGTGCAACAGGCCTACAAAAGCATCTGGTTGATGGGCCCTGGGATCATCACCCTCTAAATGTGGCCTAGGTCACCTTGACCAGGGGAAACTGAGGCAGCAAATGAGCCAGAGAGCTGATCTGGCATTTTTGTAGAGTAACATTGCCATCCAGTGGCCGGTCACAGCAATGCATAGCTCCAATTGGAAACTGGTGTCCTTGGGAACGCCACCACCCGTCCCACTTCAGCTGCCTTCAACCCATAAAATAGAATTAGCTGAGAAATACTTCCCCCCTTCTGCGGACACTTCGGGCACCCCGGAGCCAGAAGCAAAACTCCATTTTCAGGTCAGCCTCTCCGATCCTTCACCGTACGTTCAACCGGATCTCCTTCGGCCGGTGGTTGATTGCAACGTTGGGAAGATCTCTGAAGGGAGACCCAGATTTCAGGTCTCAGGACAGCTAGGATTATAAATTAGGCCGAGGCCCAAATAAACTGACCGCCTTGGGGCTTCATAGCAGAAGAGATCAGGAGGCTGTGATCCAAAAGCGTGTAAGAAACGGAGAGAGATGGCAAAGCTGATGGTTTTGGGGAGAGGAACCCTGCTGAAGGGTGAACACAGGAGTACAGGTTGTATTTTCCTAAAAAGCAGAACTACTCAACTGGTGGCTTGTCCAGAAACAAACTAAGATTCAGATGACAAGGATCCCCTGGGGATGCAAGGCTCAAGAAGACAATCCACCTGTCCCTGGGGGTTTAGTTCACCCAACACACCCAGATCAGGGGGAAATCCATCCATCCATCCATCCATCCATCCATCCATCCATCCATCCATCCATCCATCCATCAAATTTGCATGCTGCCCATCTCCCCCAATGGGTGACTCTGGGTGGCTAGCATAACCCTAAATCTAGCAGGTCTTTCCCCCTTGTATACTAAACCTGGTTAGTTTGAACTCTGGGCAGTTCTCGCCACCTCCCTCCCCATAAGGCGAGGAATCAAAAGCCCTCCGGGTAGACAATGAAAGGCAACACGGCGGGCTTTTCTTTTTTCCATTTTTAATTCAATGTTTTACAGGAAGAAATTCTCAAGAGGTCCAAAAACATAAAAAAGAGAGAGACCAAGAAAGAGAGCAGGCTAAAAACTGTCCGGGAAAAAAACGCCGTGAATAAAACGTGTTCCGGTTTCAGACAAACCCACGGTCCCGTGTCGTAGAAAGTGTCCTCTGCACCCCCCTGAAAAACTGCCCGGGCAGGAATGGGGAAATCGAGACAGTGCGAACACAGACTTCGATGCCGGACAGAAACGGGGGGGTCCGAAGACGCCCCGTGGCTAACAGGACAAGCCAAAATCTCTCCGAAGTCTGTAAAAGCCGAAAGCCTGTAAAAGTCCATTTCTCAGATATGGCGACCCCGAGAACGCATTTGGAAAAAAAGTATTGCCTGGTGACCCCAGAAAGAGTTAAAAAGATACAGTACAACAGAGGGTTCAACGGCATCGTCCCCCCCCCGTGAGACCCCCACCCTCTCTGTAAAAGAGGCCCAAACCTCTCGCCGGCTGGATTATCCCCAGTAATCCGAAATGGCCAGCGTGGTTATTTTTAAACCCTTTGAAAGGCACGACATTCTTTATTTTATTTTATTTTTTTGCAGGGAGGTGGGATTCCAGAGGGTTGGCACTAAAGCAATAGGCGGGGAGGGCGCCTGCTGTGGAGAATGGATCCTTGGCACGTTTTAAAAAAAATCTCACACTCTGACAGATGCACCATTGATCGATCCTGGCATGTTACCGCCCCGCACGGTTCCTTTTTGGGGACTCTTTCCTAGTGCTCAGTTTTGTGTGTGAGTTTAGGCCCACTGTCATCCTCTAATCATGAGGACTAGAAACTTAAGTTGGCTTGGGCTGGTTTCTCAAAAGGAAACCCATGATCAGGCAGTTCTTTCTCCTTTAGCTTGCGAGGTTTGCGTTTAATTCCCTTTGAGAATGTCTCTTCCGCTTTGCGGATTTTATCACGACTGGAGGGTGGATGGGAATGGATTGGCTACAATGGCTTGTTCAAATAATCCTAGTTACAAGGGCAACTCCATCTTGGCTTAAGAAACCCTGAGCCAGAACCACAACTGGCTTCCTGTTTTCGTAAAACCTTAACCGTGCACGGTGCCTGATTATATTCTGCATAGGTATTACACGGTTCATGGGGAGGGGAACAGCTTTACAACACTAGAATTGGGAAAGTGGAGCCTCCATATTCAGGGGTAGCGTGCCTCACCTAGCAGGACAAAAACACGTCCAGCGGCTGTTTCCTCATCATGAATGTTTGGGAGGCGTTTTGAGGGGGGCGCGTCTAAACTCGATTGCCGCAGAACAAGAAAATCCAAATTAAATGCCCATATTCGCCACCCGGGAAACCCGCACAAACTCTGTTTTCTATTTAGCCCAAACTAACCTAGTTTGACTTCTCAATCCTCCTTTGCCTGAGTAGGGGGCACCCAAATCCATTCTGTTTTACGTGAGAAGCTGGTTGGAAGGTGGTTTGTCTATCAGACCACTTGGGGAGAACGTTAGTAGATGTGTTCACAAGAAAAGCAAGTTTGGGGGCAAACAATGACCGAGAAGTGGCATCGAATTTTTACTTGGGACTCTCTCTTCCTGCAGACTGAACGTGATCTACCCAATTTGCCGCAAACTTCGTCCAGTTCCTGTCAATCAAAGAGATGGGACAGGACGGGCCAAGACAGCAAACGTGCCACGTTCCCGTGTTGGTCGGCTGTCTAAATTGATTGGTACATCAGAGGAGGGGTGCCACGTTGGGAAAAACTGGGAAATTCTGCATAATTTTGTTTTTCTAGAAGGTCGCCCTCTGATGATGAGATCTAGCAAGATTCGGTGATTTTTTGGGGGGGAAGCGAAGGCAAGGCTGTTTGGTTCACTGAGGGTTGGACGTCTTGTGCGAACGCAGAAGATGGGTCGGGTGGGCAGTCGAGCTCAGGCATGGCCAAAAAGCTCCTTTTGATGCCTCCACAGGCTAAATGACATGGGCCGAGGTCTGAGATCCAAAAATGGCCACTTTCCCAGCACTGAAATTATTCTTTAAAAAATCCTCCTTGCAATTAAAAACATTAGAAGAGCAGGAAGCACAGAAGTCCCGAATGGATGGGGGCTACGCCAACCCAAGACTGGCGTTGGGAAAAAGTGCGACATCAGATCTGTCTCCGAAGGCAGATCCGAGAAAGCGAAACGCTCCATCGGCCAAAAGCCGGCTTGGAAGAAGAATCATGAGGACTAGCAGCTTAATAGTTCAAAAAACAGAATAGGATGAACTGTGCTGGCATTTCACTCCTAGAGGGAATGAACCCAGTGTCAAAGTTGATTTAGGGACTCTGGAGTTCAACTGCTCTTAAATTGGACTTTTCTTTGTAAAAGGGAAATGTCTAATTGCACCGATAAACACACACAGAGTTTAGATGCCATTCTGAGCCACGGAAAACAGAATTAAACTGAGCAGATATAAACAGCACATTCTGCCTTTTTCTGCTCTAGGGAGAGGAATCAGGGACAGCAATCTTTGCCTCGGTCTTATTTCGAAGCTTTGGAAGGTAAGCAGGGTGAAATGTGGTCAGGCCGTGGACGGGAGGCCATCAGGAGATGCCAGGGCTTGCTGGTGAAAGTGAGAAGTTAAAAAGAAAGCTAAGAGCAACAGAAACTGCGCAGTTTGTCCAGATTTGGCGTGAGGATGATACCCCCCTCAGGTAAAATGTTTTTCATGGGTACAGTTGAGTAGAAATGATTTCTTATTGCCTTCATTTGGAGTTTTTGTTTTGCAAATTCCCACGTTATCCTACAGTTTGGGGATATTCTCATAGAATCTCACCCACAAACTCCCCTCCCCTCTGTGGGGGCTCAGACCACGAACCAAAAAGAAAATAAAGATGGTTTGGGGATTTACGATGTGGTTCCCCTTTTTCATGGAAGTCCCTGGGGATCAGGATGTGTGCTCCCAACCATAGAGCGCAGAAGAAAGAGGGGCACCCAGCGGGCTGGGGGATTCTGGGAGTTGAAGTCCACCCATCTTAAAGTGGCTGGGATTGAGCAACGCTGGGTTACAAGACCCACACATGAACTGGGGTGCCTCTGCTGTGGCAAAGCCTTTTGGGGGGCTGGTGAGAAGACCGTGCACCTCCACAATATTCCTTGCTCCTTTTCCTGCCCAGGATTTCTTCATTTGAACCCCCCACCCCGTCTTTTGCTTCTTCTTGCACAGTATCCTAGATGAGTTTACTATCTGGGGAATTTTTTTTTCCCCGTTTGGGGAAGACAAACAGGTCAGCAGTGTTGGTGGGAGCTCCAATTTCAGCCGACACCCCCAAATTCAGACCCCCCTGCCTGATGGGGGGAGACGGGGACTGCGGGGCTGAGGATAAAATGATGGGGAAAGCCGATGTGGATGAGAGAGTGGGAGGAGTGGGGGCAGGACCCCGCGTTTTGCATGCAGACCTCCATCCGTAAAAGGACAGCTTCTCTTCGGACCAAAAATGGACGATCTGGGCAGGATGACCACTTAATCAACTACAGCGGGAAAACAAAACTGAAATGCTTAGGTCTTGTACAATATTAAACAACCGTTGCTCTCGGTTCCCATTCCTTTCCCAGGCCCCTAATTTCCCCCCTCCCCCCTTTTCAATCAAGACATGCGAGCACCCACCTCAGCCTGAGGATTCAACCAGGAACGTCCGTTTGCTTGGCCTGCACTGATCTGGCCAGGTGCCAAGCATCTAAGGGGTGGGGTGGGGTGGGGTGCTTCCCGGGAGCACCAGTTCTGCCAGGGCGCAGAGGAACCCTCGAGAAGGCGCAGGGCGGGCGGGAGACAGGGAAGAACGCTTTGCCCAAACGCAGAAGAAAAGGTAAATGTTGGATCCCCAACGTGGAAAGTCTGTTCTACCAAGTGCCTTAATGATGCCCCCCTGGTCCCCCTCAAAACCAGATCTATGTGAGGCAGGCATTCCCCCCCATTGCAGGGCAGCGGCCCCACCGCTTGTCATGGGTTGCAACAGCCTCCCCGGAGGGGTTGCGCCGTTTTTTGTATTGCTCTTGGGTAGGACCGTGCAAAGGAAAGCCTGCGGTCTCCGTTGCTGCATTCCAGGGGATTTTATGGGGCAGAATGTGGGGCAAGGCTTTGGCACTGAAAAGGAGGTAGGGTGGTGAGTTCTCTCGCTTAGGGGCCCGGGGGACGAGCCAAAAGGAATTTTCCCCACCTAGATTGGACTTGCTTCCCCCCACCCGCCTTTTTCAGCTGCAGCTTCCACCACGATGGGAGAGGAACAATCCGTCTTGGGGTTGGCCCAGTCCCCACGTGACGCTATTCCGGAAGAACAGACCATGCGGGGGTCTCACCCGCCACTTACAGAGGGGTCTCTTGGAATGTAGAACAGCGACTCTGAGAAATTTGGAGCTCTTCCCCCGCCCAGTTTCTTCAGGGGAAAATCAGCTCTCCGTTTTTGGCAACAGCTTCCGGGCTCCAACACGGAAAGACCAGTACGGAAAGACATGCACAGTTAACATCTACCTAGAAAGTACTTTGAGAGGATGTGAGATGATTAGGAACAAAAAAAAGTCTGTCAATTTTGGACGAGCTGTGTGGGTTCTTGCAGTAGACGGGAAGAGAGGAGGACATACCCCGCTCTTGAGATGGGACCCGTCTGGATCTGAAGGGCTTTTTCGTACAACGGTGGCTCTCAGAAGTTATCTTCTCGCTCCTGCTTTTCACGACAAGGACGAGAGACGGGGTAAAGGTTCTTTGGTGATTTGTCCAGTCCCTGTGACCAAATCCAGAAGCAACAAGGAGGAAATCTTGTGGAGGGAGAAAGAAATCTGGAAGATGCCCGTGCGAAACAACTCCCCGTCACCTGGGGTCTACGAGGCCGAGCCGATAGAATCCGAGTGGAATGTTACGTATCCGGAGGAGGCCGAGGGCGAACTCAAAAAGCTGCTCGTGCTTCCCTTGCTCCCATTTTTCCGTAGGTCCTCTTGGCCTCTCCAGGAGGGACTGAGACCTGTCCGGAAACCCTCTGACGTGGCGCAGCTGCTGCTCACGGGACGGTCCTCTGTCCCGGGAGTCTCGCAGAGCTCCACGTGAATCTGCTCGTGGCAAGGCATGTCCAAGCTCCCTTTGGGGAAGAGGATCTGCACGTCCTCCTGAGTCACGAGAGGGGCCGGCACCGCCAGCGAGGTCCCTCGTCCCTGGACTGAGATGCTCCGCAAGACTTGGGGCTCGCGCTCAAAAGTGGTCAAGGGGAAGTTGCTGAGAGCCATGGTGGTGGAACAGCGCGGAAAGACGTCTGGGAGGAGGGAGACCGAGGCGGACCGCAAGGGCGCTCTCCTCGGGGTGGGAAGGGGGCTGGGGTCATCCATGAAATCCATCACCTCCTCCTTGCTGAAGCACTTGTACCCTCCCTGCCGGTGGACATCCTCACAGGAGAACGGCTTGAGGGACAACGTGCTCTCTGCGGACTTCCGGCGCTTGCGATATGGACGCCGTTCCTCCTGGTAGGAGAGGATACTGCTCCTTCTCCGGTCGTATCGAGGCTGAGGGAGCAGCAGGCCCGCCAGCTCAGCAGTGAGGTCCTCCCCAGCTCCCCAGTGCTGGAAGTAGGCTGAAATCTGGCTGGTTGTCCAAATCTCAGTTTCGTCGTGGGAGAAACGCCTGGTGGGAGGGACCTGCAAGAGAGCGGAGAAAGGACGGGAAGCCTACTGCGTCGTTTCAATTTTCTTTTTATTTACGGCAAATATTCTACCTTACGGAAGTTTTATGGAAGTAGGAAAAAACAAAATAAAACAAAAAACAAAAAAACAAAACAGAAAGAAACAGGAAAGAAATACAGGACAAACTAAAAACACAACCAAATTCCCTTCCCTGACTCTCCCTGCACTCGCCAGGCTTTTTGTCCCATGGCACCAAATGTCTCCCTAAATTCTCTGGATCTTCAGTATCCAGACTGGCTGACAGCAAGTGGGACCGCAGCAGTGGGAGTGAATCCTCCATGAACAGGGACACTCTATCTCTGCATACAAGTGGAACTGCTTAGACCTTTGGCAGGAATGTTCATGCACACAGATTGGAGTTGGAGGACTTGCAGCACCCAACTGTTATTGGTTTATTTATTATTAGGGATATGCTCAGACATTAACCATACTGGCCAAGGCTGATGGGAACTGTAGTCCAACAATTATCTCCCGTAGTTAAATTCATCATGGGCACTAGTGAAAATTAATTTGCACATGGGAAAAGCACTCTACTGGTAGCAGATGAGAAGGTCATTTAAGAGTGGAACTTCCACAGTCAGAGGCAGTATACCTCAGAATAAAATATACCAGGGACCAATAACAGGGTGAGGACTATTGGCTTGGAAGACTGCCTGCTGGAAATTTGGAGCTGATCTCCTGGAAGTAGGCTTCCCTTTACCACACCGCAGAAATGGGAAACGCGAAACCTTGGTGGCATTTTCCCACCTGGCGATGCCCGTTCCCCAGCCCAGCCAAACCCTCTCACCTGGAGATACTGCATCTTGTCCTCCAGGAGAGGCTTCGCGGGGTAGACCTGGGGGACCCCCCTCTCCAGGTCATAGTTGGTGATCTGGTCCAGAGTGAGAACATCCCCGGAAAAGTTGTCGGGGTAGGGATGTGAGTACATCAAGTCGGTGGGAATCGGCCGGTCCAAACTGGTTTCTGGGGTCCCGGGTGGACAGAAAGGATGGGAGATAAACAGTGAGAGTCAGTTGCGAAATTTGGAACTTGAAGCTAAACTGGTGGAACCACCAGACCAGGGGTCATGGGGGTTGCCAAGACGCTGGTCCACCATTGCTGGCTCTCATTTAGACCCAGCTGGGCCACCATAAGTGGTTCTCTGTCCCACAGGACTCTTCCCCAACACGACAACGAAGCACCCTTGCGCATTCTGCAAGCGACTTGACTTGGGTTGGGCCCTGCTTTCCCTACGGAAACTGGGGGATGACTAAAAATAGGTCCCTGGGAGACCCCTCAAAGGCCCTCCTGACGTTGCAGGCAGCGTTGCTTAGCCTCTGACCCCAAAGACATCTTCTGGTTCTCAGTCCTGATCCTTTTCCCTCAGCACGGCAGCACGGGCAGTAACAAGCAGGATAAAATAGACCGAGGGCTTGATATGAAGCCACTTTGCTAGACTGGGGTCATCTCACGGAATTGTAGTTTGCTCATTCATTCATTCATTCATTCATTCATTCATTCATTCATTCATTCAATTTCTAGGGCCGCCCATCTCAGACAAGCGACTTCAGAAGTCCTCTAGTCCATCCCCTGCTCAGTGCAGGATCTCCTTTTGGACAGACGGCTATCCAGGATGCCTATCATGGGAACTGGAGTCCGGTGTAACCAGAAGGCACCAGATTGGGGAAAGCAGTTCGGGAACCACAGGACAAGTCTGTTCAGGCAAATCCTGAGTGTGTGAATTCTGCACTGTTGCTATTTGGTATGTGGGAAAGATCTTGGGAGATGGGGCGAAGAGATGCTGCTTAGGGAACGGTCAAATAAGAGAGGGCGTAGCCCACAGCTGCATAATAGGTGGAGAAAAAGGCTCAGAAGGGACCCTCCCTAGTTTCTCGGGCTGTAAAGGAGATAGTGGGAGAATTGTCCTTTCAGACTTGCAAGTTTCTGTCAATGTAGCTTTACAATAAAGTAGAATTAGCTCATCTGGTTGTGTTTTCTAGCTGGTCTACCTAGAAAGGCTGACACCATCTATGTCTTGCTATGGCCAGAGTGGATTCTCATGTGTCTTCCATGCAACCAAGACAGCAATGAATTTCAGGTGGGAAAGGCCACCTCGCAGGACAGCTGAGGGCACCTGTCCCACCACTCTCAGGAGCTGCACGCTCACCTTCCCCCCCGTCATCGTTGGACATGATGGCCACGCACTTCTCCCAGACAGAGCGGACATCAGCTCGGTAGCGGTCGCAGGCCCAGAGGAACAATGGCAAGAGAAGGGACTGCGCCACTGAGCACCAGAGGATACACAAGACCATCCAGTCGTAGGCCACGTCCGACTTTAAACTAGCAAAACTGACCACCTGAAAGGAGAGGGGGTGTCAAGGAAACCAAGTTTTCTGAGCCTCCAGAAAAAAGTGGAATCAGTTCTAAATCAACTGAATTCTAATCAGTTCTAATCAAAAAGTGGAATCAATTCTAAATCAACTGAATTCTAATCAATTCTAATCAGTAAGAAAGGCAGGCTATAAATTATGAATATGAACATGAATATATATACATTGGTGATATTATAAATAAATCTCACCAGTGTGCATTTGGCCCGCCCGGAATCGATTCTAATCAATTCAATTCTAATAAATTTTAATCAATAAGAAAGGCAGGCTATAAATTATTAATAGATATAAAAAGAAATATAAATAAATCTCACCAGTGTGCATTTGGCCCGGCCGGAATCAATTCTAATCAATTCAGTTCTAATAAATTCTAATCAACAAGAAAGGCAAGCTATAAATTATGAATATAGATAAAAAGAAATATAAATAAATCTCACCAGTGTGCATTTGGCCCGGCTGGAATCGATCCTAATCAATTCAGTACTGATCAGTAAGAAAGGCAGGCTATAAATTATGAATTTATTCTAAGGTTTGTGGAATGGTGGAGTAATAAACCTGCACGGGAATTGCTTAGCATGTAAAGCTAATGCTGGCTTGGGCAGACCAAACCCGGACGACTTTCTAGCCAGCCTACAAGCAATGTAAACAAGCCGAGGACACCCTGGTTGCGTCCTCCTCGAGGTCTCTGCTTGGGGCACAAGCATCTGGATCACCACAGGGCCTCCCGCCCCATGCTAGACTGTTGTCAGCAGCTTTACCCACCCTGTACAATAAATTCCCATCCCCCGTGGGCACCAGATTTACCAAGACGGGAAACCCCATCAGGAAGTCGTAGAGGAAAACGATGCCGGTGATTAAATAGGTGATCTGCAGGGAAATCTTAATGGGTTCCGACCCGTCTATGGAGGAGCGGCGTTTGCCCTGGGCATCCTCCACCACAATGGTGGGCACGTTGAACTTGTTTTTGTCCAGATTGTTCCCGGCCTGGAGAGAGAAGGTCTGGAAGAGGGCGATGGCCACGCAGACCACCCCCATGGCGACGCTGCCACTGATGAGGAGCAGGAAGCAGACCCCGAAGCCCAGGCCGATCTCGGTGACGATGAAGCGGCAGTCGCTGGCGTAGAATCTCTCGGTGGTGTCGTGCCAGCCCACGGCCGGCAGCGTGGAGAGGATGAAGGACACCATCCAGATGCCCATCACCGTATGGACCGCTTGCTTCTTAGTATTGCTTAATCTGCAGGAAGGGAAAAAGACCCCAGTGGGACCCCCAAAGAACTGACGCGATGCCCTGTCGCTTAGACTAACGCTACGCAGTGACTCGTCTGCTTTCTCCTTCCTTGAGGAAGAGGCTTCTCGTTTTCTACCTCCTTCTCAGGGAGCTGGAAAATTTCCTCCAAATTTCTCTTGAGGGTGTTTTGGAGATGGCTTGACTGCTGAAGAGGGCTGAGGGAACTGCTGTTGGTAAGGCTGTCTCATTCTCCATCTTTTTCTGATCATGCTGTCCCACCTGAAAAAGCCCAGGGTACCCCTGAGGATGGAACAGAAGGGTTGGGAAGGCTGCAGGCCTCTGGAAGATGGACTGTATAATGCAAGGCTCACCCGTGACAATTGCTCAGTCCTCTCGTTGCTAAAAAAAGTAAGAGGGGGCTGCCCTGCACCCAGGAAAATATCATCAAATTCTTTTCTTCCTTGGAAGACATGCCATGCATTTGCAAAGGAAATTTTCTTTTCTCAAAGGGCACAAGGAAGTGAGGAAGCGCAGGAAAATTTTTCTGCCCTTCCCTGGCTCAAACTATCTTTAGCTGACAGAGAGATCTTCCCACTGAAGATCTCTTGCATGAGCCTCTGGCCTTGCCTGGAGCCTCCTCTGAGGCGTCTCTTGGATCTCCTGTTCTTAGGAGTGAGATTCCTTAAATGGAAGAGTATACAGCCAGTCCTCGTTTAGCGACTGCCTCGTTTAGTGACTGTTTGCAGTTACAGTGGTGATGAAAAAGTAATTTTGCAATCAATCCTCACATTTACAAACTTTGCAGGTCAGTAAAGCGAAGGAAAGCTGAAGGAAGACTGTAAGCACAGTCGTGGTTTTGCTTAGTGACCACTTTGCTCAATGACCGAGTTGCTGGTCCCAATTGTTGTCTGTAAACGAGGACCACCTGCATATAAGTCCATGCTTGTGCATATTTACTAGCATCCCCTAAAATTCCTATGGCAAAGAAGTAATTGGATGGACGGACGGACAGATGGATGGACGGACAGATGGATGGATGGATGGACAGATGGATGGATGGACGGACTGATGGATAAATGATGGATGAATGGATAGATGATGGATGAATGGATAGATGATGGATGGATGGATGGATGGCTAGTTGATAGATAGATGGCTAGATGATGGATGGATGGATGGATGGATGGATGGATGGATGGATGGATGGATAGATGATGGATGAAAGGATAGTCAATGGATAGATGGATGGATAGATAGACAGAAATATCTTAGAAGGGTTTATTTATTTAACTACTTAGATCCGTGTCAGGAGCTCAAGATGGCCTACACAGCCTCTGTCCTCTTACTTCTCCCCAGCGGATCTGTATTCAACCAAGACGTCTCACCTGTAGTTGACCGGCCAGCGCACCATCCACATCCGGTGGTAGGAAAGGGAGGTGACGGAGAAGCAGGTGGCCAATGTCAAGGTGTAGAAGGTTGAGACAAAGACTTTGCAAAGGCCCTCGTTCCACTCGTAGTCCGAGTGCCGCTGACGGAGCTGGATGACGGAATACATGGTGATGGGGATGGAGATGTTAAGGATGTGCGTCCCAGCCAGGGTGCAGATGAGGAACTCCAGAGGTTTCCATTTCTTTTGCTTGGCGCTGACACTGAGGATCCCCCAGGCGTTGGCGAGGACAGCCAGCCCCGAACACACCAGCCAGGCCACCGCGTTATTGTGGAGGCTCTGTTCATGATTCATGATGGAAGGTGGGGTCCCCAGCTGGGGAGGCCAGGTGAGGATGGCGTACCAGGAAGAAAATAGGAAGGGGAGGCATCCTACTGGAGAGGCAGCGCCATCAAGGGTGTGTCAGAGGAGGGGGAGCCCCCCACCTACGGACCGACAAGCCAGGGTTTACAGACATTGTGTGATGGCCCATGTTTCTGGAAGAGAAGAACGATCAAATTAAAAAAGTCCAAAAAGGTTTTTTTTTTCCTCTTCCCTCCCCATTGCTTCTTCCTTGTGTGTTGTGTCCTGCGAATCTGAGGGCGGAAAGCTTTTCATGGCTAGCATCAGCGGGGAGCAGACAGGTGGCATCCATGAGGGAGGCTGGCATACCCCCAATGCAAGGGATTTTGCCCAGGATGTTTCAAACCTGTAAGGGGCAAAGTTGCCGAGACGGGAACCTGCAGCTCTCAGGCCAAAGAGACCCATTATGTAAACATGGGGGAGACATCTCTGACTCTCAGAGGTGAGAAAAGAAAAGCCGAAAGTCCATTGTTCCAAAAAGTGAGAGGAAAATGATGGATTTAAACTCTGGGGCCAGCCCACACTCCAACCTCTACCCAGCACAATTCTTGTGATCTGCGCGAGGCGGACCGTCTGCAAATATTACCCTGGAAGGAACGCACGGCTTGGGAATGCAGGAGAGGGAAGCCAGAGGTCCTTTGGTGGAATCACCGAATCCTCGAGTCAAAAGGGACCTCTGAGGTCATCCACCCCACCCCCATTGGGGCAGGGTCTACTAATGGAGGCGGGGGGGAGGCAGAGTGTCTGATAGGCACGACCCAAAAAGCACCGAAGAAGGAAGACTGGAAGCTGTTTTGTTGGAGCCGAGCTGTGATCCAGCCGTGGGGCGCTCGGGGGACTTGGAAGCCGAAAAATTTAGAGCCGAGGGCCACATTCACGCAACGGGGCCGAAGCAAAGCAGAGCTCAACCGGAGCTCACTTTCACGGCAGTGAAATGACCCCTCTCCCCAATTTGGTGCCTTTCTCCCCATGCCGGGAATCACGTCCCTCTGGGCAGGGGGTGGACTAGGGGCCCCCCAAGCTCTCTTCCCACCTTACGATTCCGGGATTCCAAGGATCCCACCTAAGCTTTGGGAAAAGCGGCGTATCGCCAAAGCCCCCCACGGCGCAATTCTGCTCTATGCTCCTGGCAGAGAAACCTCTTCGCCAGCATCTGTGCCCCCTTCACCAATGTTTAGGAGTTTCACTAACCGCCCTGGGGGCAAAGCACAGGATCTGCCCCCCAGCGTGCCCCCCTTTCAAAACCAGAGGAGACCTGACCTAGAAAACAGGAGTTTCCTCTCCCTCCTCGCACGCGCCTTCAAGCCAAACCCAGAAACGCGTTTTTAGTGCCCAAATCTGAAATCGGCGTTCGGTTTTTCACGCTTCTTCCCCCCCCCGCCTCCCCCGCAGCAAAAGAGGCTTCGGCTTTGCTGCTTCTTCCAGGGTTGGGGATCCGATGTCCCCGTTGCAAGCGGGCAGAAGGCGCTGGGTGTGGGGATTGAAGGGGGGCTGATCCAGCTTCCTCCCTTCCTCTGTCGTCTGTTGGGTCTGAGGAAAAAAATTTCTCTTAATGGCTTCCTCTGGGGAGGAATAGAGACCCGGGGTGGAGAGAGGCTTGTGCAATGAACAACCAGCCATCTGCACCCCCCCCCAGCCATCTGCTAACTCGTACGTATAAGTACCACTCCCCCCCCCATGAGAAGTGCTGCAAAACCTTTTTTTGGGGGGGGGAAGAGATGTCAAACCAAATTCCCAGCCCTCCAGGACATGTTTCCATCATCCCCTCGACCAACTGCGTTTGGTTCTAACCGGGTTCACCCCCCCCCTCCTAGCTAGGTTTAAGCGGGCCACGTTGGAGAAGCCACCATGGGCTGTGTGGGCGTTCCACTGATCTAACCGCTAGCCATTCCAGCCCCCTTTCCTTGCAGAACTGTGGGAAAGCCCGCCAGCCTTGCAGAGATCTATACATTTCCATATTTGCCCCTGGATCGATCAAACTGAATCCGTTTCTTACAGCTACAGGGCCAGAGGGAGTCAAATCTCCGATAACAGCACCGTTGCAAGCCTCTTTCTCTACAACGGGTGTAACAAGAGCTAAAGATCGATAGGAACATGCATGATAAAATAAAATAAAAATTGTATTATAAAAAGCGATGAATAAATAAGGAGCCACACTTAGTTAAGGGTGCAATGGAGCATGTTTTTGAATAACTGCCCAAAAGAGGTCACAGTAAGTAGAAATTGCACCCCCTGCCTGGAAATTCCTTCAGGATCGGAGAAAGGAAGTTCTGTCTAGATCCTTATATATGGATTTACATAGCCCCGCCCCTTTGGCGGTCACACCACAAGGTGATCAAACGGGGGCAACTGAATTTGAGAGAAGCAAAAGATGGCTGGCAAACCCCCCCAACCCCCAGCACACCCGTTTCTACATTTCTTCCTGCATTTTTTCTTTTCTTTTCCTTCTCGGCTGGGGAAAAAAAACAAACCTCCAACTTCAGGAGGTGAGATTTCTTGTCAGCCACTGATTTAGTGTTTAATCTGCAGCGTTTCCGGCAGCCGTAGCCCAGGCGAAATGAAAAACCCCGTTGTTATGTTATTTATTTATTTCTTGAAATGAAAGCTGTGCATTTCCCAAAAATGGAAAAAAAAAATATTCCGTGACTCGCTGGGTTAGGCAGCTCATACCGAAACAGCAACCCCAATTCTCCGAGGAATGTGCTTTGCAAGGAGAGAAAATGCCAGAAATGGAACCGGCTGTCCTCAAATACCAAATTTATTCTCTTCCTTTAGTCGAAGCACCGTTTTTAAACATTTCCCCCCCCATTTTTCATATTCTCCAAGGCAGGAAGAAACACGAATGCAAGAAAACAGCCCCAACCTAGACATCTCGACGTTCAATTTAGGGTGGCCCTAAATTCATCAAAAGGAAAACGAGGACAGCTCGCAGAACTTCTTACCCCATCGTTCCCGACTCAACCAAAATAGGATTCATCCCCTCGCGAAGTCAGAGGCCGAATTGGATCAGGAACTGGATCCAGGAGAGCAACTGCCCAACGATAGGTGACCGAGCAATTTCCCTTTGGGGCAATGATTCATTCTGTAGAGGGAGAGGACGATGGGTTTTAAAACCGTTTTCGTGTCCGGCGAAGACGAGCAAGAACAGGAGAAAGGCCGGGAGCGTTAGTGGCAGATAATTCAAGAGCAATCTTAGGGAATAAGGCTAAATATGGATCAGGAAGGACCCACTCCTAAATTCTTCAGGGCCTGAAACCCTAGAGAACAGCTGGAGCCTCCCTTTCTCCCTGGAACCAAGATGATCCCTTGGCCAAGATCAAGGTTCCCAATCGCCTCTCCTTGTGGTCCACCTTCTACTGGTGACATTAAGCATCTCAGAAATCCGGAGATGGATGGAGACATGTGGGGGCCTGAAACCCAGCAGTCGATTTTCAGAGATGAGAAGTTGCTTCTGGGGCTGATCAGCCCGTACCTGACCAAAACCTTTACTGATTAATCTTCAAGCGTTTTGCAGCTTTAATGGGCCGGAACCCCTCAATTAATCAGCTAGCCCTTTTTGATTCAGGCAACACCTCTTTTGCATGACATCTTTCCCCACCCTTTTTGCACTTCCTGGAACAGTCATTTTCTGTAAATGGTATGTCAGAAAGACCTTGGGAGACAGGGCCAAGAGATGCTGCCAAGGGAACGGTCGGATAAGAGGGGGCACAGCCCACAGCTGCATAATGAGTTGAGAAAGAGGCTCAGAAGGGACCCTCCCTAGTTTCTCGGGCTGTAAAGGGGACAGGGGGAGATTTGTACTTTTAAACTTGCAAGATTCGGTTAAAGTAGCTTTATAATAAAGTAGAATTAGCTCATCTGGTCGTGTTTCCTGTCTGGTCTACCTGGGAAGGCTGGCATTTTCAGATGGGAATCAACATCCTTCCCCCAACATTTCCTGGAATAAATGTTCAACCTTATTTCATCCAGCAGCCCCCCAGCAGAAAGCTGCCAAACATTTTCAAAAGCCCCATAAAATCCGAATTGCAAAGGGGCGGGAGATCAATCGCTCACTAGAATTGCCTGCATTTTTTAAAAAGAGCTGCATGGCAGGAATTCCAAAACTCTGCCTGGGCTGGGTGGCTGATCTTGATGCTTCCTTGGCTCCGTTTCCTGCATCCCGCTCTGGTTAGAATCCAGCTAGGGTGAGGCGGCCGATAGTTACTCATTCTAGAAAGCGCTCTGCACGTGCTCCGAGCATTCCCCACATTCTGGCAATAAGGCCTGAAACGGCAGAGGGACTATATGCTTCCTCCAAAGCTTTTGCAGAACTTTTTTTTTTAAAGTTTGCCTGGATTTTTCCTCCTCCTGTGGACCCTGCAGAGCCAGAAAATCTTACTCCCCTGAAAACGAGCTTGCAAAGGGGAGAGTAGACCTCTCTGCGAATAATTCACTTTTATACACTCCTGAAAAGGTATTGCTTTCCCAAGCGAGGTGCAGCGTTTCTCCCCAGAGACAGAGGCCAAGGGGAAAATTGCTAATATTTATTGGTGGGGGGTCTGGGAACCCTCTCTAAAAGCCAGGATTTTGACAGAATGCTCCCCTGGGAATCTGGCTGGGAATGTCTTGTGCCAGCCTGCAAGCTTGCAATGCGTGTGAAATAAGCCGGGCATCAACGTTCTTGCAGACCAATGCCACCTTCTTCGGAGGAAAGGGGGATTTCTTAGCAGGCTTTCAAAGTTTTCTTCTTGACAGTTGAGTGACAGGTTGCCAGCAGCAAGGAAACCAAAGGCCGAACGGGCCAGAGCTGGCCACGCACTGACTCAGCCGCAGGTCACTCCAGAAGCGTGGGACCTTCCCCACCAGAAGGACGCCACCGGCACGTTTCTTTCCTTGCGAAAGGACAAAAGAAACACGCTTGCTCTTCCATCTCCTGGAGATTTAAAAGGAAGAACATTTCCCTGCCCGGCACTAATTTAAAGTAAGATGCCAATTTTTATCAGCGCTGATTCCCCGAGTCTATCCTAGACTCCCAGGATCCCAGACTCTGCCGGAGCAAAATCAAATTAGTCTTCCCCAAATTTTGGAGGGGAAAATTTCATATTCCCAGCCCGCCTGGCTGTCCCATCAGAGGTTTCCAGATGAAAGACATTTCTTTCTCCCCCTTCTTCTTGCTTCCTCTCTTGCCAGCTCTGTTTTCGATGGCGAGCTAGACGTTTCCTCTCTTATGTAATGCACTATTTATACCGAAGGAGATATTTATTTCTGCATTTGGGTTTCGGCGACGGTGCGCGCGGGAGAGGCCTTGCTGGGGAGAGAAATCCCTGAAAATAAATGATCATCAGTGGCTGGCACGGGTTCATTTGTCTCTGTGTCGGTTGCACAAGGAGGGGGACTCTGAAAAGTCCTTCCCGCCAGCCTTGCTAGGAGAATAAATGGCTGTAAATAAGCAGAGATTTCGAAGTTGATTTTCCTGGGCCCAGGCCATCGGAAGGCGCCGGCTTGAAAGAAATAATGACCGAGAATGAATAATAACCCTTGTGAAACAGCATCTTGATCACAAAGGGTAACCTAGCTTCTGAGTAGTCTCGACCAAGGGGAAAGATTATTTAGAGAAATTGCAGAGAAAACACACTGTAACTAAGAAAGCCCCTCGTGGCATACTGAAATAGCACATTTGGGGAAAGGGATGTGACGCAGCGTGAAAAATGGGCACTAAACCCCCGCCGAGACTTTCAAAATCAAGCCAAATAGAACAGAACGGAGCCTTGATTAGATTAGTCTCAAAAAGGCAGATTAGCAAATGGCGTTTGGACCTGCTCGAGAAAAATCTCGGGTTCCAGAGCACTTGTAAAATCACTCCTTAAAAAGAAAAAAATGGATGGCAAGAAGATCCACCCCTTTAAACACCCCTGTGGTCACTGAGGATCTCAGAGGTCTTCCAGTCCAGCCCCTTGTGGACTCACAGGGCTACAAAAGAGATAAGGAACTCGGATGCGGTGGGGGTAAATATTAGAATTTGAGGTCTGCTACACCACCCCCAGGAAAGACAGAATGATTTGCATCAATATCAACCCGATCTCTGGACTCTGACATAAACAGGACAAGTAGCCAACCCAAACTATGCTTCAATGCCATTGAAAACCTTTAATATCGGTCTGAAATGCATTGCACGGCGTGGGGTTGGACTAGATGACCTCAGAGGCCCCCTGACCCCCATTCCGATGCTGCAACGTAATGGAAGTGCCCGAGGCAACTAAGAAGGAGTAAAATCCCGTCCAAAGCATAGCCACAGGTCATAAAAAACCTCATTCACATCTAGCAGCAAATGATTCAACGGTCAGGCTCGATGGACCCAGAGCCCAAAGGGAGCAAACGAATTACACAGCATTAGGGCTGCTCTCTGTGGCTCAGTGCAGATTAAACTATCCCCGATTGATTAATCTGATTACATAAAAGGCCTTTGCAGTCATTCAAATCCCAAGTAATTAAAACTAGGTCCTTTCGATCCAACGATTCCTCTGGGAAATTACGAGATTCCTCCAGCCTCAACAGAGAGAGAAAATAAAAACACAGAACCATCATTAGACCTTTCGGGAGAACAGTTAGAGGAAGGTGGGCCTCTCCTGCCACTGCTTTCTGAGAGCTATTCACAGCTCTCCTGCTGAGCCAGAGAATAAGGTTAATATTAAGAATTGGTGCTTGTCAGGACTCCATTAGCGGCGGGAAACGCTCCACCAAAGCTCGTGAGAACGAGCTAATCAGGACAGCAGGAATGCAGAGAATGTAAACAAGCAACGTCAGAGAGTTTCGGTTCGTGTCTGGGCTGGGCAGAGGGGATCTTCCGTCATGTTGTGTCTTTTTTAAAAAACCTTGTCGGTTGTCAACATCGTCAGCCGCCCAGAGTAGTTTTCAAGTCGGGCGGCGCTTACATCTCATAACATAAATCACAAATAAAAGCAAGAGCTATCTGCAACGGACGCGAGGAAGGAATATGAGGAAAAGGTCTAACAAATAAAACTGGTCATTGTCTCCAACAGGTAGAGCGAAGGACTGTGAGAAGAGGAGCTGAGGGTTCCTGACCTGGGCAGGGGGTTGCGCTAGAAGACCACCGATGTCCCTACGATGCTAGGATTCTGGGACTCTCCCCTTTGCAATACAATCAGCAAGAGAGTTATTCTCCTCGTTCACATACCCCACCAGCCCTCAAGAATGCCAGAGGCAGAGCTGCAGAACCAAACGCTCTCAGCTTACATTCATTATCCATGATCATGGCCATCTTATTTGTTACGCTGATCACACAAGTGTCTTAACTACCCACAGCAGAGCTGTCTTCAATTAATAAGGAAATGGGGGTGACTAAGTGTAACGCTCGTCTGCTGGAACAGAACCAAGCTGGGAATTTCAAGGGGCAAATTCGTGCTGGTGGTAGAGATGGTGGTGGAGATACCAACAAAGCTTTTGGGCTCCATCGTACGGTGCAGGAAAAAGATCACTGAGAGCTTGGTTGAGGTCCTCCAGATCCTCAGAGGCCAGACTAAGCTCTGAATTTCACTATTTTCAACCATTTTGTTGGTTGTTTTCAAGGTCGTCCAGGAAAAGGGTCAGAAGCTCTACTTGCCTTCTAGGAAATCTCTTCCAGACTTTCTTCCTAAAACATAGTCCTCAAAAGTTCCAAGATTCCAAGGAAATCCATCATCACAAAACCTGGCCTCGCTCCAGTTTCTCCAAGTGGAAAAGAGGGGATCAATTCCTGGGGATCAATCTGAGGACCAGATCTTCCCACCATAGCATGATGAAGGAGCAGTAGAGGATCAACATTTTCTTCTTAGCTTCTGGTCTACAGCATGCAGCTTTGTGGCCTCCTGGTATCCTATCTATGAAATTCCCCCCAAGCCCCAATTTGCCAGCTGAGTTTCATGGCCACAATGTTGGGCTCCAAAACTAAGAAGAAAAGGATAGGAAAGGGAATTCAAAAGGTTCTGGGGTATAATGGTACGTGGGAAAGACCTTGGGAGATGGGGCAAAGAGATGCTGCCTAGGGAACGGTCAGATAAGAGAGGGCAGAGCCCGCAGCTGCATAAGAGGCGGAGAGAAAGACTCAGAAGGGACCTTCCCTAGTTTCTCAAGCTGTAAAGGAGACGGGGGCAGGATTGTCCTTTCAGTCTTGCAAGATTCTGTTAATGTAGCCTTACAATAAAGTAGAATTAGCTCATCTGGTCATGTTTCCTGTCTGGTTTACCCCACAAGGCCAAAAGGGGAGGGAAGCGCTCTGTTTTCTAGCCTTCAAGACCCACTCACCCCCCAAATTGCCACACACCTCTTCTGCTAAAATAGGCTGAACGTCTTTAGCTGGATTGTCAGAAGGATTCGTGCAACCATCAGATCCCCGGGCGGGCTGATTACAGCCTAGAATAAAAGCGTCGCCCACCCGATTTAATGCTTCACCAGATGAGGTCTCCGAGACTCCCGTCCCATCGTCACTGTGCCTCAATTTCCTCCCAACCTTATGCAAGTCACAAAAAAGCACATCTTGGAGATGGCGTTTCTCTGGCAAAGGAGCATCTCTGGAACGGACAGGCCAAGGAAAGGAAATTCATGGATCCAGGGCACTTGGCGGCATTTGTTTCTGTTAACGTTTTGCAAAGATCGACTCTGGTCCAAAGCTTCATCTTTTGGGGGCTGCTGGAGAGTCTCCTTCCGATTTCCCCCTGGGGTGTTTTCGAGCTGGTTTTCTTGTCGGAGGGGGTGGGAAAGGCTATGCCAGACGTTGTCCTTTTGTGCAATGTCTTTTCCTGTGAGTGCCCGCTTTTGCTAATATGAAAAAGTTGAGAAACATTGCCTTTCAATCTTGAACTTTGGGATTGGATGGGAAGGTGGAAGCCAAGGAGGCTGCACACCCCTGAGGATGGAAGGGAGACAGAACTAGGAAGAAAATGCAAAACATTTTTGTTGTTGTTGGCTGGAAAATCTGTCTGTCTGTCTGTCTGTCTGTCATCCATCCATCCATCCATCCATCCATCCATCCATCCATCCATCCATCCATCCATTATCTATCTATCTATCTATCTATCTATCTATCTATCTATCTATCTATCTATCTATCTATCTATCATCCATCCATCATTTATCAATCTATCGATCTATCTATCTATCATCCATCCATCCATCCATCCATCCATCCATCCATCCATCCTCCGTCCGTCCATCCATCCATCCTCCATCCTCCATCCTCCATCCACTCAACACAGCACTATTTTTTACAGACGCCCAAAACCTGGGAGAAGATTTTGATCCAACCTTCCATTGCAGCTACTCCAGAGATCGGAGGACACTCATCTTTTTAAATGTGACCACAATGGGGCAATGTTGTACCACGGGCTATTTCCTCCGTGAAATTTTAGGGGGGAGGGAATAATTCTTTATGAAAAGTTGTTTTACAAAGCAAAGGCCAGTTGGGCTCACTCACACCGAAGATTCCTTCCCAGCATCTTTCCCCTTGACCAAACCCCTCAATTTGCTCCCATTAACATTAGTGGGATTTTTTTTCATTTCTTTCTTCATCCTGTTCTCAGTCTTTCACCAAACATCAGGGCCGGCCTCAGCGTAGCCATCTTCTTTTTAAAAAATACACGAGAATGATCCAGAACGTTAGTGCATCACATGGTTGGTTTTAATCCTGGTTCCCTGAACAAGCCAGATTGACTTGGTTCACCTGACACCCTCCAAGCCATAATAAACTAAGGACGTGCAACTTTTTCTGGACTTCCTTCAAAATGCAACGGGCCAATTAAAGCAGCAATACTTTTCCCTCCGTTTAGATAAATTGTAATTTGCGTTCTATATAATTAATAGCATTACTCCCCATCGTGTGTTTACCGGCTTGGGATCTGCTCCATGGCATAATCTCTGGTTTAGGAATTACAGTCTTTTAGAATTCAGCGAGTCTCCAGTTCAAATCCTCCTCCTGCTAAAAATAATATTGTTCTTTGGCCAGCACAGCCATTTTAAGGCACGAGTTCCCATTTCCCTCCTGGTTTATTCGCTCAGTTGGGTAAATGCATCAGGAATAAAACTGCTCCGATGCTGAAGGGTCACGCAGGATGAGAAGCAGCACGCCGATGAGGAAAATAAATAACTTTGTGAAAGTTACTTTAAGCACCCCCGTAGCAAAATCTCTGTTTCTGACTTTGAAATTCATCCAAACAGGTTAATTTCTAGCTTGTACCAGCTGGATCAACCGCCCAGCATGAGTGGGCAATGCCTACTTCAACTTTAGGGCAGGGTTTCTCAACCTTGGCAACTTTAAGATGAGTGGACTTCAACTCCCAGAATTCCCCAGCTGGCTGGGGAATTCTAGGAGTTGAAGTCCACACCTCTTAAAGTTGCCAAAGTTGAGAAACACTGCTTTAGGGTCTGGCAACTACAATATTTGGGGACCCCGACAGCCGAAGGGAGAATGTAAGCATGTGCAAAAGGCATTGCGACACCAACCAGGGTGAGAAGTTGCTTCTGAAGCTGTGGTTGGAGCATTGGGGGGCTGCTGCAACTGGTCTGGGGGTGCTGCTATGCTTCAACTGCACTGTGCCCTCTGCAGCCGGCTTTGGACAGTGATCTGCGGTGCAAATCCAACCTTGTGAGACAGAAAGCAGAGCTGAGAGGGGATGGTGGGGAAGGGGGCTGCCCCAGTGGGGAAATCCGGCCACATCCTTCTGGCCATGCTTTCTCCAACTTTTCCTGCAAAACCACGTGAATTTGAGATGCTCCCGCAGAGGAAGACCTGAATTCTTGACGTCTGAATACTTCTGGCTCCTGTATCAATCCGTCCCATGCCTTTAGCCGTTCTTGTTTTGAACGCAGCGTCCAGCTGCACGGGGCCTTCTCTGCAATGGCCCCCCCAACTCTTCCAGGTTGGAAGGGACCTTAAAGGTCTTCTAGTCCAACCCACTGCCCAGGGCAGGAATGCTCAGAGCAGCCCAGCCCGACGGCTGTCCAACTTTGAAGACTTCCAGCAACGGAGCCCCCACGACACCAGAAGGGAGATTGCTCCCTGCTTCTTAGCTTCATGGCCAGGAAAAGTCCAAATTTGAGTTTGGGTCTGTTGCAGGGTTTCTCAACCTCGGCCACTTGAAGAGGGGTGGCCTTCAACTCCCAGCATTCCCTGGCCAGCATGCGTCCCTATCTGGAATTCTGGGAGTTGAAGTCCACCCCTCTTCGAGCCACCAAGGTTGAGAAGCCCTGCTTGAAAACTTCCACCCGTTGGTTCTCATCCTACCTTTGGAGAACAAATCCTTCCTTCCTTCCTTCCTCCTGACAGCCCTTCATGGGTTGGAAGAAGGCTACTGAAGCTAGTTCAGTTTCCACACGGCTGTTTGGTTTGGCACGTTTGGGACGCCAGCCATGTTTTTTTGGAACAAGCTAATGCGGATTTTGGCTCGGTCGAGGCACTGGCGCAGAGGGACGGCCAGGGTCTTCAGCAAGGTTTCAAAACAGGGGCTTTTCCCAGCTCACCTTGGAACTTTCCAGCCAATGATGGACTCTGGGGGGACCACTGGGTTCAGAACAAGCCCTCTGCGTGTGCTCAGATGCCCTGCAAAGGAACGTCTTTCTGCATCAGGATGACTCAGGACACCGCCGAGCAAAGGCACGAGGCCTGAGACTTGGTGGACCACCATGGTGGACCACCAACTTCTTGGTGGACCACCAGCGCCTCAAAGCAGTCCAGGTGTCTGGGAAAACCGAAGTGCTCAACATCTGAAGATGTTTGCAAGAACTGCAGGAAGACTCAATGAACAGTCCTCGCCAGGGTGGCTTCTGCAGCCAATTGTAGGCAAAAAGTGGAGGGGAGATGTTTTAAAGTTGCTGTAAACTTCAAACCATTGGAGGGAAGTAGGTTGAAAGAGATGGAGATCAGAAGAAAGAGCCTATTTGAAGAAGCGATACTTGAGGACTGTCTTTTTAAAGAAAAGAAATGATTCTCCAGGAGCAAAGTGTCTTTCCTGGGCCGTTCAGTTGGTTGCAAAACGTCGGGCTGAACCTCCCCTCCCAAAATGGGTCCGCACACCACGCTCCACTCTAAACCCAGCTTCAACAACACACAATAACAAACGACAAGTCCAGGGCAGGGGTTGGACTAGATGACCTCTGAGAACCGGCCGAGGTGGCTTCGAATTCCTGCATTCGGATCTGACACCCAGGCTCATAAATCCTGCTGTGACATGATAGGACCGCCGGGTTCATTGAACACGCAACACGCTGAGTCACAAAGGACCTCGTGGGTTGTGGGGATCGAACCCTCAAAACCCAACGCCCTGCAGGGTTCACACTTTGATTGCAGCGTAAGCCAAAATGTTGGCCCGCGACCCCTCCCTCCAGTGGGTACAAGGCTGGGTTTCTTCCTGTTAATAATGGCAAAAGTGTGAATTAAGCCGTTTATATTTTCTGCACATCCTTTCCTATCTAGGCCAGCCTCCCCTGGTCTGGCTGGGAGTTCTGGGTGCTGCAGTCCAAACATTTGCGGGGGGGGGGGGGTTGAGAAGACCGGATTAAACCCCATAATTTAACATTTACACTTGTTGCTCGGCCTGAAATGTTGGGAGGGGGCGGAATGATTATAACTCCCCCATCAAAATGTACTAAAATGTACAAAATTCATTCCATTTCCATAAATGGCACCCCTTTTCTCTCGTCAGCCCCCAAAAGGCAGCCCGCTTCCCCCCATTTTCCGGATCCACCACCAAGGTCCTGCAACAGCCTCAACTTGAACCCTGCTTGGCGAAAAGATGATAAACGAATCTTTAAAAGAGGAAGGGAAAGGCTCAAAATGGGGGGGGGGGTTGAAACAGCCGAGGCGGACGATGCCAAACGGGAGAAATTCTTGTAACGCTAAACCTTAACACTCAGCAATTTGGACTTGGCTTAAGCCATCCATGGTGGGGGGGGGGGGCAGATTTCCAGCCCCTGGGACCTGTTTGCTGATCTGAAAACACAGAAGCATTTCCTTCTGTCTAAGAACAAAAGGGAGATTTTTTCCCCCGCTAACGGGGCTCTGCTCCGTCCCATGGATCCTCCCCATCCAGAAGCAGTCTATCTCCGTATACCCACAGGCTCTCTGAAGGCTGCTAAGCCACCAGTGCATCTAAAACAGGGATGGGGAACCCCAGCCCACAGGCCCTGTGTGGCCCCCTAAATCAGCTGAAACATTGGGGTCCCGGGGCTCCTCTTAACAATGAGCGAGTTTTGGTTTAGGGGGGTTATATCTAGCGATGTGGACTGAATTAGAAATCAAAACGGAGAAATTTCGGACGATTTGTTGCTTTGACATCGGGGAGCCCCTGAAAGGGTCTCGGGGGCTCCGGGGGGAGAGCGGCTGCCCTAGATCGCAGCAGCTGCTCCGCTGAGAGGGTCAGAAGGCATTTGTCAAAGCGCTTCCATCCGCCGCTCCGTGGCTCCACGACGCCCCCTCCCCTTGATCAACCCACCGGCTGTTGCAATGGCGCTCCAGCGCTACCCCGGACCCCATGCTCCGCGTCTGGACCCAGGACCCCCTCCCTGCAAAAGATTCAGGATGCGCCTTGCAGGGGTCAATGAGACACTCCCACAAGCGATCCTGCAGTAATGGAGCCCGAATGCATGGGGGGGGGGAGGCGGGGGGGCAGGGATTTGAAGTGGGCGGGATCCCCCGTCCTCCATGGGGGTCCCCTTGTCCACACCTCCTTCGTGGAGCAAAGGCACCCCCGTCGGGCGAAGGCGCCTCAGCCCCGCGCCTCTGCCAGACCCGATCCAAAGCGGGCGATTTTATGTAAGAGAATCTGCAGCGGAATCCAGGATGGACCCCCCCCCCCTCTTTTTGCAATAAAAGGACTTGTAGCCCGGGGTGGGCATCAGCCAGACGGCGCCTGGTGCCCCCCTGCAGGTGAGGAGGGGGGCAAGGGCGGGGGGACCGCGGCAGGTGCGCGCCGGGGGGCGAGCCTCCAAAGGCGGGGGGCGCAAAGCTCGCGGAACAAAGGGGGAAACTTAAGAGGGAGGTTGCAGCCGGGGGGCGGCCGCGCTCTATTGCAGCCTCCTGGGGCGGAGCGCGCCTTGCACCCCCTCCGGGACCCTCCCGCTCCTAGGCGGGGGTGCCGCCGGGCGCCCGGTTGGGGAACGGCTCGGGGGCATCCCCGAGGGAGGGAGGGGGAGGGGGAGGGGGAGGCGCCGCGGAGGCGCTGGGGCCACGCGCGCGGTCCGCCGCGGGACTCACCTGCCGAAAGGTGCGCGCCGCTCGCGCGCCCGCCCGCCCGCCGCCCCAGCCGCCGCCGCCGCCGCCGCTGCCTGCGCTCCTCGCCGCCTGCCCGGGTGGGCTGGGCTGGGCGGGGCGGGGCCGGCCGGGGCGGGCCAGCGCATGCTTGCGGCTCCGCTCCCGCCCCCGCCCCCGCCCCGCGGAGCGCCGGCCCCTCCCGCCGGAGCGGGACCCCCGGGCGCGCCGCGCAGGGCTCCGGCAGGGACCGCCCCGCCGCGTCTCTCGCCGGGGAGCGGCTCCGGCCCCCCCGCGCCCCCCGCCCCGGCAGGTGCGGAGCCCGGGCGGGCGCCGCGGCGGAGGAGCGCGGAGCCCCGGGAGCGGCCGGGCGGCGCCTTCGGAGTCAGGGCTCCCAACTTGGCAGGACTGCGGCTCCCATCATCCCCGTCCTCGCGCTTTAACAGACCCGCGGGAGGTTTGAGCCGGGGGCGGTCCGTTCTCCGGGGGTTTCTTGGGGGTGGCGATGGGGAGGCTGTTTCCCCATAACTTGTAGGTCTGCGACCTAATCCTTCAAAGGAAGGGCCGTTGAGCGAGATTGGAGCTCCTTCCATCCTCCTTCCCTTCCCCTCTCCTTCCTTCCTCCCCATCTTCCTCTTCCTACCCTCCCTTCTCTCCTTCCTTCCTGTCCTCCCTCCTTTCCTCCCTCCCTCCCTTTCTTTTTCCTCTCCTCTCCCCTCTTCTTTTCCTCCCTCCCTCCTTCCCTCCCCCCCCTTTCCTTTTCCTCCCCTCTCCCTCTCCTGCTCCTCCTTTTCCAAACGGGGGGGGGTCAAGAGAGGGGCGGGTGGGGCAGTTCACAGCTGAGGATGGGCTGGGAACGCCCCATCTCCCCTGGAGGTCCCCAGGTTCCTCGTCCCTGCATTTGTGCCCACCCAGCTCAGTCCCGTGGCGGCCTTCCCACGTGTGTTGCCCCCCCAGAAACGTTAGCTCCGAGCAGGGCCTTCAGCAAAGCCCTCTGTCTGCGTCTTGGCCCAGGCTGGGCTGACCCAATAACCTGATTCTGCCAGCCTGTGCAGTAGGACCAGCTTAGCAGCTGGGACGTGAGGCAGCAAGAGGAGCATCTCTGAGCATTAGAAGAGAACGGCCTTCTCTCTTTTGCAAAACGCCCAATGGATAGCTGGGATTTGGGGACAGGAATGGAAAGAAGTGGAAGTGGGGAGAACAAACCAGGGCCGAGGCACGGCGAGCGTGCTGCCCCTGCAGACCCAAATGCAAATCAAAGATGACAGGCTTAGCAGAGTTTGGCTTCATCCGAGACACCGGCGTGGTCCTTTCCACCCTCCCAGCCCTGCTTCTCCGGGCTAAACACTCTGTAGCTCCAGCCTCGGATCTGGTAAAGGTTTAAGACAAAAACAGGATCGGCTTGGGATCCGGGCAAAGCCATACCTGATCCCCGTGGGGCTCTCCTGGCCTTCTCCGTCAATCACAGATCATGCAACAAACACAAGTCCCAGAAGGAGAATTGAGTATTTGCTGGCGGGGAAAATATCTCCTTTCCTCCGTTCATCCCTGCTAGAGACTTTACTGGAGACCAGATGCTCCAAAAATGTACGTGCTCCTAAGTCGTCGGCTGCCTCTGCCGTAATCCAACGCCAGATGTTTTTGGCACCTGCAAGAAAGCGGCAGATCCCCGCTCTCAAACCTGGTGTACAAGCAACAGACCGGGTGGAAAACCACCGAGGCAAAATGAGTTGATTTGTTTTTGGTGTTTCTGAGCACGCAAAAGCATCTTGTCTCTGTTTGGTGAAAGGTGGGGAACGGTCTGGAATTCAAAGCTGTTTCAAAGTTTAAAAGCCGTGGTTTTCCTTTGCTTTTGGGAGATGAATCTGGCACGTTTCTTGCCCGGATGGTAGGTGGGCTGATCCGTTGCGACTTGTTTCCAGATGTCTGTGGCCACATGAAGAGCTGGACAGATGTCTATGGCCAGCAATAAATCTTTCTCTTCCACGAAGTTCGCCTACATTTCTTTTTTAACAGGCCTGGGGCCTTCCAGAAAGGAATAACTGTAGAGACACACACTTTCAGAACAGGGACTGGGGCTTCCAAGACATTCAGAGCTAATTCATCCACATCTGGGATGACCCACACATGTGGATCCGCCCTGTCAGGAGAAAGGTCACGCGTCTGCGGAAAGTAAGCCACGTGAAGAAATCAAAACGTGCGCTAAAAAGTGACGTGCCCTAGGATGAAGTGGGCGTTTTGAACGGGAAACAGGCGAATCGTTGCTCTAGAATCCGTCAAGAAGAAGCGGAGCCCGCCAGAAGGCGCGGAAAGACCTTGAGAAGTTTGAAAAGTTGCAGATGGAAATGCGGATTTGGGTACCGCGGGGAGAGGCCGAACAATTGAAGATCAAAAGCTGCTTGTCCGTTCGAAGCTGAAGGTCGAAAGAAAGGTTTCCTTTTTTTTTTTAATTGGTGGCTCCATAGCTGGACTTGCTTTTCCGTCCGTGAAAAGCTACCTGCTCATTGACTAGGTGTGTCTTGGTGAAGCTGCATGGAGAAAGTTGACGTTCTCCTGGACTTTGGGTGAAGCGCTCTCTGGGTTTTCCACAAGAAGAAGGAGAAGAAGAGGAAGAGGAAGTTAATGTAGCTGTTCTTTGTTGGGGTGGGGGGTATCAGGGGGTGTTCCTCAGAAACAAAACTTCCTGAATCTTTAGGATGGTGCGCAGTGGCACCCCCTCACAGCGTGCCGCACAACCTGAAATGACTCATGGTCCAGGAGATCAGGAGGAAGAGAAGAGGAAGGAAGGGTGTGAGATCTCATGATTTCTTTTAGAAATGTCGCTCCTTCCCATTAGCAGAGAACCCCTGATGGCTGCCCACTTAAGTGGGGGCTATTTATACTCCAATTAATTATGGACTTCTTCACGCCAGCTCTAGTTCAGAGCAGCGGAGATGAGAAAGTTTTCCCCTTTAATAAGAAAAAGAAAAATCTTTCCAGAACAAATCATGACTTTGGTTTAAGACTGACTCTTGATTCCAGCTGGGTTTAGCACCAGAAATGACTTGCAGGCAGAGAGGATGACAATAAGGTGCTTTTGAGCATGTGAAGAGGGCCTCCCCAGAGGAAACTTAACTAGCAAAGATCAGATAAAGGTTTGCAGACCACCTAGGACTCTGTCCGCAGGCTGATAGTAAGATGAATTTCCTCCCCACTTTTTTTCTTCCCCACAGAAAACATTCCCCTGCTTTTTAGGTCCTTGGATGGGAGACCACCAAGGAATCTTATGATGGTGGCCTACACTGTCAAGGTTAACAAAATCCTACAGAAAAGCAGTAGATTACTTTTATATTGTTGCCAAGAATATTGCATGGATATGTGGGGACAATATGGACTAGAACGAGGATATCCTTGTTCTGCTTCCGTGGAGGAGTTCGCACAACGGGCTGAGCCCAAACCAAAGGAACTAGATTGTAGCTTAAAATGTAGCTCGAACTTTGCATCATGATGTGGAAAACACATGGCGCTCACAAGTGGACCCAGCTATTGTGGCTTATGCGACAAACCGTAGCTCAGTGCACTGTGTGAACCGGGCTGTTTACTAACTGCTTCACGTGATTGAATGGATCTGCCCCCACTAGGCACTCTGCAAAGGGGCTGGACTACAGCTCCCATGATCCACTGCCAAATAATCTTGGTGGCAGTGGCAACCCCCTGGTTAATGAGAATGGAGATTGTAATGCAAAGGACCCTCAGAGCAGGCCAGGCTGGTTTGAAAGCGTGGGAAACGTGCCTGGGCTGCATTCAGACAACCTGACTCCACCAAACTGGTTAACCCCGCTTTCACCTTGGGCTAAAAACCATGCAATTCTGTTTCAGGAGTTGTTCGTGTGGAAGCATCACCGTGGTGCTGTCCCCTAAATAAAACGCTGTTCCCTTTCTCAGCCACGCCAGAAGGAAATCCCCCGTTTTTCCGCGGGCCATTCAGAGAAAGCAAAGCCATGCCAAGCAAAAAGATTCTGTTCATTGGAGCGAATCTCAGGAAAATTAAGCATCAGAAAAGAACTGTGTTGGACAGAAACAGCCGCAACCAAACTTGTGTGCCAGGCCGGCATATCTGAATGGCCAGCCGTGCAGCATCAGTTCCCGTAGGTAGCAAAGCTGTACACCTGTTCTCACACCCAGACCTTTCCGACAGATTTCGCTGGGCTTCCACGGGTTTCAAGAAAAGGGGTGGAATCTGCTTGCCCGAGCCGAGAGCTTTAAATGGGGAGGGGTCTGTGCCCACCCGCGCTTATGATCTTCTGTCTCTTGAGACAGGGCCGATCTTTGCAGAAGGGGGGGAGGTGAAGATTTACACAAGGGATCTTCCGGTGTGATATTTGAATTGGCTTTGCTCAGCTGAGCTAACAGTGTGTCTTCTAAGCCGAGTCGAATCTCGCCCCCGTTGCTAAAAGGTGTGGAGAGAAGGTCATCACAATCCAACTTCCGTAAGCTTTCAAGATGCCTTCTCCAGTTCGCTCTAAAGGGCAACCCAGTGGTTGCAAACTTTAGGGCAGGGTTTCTCAAACTTGGCCACTTTCAAATCGGTGGACTTGAAACTTGGCCACTTTCAAATCGGTGGACTCCCAGAATTCCCCAACCAGCATTCTGGGAGTTGAAGTCCACACATGCTGGCTGGGGAATTCTGGGAGTTGAAGTTCACCCATCTTAAAGGGGCCAAGTTTGAGAAACCCTGCTTTAGGGTCTCCGAATACACCAGGAAAAGAGGTTGGAAGCTAGAAAAATGGGACAGGGGGTGGGACCCCCTCCCAATGCCAGAAAAAAATGGTCCTGGTCCTGGGATACCATCTGCTGGTTTTATTATCTGCCCAGTCCAGTAAGTCTGTTATGTTGAGGGATGAGGGTAAAACAGGTCCAGGGATTTTGAAACGATCTTGAGGCAGCCTAAAATGGCATTTGCCATTTGAGCAGCAAAGTCTCTCCGTTGACTCACGTTCAGCTTGGGACTAACCGTAATTCCAAAAGCCTTCCAAAGTCTATGATTGATAAGCTAGGGATCTTTTTAACCAATCATTTCCTCTATAAAATTCCACGCTGGGACTTTCAGCCCGTCTCTTCCTTATCAAGACGGCTTTGAAATTAGCTTCTGCCTTTGAGAGAATTAACTGTCTCGCCCAATTTTGCATGCAAACTTGGCACACGTGCCCTCCTCTTATTAAAATTTTGAAAAAGCCCACGATCGGACTCACTGGCACCTACTTGACAGCTTGCCAATTTTTGAGGGTAGCTTTCACGCTAGTTGTAGATCCATATAATATAATATATTTGCCCTCCAGGCTACCCTTTTCTAGCTTGCTAATCAGGACGTCGTGGGGGACTTGGGCAAATGCTTTTCCGAAATCAAGATATATTATGATTGCTACATTCCCACAATCCATTACCGCAGTTACCCTGTCCAAAAAAAAGGGAGGGAAATAAAGTTAGCTGGATTTGTTTTTGACAAATCCGTGACAACTTCTAATAATCACAGCTTTGGTAGTGACAAAGAGTCAATAGTCTGTAGTTCCCTGAAGCTTGCTTTTGAAGATGGGAATGCTCCTATCACTGGGCATTTCACCAGTTCCTTAGGGTACGTGATAGCTTGACCCAGTCGTCAGCTTCAGTATCCTAGCATGGAATCCATCTGGATGTTTGGACAAATTCTAGGTCACCAGGTCTTTTGATTAAACTTCCTTCCTCCACCCTGCTCTTTGTGGTGTTGCTGAGAGGACCCAAGAGCCAGAGAACTGTTTCAAACCCACACTCTTCCATTAAAGGCACCAAACCTTTATTTGCAATTGTCATTGAATAAATTAGGCACACATATACATCTGCATGGATACACACACTGAAGATGGAGGGAAAGGAGCAAGAGGGGACATCGAGCAATGTCTGAGCCTGACAGGGCCGTGAAGAGAGGTGCTGGCCTTCACGGGAAGGCGTGAAATTAAAGCGTGTGTTTTGGGACGGTTGAGATGGTTCTTTCTCAAGCTGGATGTTTCTACCCTTGCCAACAAGGCAGTTGTAAAAACAGCCTGTCTGGCTGGTCCACCTGGCCCACCTCTGCTGTTTTGCCCCAGGCTCAGATATGTCCCCCCCCCCAGCGTGCCCTACGCTTCCTAAAGTGCCCACTGGGCTAGCTACGATGATGACAGAGAACATGGGACGAATCTTCGCCAGAGAGGAGAGGGCGATGGGCCTCGGGAGTTTGTCGCAGGCCCCCTCCCTCCAGCCGGGCCTATGGAATGGTTTGTCAACAAGGGACTGACGGTGTCGCTCGCCCAGAAGTAGCCGAATGTCACTGCTGCGTCAGCGGCTGGATCTGTGCCTGGCGCTTGGCTTTCGTCTGAAGGTAACGTCCCTTCCCTTCTTCAAAACGTCGCCGCTCATCCTCCGTTTCCATCTGCGGAGAAGAGAAAGGAGGGCGGGAAACAAAGGGGGGGCGTTGGCGGGGAGCCCACGTCCCCGTGCAGCAGGCCCTGGGGACCGAACGGGCCCACTTTGCCTGCCGCCCAGTCCTTCCACCGAAACGGGGCCAGCAGCTTCCTTCTCCCGGCCCAAAGAACAAGGAAACACAGAAGGATCTCTCATCCTGATCACCAAAGTGGGGTCCTTCGATGCTTTTGGGGAGGGGGGCTCCCAAGCGAGGGCGGTCATGTGGATTTGGGGTGCCGAGGGCAGAGGAAGAAAAAGGGGAGGTGCCACTGTTTTGCATGCCAAAGAGCCCCCGGTCAGCCCAAAGCCATCCAGTTTTTCCAAAAAACAAAATGCGAGGGAAACTGCCACGGTCACCCCAAAGAGATTCTGAGTCCACTCAAGCTTCTGCCAGGGAGGTGGGCCGGGGAAGGGGTGGGGTGGGGTGGACCCAAGATTGTGCAGCCCGCCCTGCCAAACAGCAGGGGTGCCATTTTCAACCACTTCCTTGTCCCCTCGCTCGCCCTGCCGAGGAGGATCTCCCGAGACCCTAGTCGCCCCCTGTGCTCTTGGCAGCTGAAGCTGCCGGCTCCCGGAGGGAGGCACGATAAGTTTGCTAAGCTTTAAGGACAGCCATCGGTCAAGGATGCTGGAGTAGTAAATTCCTGCACTGGGCAGGGGGTTCGGCTAGATGATCTTTGAGGTTCCCTCCGACTCTTCTGTTCTATGACTCTTTCCTTTAATTTGGATTTCTGCATTGGGCAGGGGGTTGGGTTAGATGATCTCCCAGGTCCCCTCCGACGGAGAAGCCGACGGCAAAGGATAACGCTTCGGCTAGATTCTCTTCAGCCAGCCAGCCGGCCGTGACGTCCGTGGGAAAGATCCAAGACTCTGCTTGCTGCTTTTGGCTGCAGAGAGGTGGGCTCTCTTGTTTTGGGGTAGCAGCACTGACTTATGGGCAAGCTGCCTGCCGTGGGGTCTGGATCCTGAAAGGCAGGATATAAACAGCAGAAATCAGCGGGCAAAGGTTACGGGCCGCATTTGCTAGCCAGCTGCTCCAGGAACGCTGCCGGCACATGGAGGGAGAAGTCGACACGGGAGTCCCACAACCTCCCGTTGGGCCTGCTGATTCTACGGCGCCAATGGGATTCAAATTCACCCCCTTCCTTGTCTGAGCCAGCCTGGGGCAGAAGCCCTCGCCCCAAAGCTGTTGGATGCCCACCGACGCCCGAAGCTCTGCAGAGGCGCCCTTCCGCCGGTCTCTCCATTTAGCATGTTCCGACACCCCCAACTCCCAGAAAGTGCCAATGTTGTTCCAAAGGCCCCCTTTCTCCCCACCCTGGTTTCTTCACCCCCTTTTTCCTAGAGCTGCGAGTCCTACACCCTGCTTGCTCAGACAGATTCACCTGCCAGGGGTGAATTGCGCAGCTGATGGCATCTGATTGATAGACAAAAGGGGGATTGTGACGGTGGCTGTACAGCGGCCTGCCCGAGGTCCAGCAGCGCTTCCAAGCTAGGAACAGAAGAGCCCAGGGGCCACACAGGATGGCCAAGTGGGCCCCTGCAGGAGCGAGGCCTGCTTCTTGCAAGGGCAGGAGAGGGCTTTGGCACTGGGTGAACAAGCCGGACACATTTAGCGCAAATGGCTGTTTGGACCAGCCCCTTCGAGAACGTCCAGCAAGATGGACAGATGCCCCCAAGCTGTGGAAAGTGACTGGCTAGGGTCAGCTGCCCCGATTTGGGGGCAAACATTATTATTATTATTATTATTATTATTATTATTATTATTATTATTATTAAATTTATATGCCACCCAACTCCCAGCATTATCAATCAGGGCAAAAATTAGCATGCTGTTTAGGATTCAGCCCGGCGCAGCCCTAGGACTTAATTCAAACTTTTTTTTTCCTTTCTCTTTTTCCCCCTTTTTTCTTATTAAAACACAGAAACTTTTCTGCCTGTTTGCAGATGACATCCAGGAAGGGCTCTGCTTTGGCATTCTGAAGCTCGAGGAATATTTGTTTTCCCTCCCGGCATTTGACACCCCAAGGAGGTTGCCAGCTGTGTGTGGGCATCGCAGGCTGTTAAACGCTTAGAAGCCTCATTAACTGGGTGTTGAGCATAGCTGAACATCAGGAGAGAGTCACTGGGGGGGGAAAGGATCTTAGCACAGATCCCCTATTATCTCAGGCAGCGAGGCTTGTGTAAGTCCCATGGCAGGGCAGGCTGGGCGGGGGGGTAGTCACATTGGCATTGGCAGCTGGGGAAGGAGAGGCCCATTTCTGGATGGGATGGGCGGCCTCCGGCTGGGCTGCATGGGCACCCTGGCCCCAAAGGCACAGGCATGGCATCCGGGCAAAGGGAAGATCCTTCGGCTGGGCAGGAGGGCAACCAGTTTGCAGGAAGTGAAATGGGGCTCAGAGGACCAGCAGGATTGGGGAAGGGGGAGGGGAAGGAAGGGAGGGAGAGGGGTGGGAGAGGAAGGCAGGAAGGAAGAACAGAGGGAAGGAATGAAGGAGATGGATGGATGGATGGGAAGGAGGGAGGGAGGGGTTGGGGTGGGGTTGTTGGCATTTTGTCTCAGCCAGTGACCGCGCCCTAAGCAGGACCAGGTCTGGCTAGGATTGGGATGGGAGACCAGGAGATCCCAGAGTGAAATATCCTGGAAATGGTCCTGGAAGCTCTACCATGGTTTATGTCTTTGGGCATGGCGTAGTAGTTAACCAGGGTCGCCTTGCAGCAAGATGGGCGGTGACAAATTCGGATAAATAGACAGACAGACAGACAGACAGACAGACTACTATGCCATGCCCAAAGACATAAACCACGGTAGAGCTTCCCAGGGTGGGCTGGGTCATGAAACAGCCCCTGACAATACCACGGTGGTGTTCACACTCTATGCCATGTCGCCAACTGAAAGGGAAAAGCAGCACAGTGGCCTCCTGGATCTGTCCTTGTTGATGAAGGAACTCTCCGATGGATGAGAGGATATAGAAGTTATCAAGGTAACTCAAGGAATGTGATTTTAGCCTAGTTTGGAGACTTCTGGAAGTACTTCTGAGGTCGACTTTGGAAACAGGAGGCTGGATCACTTAGGCCTTGGTGTAAGCCTGTAACAGGATTCTTGGTGGACTGGTTCTACAGTCGACCTAGGATCTGAGGCCAGCTGGCCTATCAACCTAAGTGCCATCAGGAAATCGTTCTATGCAGAAGGAGCAACTGGAACCCCAACCAGATCCACAAGTTGTCTTTCTTCCCACCTCTCCTATGACTTAACCGCCTTTCTGTCTTATGGAGTGGAGTCACCGTGGGTTGTCGACATCACGGACATCTCTGCCCTGAGAATCTCTGACTCTCAAAATTAACTCTGATAACCACAAACCTAGGTAACCTTGACCACCCCCCAAGCAAAAGTTATGGATGGTGGGACTCGCCCACTCTTTAAAGGGGAAAATTATCTTCTCCAAACCCAACATACCTCACTTTTTTAACCAGTACACGGGACTTCTTTTCTTGTCCACACACCATCTTGGTTGCTTTTTGCTAGAGCCCTTCTTCCAGAATAATACCAAATATTCAAAATACCATCTAACAAACCCAGAAGAGAGCGGAGCTGTTACTCCCAGGGACTCAGTCACTATATTTCTGTTACTGATCAACCGATGCTTTACCAGTGATTCAACATGGATATAAGAATTGTGCTTAAACCAAGCTACGTATTACGTCTAGGGTCTGTCTCCTCTCCCCCAAAAGCAAAGTTGGACGTGCACGATTTGCTCTTAAGAGATTCACAACAGCTCAGTGGACAACGATGTGCGCCATAATTTTCTGCCTTTGTTTTTCTTCTCCAATCTGATTTGTGCAACACACCTCAAGGAGGCTAGGCTGGACAGACAGATCTAGAAGTTGGTTGCTCCAACTTTACTTGAAGTCATGTTAGTAGTTCCCAGGCTCCTAGATTTACCTTGTTCTTTTTCTGATGCAGCAGCACAGCCAACTTTTGCTGGCCCACTGAGCTTCTGCAGTCCCGCAGACTGGCTTCCTCCTGGTCAAGGGACCTCAGGATGGGATTTCTGCAAGAGCCACGCGTGGACTTTCCTGAGGGCAGGTAATTCTGTGTCGCTCTAAGACACAGTCCTTCGCGTCCTCCGGGCTGAGAGGAATGGGCACCAAGGTCCAGATCTTGGCTTCTGCGGACGGAGGATGTGAACGGCACGGTATGTGCAGCGAGCCTGTTATTGATGGTAAGGTGGTGAAATCTGACGGCAACCTTAATTCAGGATAGGCACGCGCCTGAGTTTCCAAGCAATTCCAAACAGGTTGGGGGATCCTCTCATTGAGTGGGCTTGAACATAAGGTGCCTGGGCTTTTTAGGGGGGGTGCTTGTGGTACTTGGCAAGTTTTAACCCTGTGCTTTCGGCATGCAGGAGAGAAACCCCAAAGTTGCAGATCTCCACCTGTTTTACACGCTCCTTCGAAGGAGGAGAACAGAACATGCGCCATCATGTTCAGGCATGTCACGCGCCTCTAGTTGCGGTTTGCTGCCATGGCCCCACATCTCTCAGAGGAAAAAAATCAGAAAGCAAGTGAATCTTGACCTCTTGCCAGAAGAGAAAGCACGCTTTCTCTTTCTACCAAAGCCATCACAGGGAAGAAGCAACCTGCTTACGCAGAGAAAGGTGGTGCTTCCACTGGTACTGGGAATTTAAACAAGAGAGGCCTTCCTTCTTCTCCTTTTTGTACGACTTCGACAAATAATATTTAAACGCCGGCTTAAAAAGAAACAAACACCCGACCCCGGGCCCCAGCCCTCGATGCGACACCGAGAAAGATGAACGCAGCGGGGAATCAACGAGGCATAATGTATTAATTGTGGAATGGCACTCGCGCACTGTCCCCCCTCCTGCGACGCTTTTCTTGGCAAAGAGCAGCCAAGCCGCGATCGCTAAAAATAGACGGGAAGTAAAACCAACAATAGCAGGTAGGGAAATGCGGGGAGGGGGGAGCAGGGAAGAGATAGATGTCGATAAAAGCCAGAAAATTTGCTAGTTCGGAAACCTTTCGTTAAAGCCTGCCTTCGTGCTTGTAACTGAGGATGTTTTCAAGGGAAAGCGCAAACAGAGCTCTCCTAACCTTTGAATTCCTGCAAAGGTGGATTTTTGGGGGGAATACTGTGCTAAAGAGGGGTGCTTGGTGTTCAGGTGGGAACCCGAGATATTGAGATAGATGGAGACCAAATTTTAGAGAACGAGATGGAGATGTTTTAATGATAAACTGACTTGTTTATTAAAAGAAAAATCAAATAATTATTACCTTCAGGAATGGAAACCATTGATGGACTACTTGCAAAATGCAGGCGGGGCGAAGCTTACATGGGGATTTGAAGATTAGATTATAAATGTAATGGGATATGTTTTGACAAAGAATTATTCCTACTTAATGCATTAAAAACTAGCACCTATGACACTCTTATTATTCTCAAGACCAGCGATAGATTGGAAGCTATCTATTTTTCATGTCTTTCTTCTTTTTCTTTTACTTTATCTCACGTTTTCTTTTCCTTTTCTTTATAATTTGTATTTTCAATTTTCTTTTTCATTTCTAACTTTTAACTCTGTAATTTTAAAATTTCAATAAAATATTATTAAAAAAAAGAGAGATGTTTTAAGGAGGTGTCTCTCTTCCTCGATGGATACTCATGTGGGGCTCTCTTGCTTAAGCCTTCTATGTTTTTCAAACTTGGTAACTGTAAGAGGTGTGGACTTCTTAAAACACTGGCCGAGATCAACAGGGTCGGTAGGTTTCAGACGCAAAGCCAAGCCTGCTAAACCTGCTGGATCCAAAGCAGCGTGAACCCCAATGGCTTTCTGAAAAAGGCCCACGAGTGTCCGTCATCTTCCAGCTGGTTGTGAAGATGCTCTAGGGAGAGGCTTGAAGGTGACCCAAGGAGTCTCTGTTCCCCTGCAGAGCTCTCCAGGAGGACTGTGGGCGTGTCGCTTTCTCTCAGCCCAGCTGACCTCACAGGGTTGTTGTTGCTGGGGGGAATCAAAGAAGAGGAGACTCCGTCCTGCCCACCCTGGCTTCTCAGAGAAGAAGCAGGAGATACGGGCACCCAACAAATCAATCAAGAGCATTCGGCTGGATCAACGGAGGCACCCCGCTTACAATGCCGAGCGGTGCAAGACACGCCATCTTAAACCACTTGTTTAATCTTTCCATGCTTTGAAGCCTAAACCCGAAGGGGGTGCTGTGTGTTTCGATGAGAGATGGGCAAATCTCTGCGTCAAACCAAAGATTTTGCTAGCTTTCACCCAAACCATTTGGGCCTATATCTGGACCCAAATCTGATTGATTTGTCTATGATACGAGCTGAAATCTTACTGTTCCAACAGAAGGGGTTTGGGGTATGTGGGAAATGCCAGGGCCCAGAGGTTTCCTTGCAGTAAGACACTAAACTTCCTGAGGACGGTTTAATGAGTCTTTCCCTGCATGTTGCAAAGGGCTGGACTAGATGATCCTTGGGGTCCCTTCTAATTCCACAGTTCTATGATTCTAAGGGTGATGGGGGCAGCTAGGTAAGGTGAAAAAGGGATCCTTTCCTGTGGCTGTTGCGAGGGACAGCAGCTGAGGAGTGGAGGAAGAGGAGGGAGGAGGAAGGCGAAAGGGAAGGCAATGGGAAGATTGGAGAGGGTTGAGGAATATGGCATGCTGGGAGCTGCATTGCAATGAGGGAAGAGCACACCAGCCTTGTGATGCAGGAGAGATGAGAGGACCCACACAGCCTCGTCCTACAGAACCTATAAAATCCCCTGGAACAACCCCCAATTTTCTACGTTTTGGTTTGGCTGAACCACGGCCAACCCATGCTGGCTCGGCAGATCTTCTGGAATGCAGGGGTTTGTCGGCAGGCTGAAAGCCAAACTTCTTTGGGGTTTTGCACCCCCCCCCCCCCGTTTGGATGAAACAAGACCCTGAAACTTAGCTAGAAACTGGAGACCAGAGACGCTGGGTTCACGTTCAAATGCTTCCCACCAGCAGGGCCAACCCAGGCCTCTCGCAGACGCTCGTCCCTCCGGCCTCTTGCAGGAATGCGTGCCCCACAAAGGGGGACCACCTTCGCATTCGGCAGACCCACAAGATGAACTTACCACCAGCTGCGGGACGGGGAGCGGTCTTCCCTCCTTGCTTAGGGAGACATAGGTGAAGAACGCACTGACCGCGCGGTACTGCTCCTGGGGCTCCCCCACAAAACGGTCGGCATCGACGAAGACTTCGATTTCCATGGACTTGTTGCTCGTGAAGGTCATGCGGCCGGAAATGGTAATCACGCTCCCTGCGGGACAGAGGGGACCTTGTGAGCAAGACCACGCTCCTGGGGACGAGACCAGCTTTCACGAAGGCCCAAAGAGTTGGAGCGTTGGGGGGGGGGGCGGTTTCAGAACGGCGACAGTCGCTCCAGATTTCGGGGAACGGCAAGCAAAGGGGCCACGCCGAAAGACGAGGATTATAAACTTGCTTCTGCGGTGGATGCAAAACCAGCAGTCCACTTTTGCGAAGCATCTGCCCTCGTGGGAGAACCACCAAGATCGGGGCTGTGGAGCCGCTCTTGGAAACCTCCCTGGCCGCTGGTCGAAAACCTGATTTCCCTTTTTTGTTTCATGGCGTCAGAAAAGATCCTTTGAATTGAAAACGTCAGCGGGAAAAGATATAAAAGCCCCAGCCTCCCCCCTCCCCCACAGACATTGTCACAAGGCATCTGTTTCCAGAAGGGTTATGGAGAGGTTGGAGAAGGTTCAGAAGAGGACCAAAAGGATGAGAAGGGACTTGAGGAAGGTGGGACGTTCCTCAAGGAACGTGACTTGTCCTCAGAGGAACTTGAGATGTTCAATCTGAAGAAAGGCCCAATGGCTACATTCAGGTAGGCCAAGGGAAGCTATGGCCACGGTACAAACTCACCACATCTTTCCCACAGCCACAGCAACCAGGATCCGAAATAACGGAAACACCTTGTGCCTTCCTAGATTTTGCTGAAGTAGCAGGAGGAAATTCTCAGGGATCAGATCTGTCCAAGTGTGGAAGAGCCTACCTAGGGAGGTGGGGGGTTTCTCCATTTCTGGAGGCTTTTAAGAAGAGGCTGGACAGCCCCTTCTCATGGAGGGTTGAACACTGCAGAGGGGTGGACTAGATGACCATTGTGCTCCCGTCCAATTCGCCATTCTCTGATTCCAAAGGCTGCAGTTGTCTTTCCATGCAACTCTACCCTTAGAAAGCCAGCCACCCGGCGCTCACGTTTCGGAACAAAGCTAGGTGCCACCGCCCGTGAAGTTCTCCACCCCTTTTGCGGGCAGAGACACTGGGTGGGTCTTTTCTCTGAATCTCCCTAGGGGAAGGGAAATTCCTCAGCTAATTTCTCAAGGGCCACCCCGACTTTCAATTCTTCCCTGGGAATTGAACGAAAGCTTGGAAAGCCCGGGAGACCCCCGATTAGCTGGAGAGGGACGAACGAAAGGCCAGACTTTTGCACACCTCCCCTTGACGCTCAACAGCTGCAAAGATGTTGCCCTTCAAGCAGGAATATTTCCTTCCCCAGTCCAAGAATTTCTACCGCAAGTCTGGCTCATCCAATTGGACAAGAACAGGCCAGGAAAAAAAATAACGCAGATGTTTCTGCCTGGCACAATTTCAGAAAAAGGTCTGTGATAAGCCGCAGATCCAGTGGTCTACCTGGTGTCATAGGAACTTGTATTCCCATTGGCCAGGCTGGTTGACCTACTGCTCAAATCCAGGACACACCACACTTACACACACACACACGTGCGTGCGCGCACACACCCTGACAATTTGGAACAGTCTGGCCTCAGTATAATTTTCACATTCGCTCCGATGTAGATGGGATTATCCCACTCTTTTCCGGCTAACGGGTTCCATCTGCTCAATTTTGGGGAACGATGAGCCGAACCGGAATCTGCAATGACCCTTTTGAAGCCAAAAACAGAGCAGGAGGAGTCAGGAAAGCCAGATGTTTCTCCCACATCTCCCCAATGGAGTACGAACACCTTCGACGTTAAGGAGAGCAACGGGTTTGTGGGTGTTATTATCTATGTTTTGAGCCATATGTTTTGTGATGGGAAGGAAAGGGAATGGGGCACTGAGTTCAGAAAGCAGACAAAGGAATCTCAGAATAAAGAGGTGCCCGTTTTTCAGCAACTGGGTGGGAAGGAAAAATCCCTAAAGCTGCTGTGCTTCAACTGTGAAGAGGGATGACTGGGCATCAGACGTCAGCGAGTCCCACCCGGAGAGATCTAACCCAAATTAAAACTCTGGCGTTCGACGGGCTGATTTCACACACAACCCCTCACCCTCCCCAAAATGTTAAGCCAGGGTAACATCTAAGCAAGCTGAACAAATGCAGGGGCTCGGTCTTTAATTGACCTAATGAAACACGTTTTGTGAACCCAGACCAAGCAGCAGATTAATCCCTTGGCAGTTTGGACTACTTTATTTCCCCCCTAGGCTTAATCCCAAAGGAAAATTCAGAGTACTCCATCTGGACTCTTTTCCCCATGAAAAGCTCACTTTATGGAATAGCCAGTATATTCATTCTTCTTGTCATAAATTTACTTTGGAACAACTCGGTTCTGATCAAGCGGTTTCTAAAACTTTTGCAGAACTTAAAACAGACCGGGGTGGACCACCTAGCATTTGGTTCACGAATTTAAAGGCCAATTTATTCACTCCAGATGCTGTTGCTGCTTCTGAAATTCCAGATTGGTTAAACATTTTGGAAGAATCCACCGAGGCTCCTAAACCAGCAAGAAGCTGAACAAAATTGGTGTCCAATATGTCAATTTTGCAACAAATAACTTGAAAAACTCCTGCCTTGGAAAACCACAGACAAAGTTTTCCTGTTGGATTAAGGATCAAGAAAGGAGACTTTTCAGCAAATTGGGGTTTTTTGGATATAATTTCCAACCCATCAGTTGTATCATTGGAACCAAGATCCCTGCCCAAATCATGGTATATTGCTATTATTTTGGTAGGATTACCAAGATGACATTGTTCAGTTTCCTAATTAATAATAATCAGCTGACAAATGTCAAATGTGGGTGAATCCTTATCCTTCTTTAAACTTTGACCCAACTGGAGTCTGTCTGTCACACTTTTATTTAATTTGCCAACATCTTCAAAAGGGTAGGGTTGGGGGGAGAAAAAAGGTGAGTTAGGGGAGGCATTTCTCCCGAAAAGTCTGCATGAAGTATTAAAACATGCATCTTTTGAGTGTTTATTTCTAAGGGGGAGAGAATGCACCACCCCAAATGGTCACTTTCATGCCAATTTTTGCAAATTTAGGGCTGCCGCCAGCTGCATCATAGCTTAAACCTTCCTTAAGCGTATAATGTATTATTCAGTGGGTCAGAATGACGGGCTTTCGTTTCCTTTGTGTTATAATCAGTTTGACCCCTTAGGGTGGTTATTAGTAATGTCCTTCGCCCGTTGGGTCTCTCAATGCCCCTTCATGATCCGTCTCAGTGGGCATTCTGGCATTCGGAGAAGGGCGCTGGCTTTCTAAACACGGCCATTCAGGACTGCCCAGCACCATTCTTTAAAATGTTTACTCAGCATCGTCTGTCGGCTAATAGACATTGATCAATTTGGTATTCTCGCCTACCGGACCCAAAGCGCCGAGCTGCAATTTGCTGGTTGTGGTGCGCGGCTGGCCATTTTGTAGGATTAAACGTTCCCGTTAGCGGATCTCCCCCTGGGGAGACACCCCTTTGACTGGCTGCCTTTTCCAACTGGGGGGGCCAAGTGTTCTCGACTAAGAGGGAGACAAAGATGGAGAGGAGCCATCTGTGCGCCCAACGGCACCACCACGGTATAAATTTAGACAGGAGGCGGCAAACTCCCGCCCCCCCCGATCCGTGGTATTTTAAAGCCAGCTGTAAAAGCTGTCCACCCCGGTGATTTGCAGCTGGTGAGCTGTCACCAGCAATTACGGCTTCCCGCGCGCCCCCCCCCCGGCGTGTGGGTGTGGGCGCGAGACAGCCAGAGCCCCGGGAGAGAAGGAGGAAAACCTCTGGGCCACCAAGGTTGACAAAATGTGGGGCTCTGGGAGATGGGAAGAGGGTGGCTGGAAGATGCCGCAACGGTGGATCATCCTCGTCGTGGGCCTGATGACTGGCTAAGAGAGGCCGGGGGCCTGAAAGTGCAGGGCAGAGATTTCAAGGCCAAAGCAAGAGAGGAGAGGGGAAGAAAGAGAGGGGTAGGTGAGGCTGGTCCCAAGGTAGGTGAAAGTAGGTGAGGCCCCAAACTGCAGCTTCATGCTGTGATTGTGAGATTTCAAAGACAGGATGACAGAAACTGGCAACAGGGCCACTGAGGATCGACGTTCAGGCCTCCTTCCTTTACAGTGTATTTCAAGCATTCGACTCCCACCTCAGCCTCAAAGCATAAGAAGAACCCATCAGATCAGGCTGCGCAGCCCAAGCCAGTCTCTACCTGAGGATGAATTTAGTCCACTGGTAGCTTGACTAGAAGCCATCTGGTCTCAGTCCTCAAGACGCTGGGCCTTTCTGGTCCAAAGGACACCCTGTGAAATTTCTCTGCTTCAAATCTGTAAGCTGCTTCGATGGTCTTCAGCCCACTTCCTCCTGTGCCTTTTCATGAAGATTCAACTCTTTTTTTCTTCCCAGTGGATGAAGGCAAATCCAGCCGTGGTCATTTCCAACCTTTAGGCTGCATCGCCTTCTCTCTGTTTTGGACACGCTGATCTTCAGATATTTGCCCACCAGCTCTTTCTGCTCCTCTTCCCGGCTGATCAGATGCCAGCTTGGATTTTCTTCAACTAGGCAAGGTTGCTCAAAACAGTTAATTTTCTTCTGATCGCTGACTGTGGTTCTTTGGTTGAATCTGGCCTCCCGAAAATTCTATTTTTAATTGATTACAGTGGGCCTAAAGGTAAGAACCGTATGGAAGGCGGGTGGTCTGGTTGGTGGAGTAAATATTCATGAAAAGAAATTACATGATCTGCAAGAGGTTATGAAGAGGCAACATAGGTGCCAATGTGCCCCCAGATATCTCTTGAGCCCTCTGACCCGTACCATTTTTTTTAAAACGTGGGCCTGGTTCCAAAGCAGCAGCTTAACCATGATGATTATCCATTTCCAAGAAGACATCTGAGCTCCACAGGCTTTCTTACAGAATCAAAACAGTGGTGAACGAAGCTCATAGCTTAGGTTGGAAGGGTGCCCGTCTGCCTTAGCAAAAACAAGAGAAAACAGGAGTGGGGGGTGGCTAGAAGAGGAAGCGCAGAGCATCCTGTCAACCATGTCATTGAGTAAACCTACGGATTCCTTATCATCTCTTCCCTTGAGACAGACATGAAGCAAATGCCCAGTTGGAGCCATTTGACAAAGCACGACAAGATACTTTCCGAAGTCCACACATGCCCCCAGCCCCAAAATGTTACTTATCAGTGCTCCTAGGGTTTTATTAAATAGGACCATCAATGGAGATCATTGGCCCATTGGATTTAGATGGACCAGAGGATCAGCCTGGATAAACCCTGGGAAGGAACAGAAACTCAACTGCACAGAATCTGCACAGAGGCAGTTCCATATTCAGGAAAGGACCATAGAGAACAAGCCTACATATGACTCTGTTCTCTTCAGGGGCCCTGGAGACCCAAACCAGTGTAAATCATCATGGAAGAGCCCCAAACCAACAGTCTGAATGAGGACAATGATGGCAGCGCTGTTATTTGCTTTAGAGCAATGTTTTTCAACCTTGGCCACTTTAAGATGTGGGGACTTCAACTCCTAGAATTCCCCAGCCAGCCCTGCTGGCTGGGGAATTCTGGGAGTTGAAGTCCCCACATCTTAAAGTGGCCAAGGTTGAAAAACACTGCTTCAGAGAATCAGTGACACATCTTTTGAATCAAATTTAATTTTTTTTCCTTGTCAAGGTCTTCCTTGTTCTGCAGCTAACCAAGACCCGGATGATGATCTTCTCTTGGGATCAGAGGAGACCTTGTCTCACTGAAAAACTAGTCTTGCCTGGCCAAAACTAACTTTTCTAGAGAGAAAAAGGTATAGATCTAAGAAAAGTTTCCAGCAATGAGTTCAGAGCATTTATTACAGAGGCTCTGAATGCCTTCAAGGATGCCTAGATAAAACAGCTGGCTTAAAAAAAAAAAACCCACCAAAAACAGAATATGATAAATGAAATGTTTAAGAAAATAATCAAGGAAGGCTTCTAGCTCTAATTAGATTTTCCCAGAGAAAGGAAATTTCTCTCGAGAATAAAAAGTGACGCCCCACGTTCTCATCCAGAAAGATCTTAAACGCTAATTTAATCTACTGTAAACTTGAGGAGCGAGGTTTAGAAGATGGTGGCGTGACAATCACATCATCCGAATGGGCAACGGTTGCTTCACAACTTGGAACAAAAGGTTACTCCGCGGAGAAAGGAAGATTCACCCCTAATAATGGTACCTTGTGTTCAAGAAACATTGCAAAGACCTTGCATAATATTAGCTAGGTTCCAATGAACCACAAGACCAACACACACACACACACACACCCCTTCCAAGAAAATATTCTTCCAGGTGGAGCAAAGGTTTAAGTTGGACCCCAAGTAATCAGGACCCTGGACAGTTCTCCGTCAGCCACATTTGAACAGTCAAGACTACGGAGGGAATTTCAAGTGATTTGGGTGAATCCCCTGAGTTTCTCGCCACGTTCTCCATCTTCAATTTAGTCCATCAGACTGAGACGTTTTCGCAAAGACCACAGGAGGGTTCATTTCCGTTTCCGGCACGTTTCTCCGCACGCCGGCATTTTGCTCCTTTTAAAAGCAAGGGTCTTGTGCGAGATCCCATCTCCTTTTCCCTAATACAAGGGTGATTTGCAGGCCTTTCTCTAAGATACACCCCTTTGGAGTTGCAGATGGCATTGCAAAATTTGGTGGAGTCTGGATTTTGGGGTGCAGAATGTGTGTAGGGTTAGGAGTGCAAAGTGGGGTAAGGGCGCATTAAAACGGGAATTCAGCCCTTTTCCTGCCTGGTCTGGAATCGATTCCCTTGAGTGTGACTTCAGACCTTCCTGAGTTGTTGGCTGTGATTGAAAAAAGGATCAGGAGGGGCCAGCGAGGGAGGCCTTACTGTAACATAGCAGAACAGCCCCGTCTACCAGATGTTTTAATTTGGATTTCTGCATGGAGCATTAGAGGAGGAGAGGCGGGTTAATCTATAGGAGCAAAAAATTAGATTTTCCCCCCCCCGACTAATGCATTTGATGAAGTCACTCTGCAGTGAGATGGGCGGTGACAAACTGGAAGTATAAATATAAATAAATAAATGGCCCACCCTTTCGTGTTAGGGTTGGTCGGAAAAGGCGCTACCAAACTCCGTTTTGATTTTTGGCATTGCAGCACCGACTGGCTGGTTCCCAGCTGACAGAGATCCGGGAGGCTGGGGTGTAAACTGCCACCCGTCAGCCCCTCTGTTCTCCATAAAGAGACTTGCCATTTGCCAGTTCAGTTAAAGACTGAAAGAAGATACAGAACTCTCTGCTCTGATGTACTTGGGGACATATTGCTTCTAGAAGGAAAGCTCGCTGCAGTTCTTTGAACCCCCTCCTGTTCTCCTCTGTAAATGTTGCTGGAGAGACTCGGCGAGAATTGTGCTTGGAAAAGAATGAATTTTGGGGTGCAAGCAGCTGGTAGAGGACAGGTCATCAGACCCAGTGGCCTCTTTCAAATCTCCAGGTTCTCCAACTCCAGCAATAACACACCCCTGGGGTTTACACACGCTACCCTCAAACGTTTGCCCCCAGAGACGAAACCCAAGTCAGCTGGGTTTCTCTGCCCCTTGTGTGCATGCGAAATGGATTTTGCCTTTTATGTTGGGCTGTTTCTGTTTTTTAATTGATTTTAAACCTGGAACTGAGGGGCCACGCGAGCAAGTTGGACTTCTCTTAAGCCTTGGGTTCGAATTTAAAGCCCCAGGAATTGCATTCCTTGAAAGGAACGAGGTTGAACAGTGGATTTATTTCGTTTTCATTCTTTTATGCACAACTGCTCCCTTTTGGAAAGCCGAGCCCGACCCGCATCTAGGTTTGAGATGCAAAAGGTGCTTGCATTTCTGGGTGGGGCAGGGGAATCTCCCTGGCCTGGAAATTTGTAATGTGCAGACCAGGAGAAGCAACTTACAAAGTCCAGCCTCTAGCGACAAGTATCCAGCAGTTTTCTACTGCTTGAGGAAAAGTGAAAAAAAGGGGTTGTCTGAAAGAAAAAAAGGTTCTGGGTATCCTCGCCCCCGCTTTACTTCAGCCCCACACAGCATGTAGCCCCCAATGGACTTGGAGGTTCAGCCCTTGAGGAATCTATCAAAAAACCCCCATCCACTTCAACCAGACCCACTTTTTGGGGATCCTTCTGGACCACCTCCTTGGCGACGCAGCCAGGCATGGATGTGCCCCAGCTGAAACATTCTGCACTCCGCAAAGCTGCCAGGCCCACAGCTTACCTTTTTTAATCTTCTCGTGGAAGTTGATGGCGTCCACAGAGGCGGTCACGATGTTGGTCTTGCAGTGGCGAGCGGCGACAATTCCGGCGACTTCATCCATGAGTTTCATTGTCACGCCTGGGGAAGAGGGGGGAAAGAGCCGTGACTAATGGAGGCAGCAACCCGTGATGGGTCTCTGGGCTAGCAGGCTCCAGCTTTGAATGAGAATTAGGAGGTCATCAGGGTAGCGTCCAGATCAAAACATCTCCACCCCAACCTCTGCCCGAACATTGGCAGGGAAGGGGTGCTCACCACCTCTGGGAGTCTTCTGAAATGCTTCTTCAGGAATTTATTTTGCCTTTTGCCCTTGAAGAGAAGGGAGGTGTTCGGGGAACATCTGTGCGTCTTCCAAGGCTACCTCCACCCTGTTCCTTTCAATGCCCCTTTGGAGGATTTGTTTCTTGTTCCCTGATCATTCTCATGGCCCCTTCCCTGGACCTCTTCTGTTTGTCTCAGTCCTTCTTAATCTCCGGGGCCCAGAACCGAACACAACTCTCAAGGGGGCGGGGGGAGCTGATAAATCCAGAATAGAGTAAAACGGTGACTTTCCAGGGCTTGGAAACTAGACTTCTACTAATGTACCCTAAAATCTGCTTTCTTTTCTTTTTTTTTAAGGCTAAAAAGTACAGGAGAAGGCCCTAGGGTTAAACAAGTGTGAAAACTGTAAGACACTCAGACACCCCCAAAGGGCCACATCCTTGGCACGACAGCCATTCTGCTCTGAGAAATGGGTAAGGGGTCAGCACAGACGAAAGCCAATGCCAACCAGGAAGACCCACTTCAAAACTTTAGATGAGAAGACCGCGATGCTTTCAAATCGGTTGGAACCCCAAAGGGAGACTGGACACCCACACCCCCGTTATCTGTCTCTGAAGAGCCTTCTTCAACAGCACCCCCCCTGGTCACCAGCCAGAGCAGCCAATATTCTGTTGGCTGGGGACGATGGGTACAGCCTCCAACCTATCTGGAGGGCCTCCAGCTCAACTCCACACAAGCGGCTTCCCAGGGGCGATGTGAGATCCTTCAGGAGGGGTGGGGGGACCCTGGTTCAGATCTAAGGGCTTGGTGACAGCCACAGATCCTCTCCAGATCTAATGCTTGTTCCTCTTTCTCAGTCCTTCAGCCCTTAGCAGCTGCTGGGGGAGGAACAGAACGTTCTTGTAAGGAAGCTGAGTCAACTCCAGGTAGATTTCCTCAAATGAGGTGGCAAAGGTACCCCTAACATTCCTCTCTGTGCCAGGATGGTATGCCAGGGGGCTATTCCCACAGAAGTTCAAAGGAAGGGAGGAGAAAACAAACTGCATGCTTGCAAAGAGCTAGAGGCAAAAGATGGTTGCAGAAGACAATTAATTATACCTCGTTGCTTTCTGCGAATGCGGTGGAGATCTAAGCCCCTCCACCAAGCTTCACACCGAGCAAGGCGAGTCCAACTAACAAGAAGCGAACGGTTGCTAAAAATAGCACAGCCAACACACACTCACAACAGCCTTTGTTGCTCGGGCCTCGTCTTAATCAAGCAGAAGGATCCGGATGAAAAAATCTGACGTCTTCCTAACCCAACAAATGGGACCGGAGGGGGATCCTGGAGGCGAGGGATCCTGGGCCTCGAACAGCTGTGGTGCTAACCCCATTCCTGCAACCCAGAATTCAGAATGAATTCCGCCAGCAGCGTTTTCTACATGGACATCTGAAGCAATGAAGCCTGGGAGCTGACTCGCCGATGGACGGGGGCCGCTGTTCTGTGATCGTGTCTGTTAAATTAGGCTTTGTTAATTACACCCAGTGCTGGGTCAAGCCCCACGCAGCTGGGAAGCATCAAGAACGCAAGGAAAGCACAGATTTCAACAAGGGGTCTTCCATAAGACTGTAAACCCAGACTCGTGCAAACCACAAACGGCATCTCCCACCCTCGTTTAGAGCGAGGGGATTAATCCGGAGTCTCGTGGGATGAGGTGAAATGCTTCTGCCCAGGTTTCTCGTCAGCTGGGCTGAACGGCCACTTAGAAGATCAAGGGCGGAGAGGAAGGAAGATGACCTCAACAGAGACAGGCCAGATCCGTTACCAAAGCAGAAAAAACCACGGCTTAAGTCCAAAACAAGGAAGTGTGTGGAAGCACTTGAGATCGACACCTCTCTAATTCACATGAGTATAAGGGGGGGAGCACAACCAGACTTGCAAAATTTGGTTATCAGAGCCACTCTGAATAAAATTAATCTTAGCCCCCCTGTGGAGTTGATTTTCAGTCTGGTCTACCTGGTGGGGCTGACAATCATCTGCCAGGAGATGGCCCTCCTATCTCTGGATTATTTAGGTATTCTTTCCCTTCCACTCCTTTCCTACCTTGCCCCAAATCTTTCACACCAGCTTCCTGCAGTCATAGATGGGAGCTCACATTGCTGGAGCTGGCTCATGGGATGATTGACGCTGCTTCCCCCATCTTCTTGATTTGTATATTGCTTTTATAGGTTTGGTCTTTGTGATTTAATCAGGGGGTATTTCTGTTTTTATTGTTTTTATTGTCTTGGTTTTTAATTGTAAGCCACCCAGAGTCACCCTCTGGGGGAGATGGGCGGCATATAAATTAAATAAATGTCCACTCCTATTATTGCTGACAACAGGATCCTCAACCTAAGTGGGGCAGATCCCTTCATTTTTCTGAAGGATCATTGCCAATCCAAGATATGGTGTGTGATCCTCTCTCTCCCTCTGAAAACAAAGGCCCAGAACAATTTGCTCCTGACTCACATGAAGCACACCTCCTCTCGTGTCTACCACCCCATAAGCATGAGCTTGTCAGAAACATGGAACAGCATTAACCCTGATTTTCCAGTGGGGGCTCTGAAGCTCAGTATCTCTCTCTGAAGACAGGCAATTAATTAATCAAGGAGTTCAGGACCTACTGGTTAGCAGCAAGGAGAGTGGGTGAGCTGGGCTGGGCATGGAATTAAGAATTATTTTGGGGATTCAGACCTCATAACTACTCAGGAAAGTAGAAACTGGATGCTATCCTGGGCATCAACTGAGAACTATGTGCAGAACAGCAGCCAAGGCATGGAGGAATTGGGGCAGAGAGAGATTTGGAGGAACAAGTGTGAGACCTGTGAGGTAAGCCAGGTCAAGAAACAGATACTATAAGAAATTTTGGAATTCTATTGATATAGGCTATAACAACTGACAGCTTTTTCTTTTCCTTCTCTCTTATATGTCAGCCTTCCTAGGTAGACCAAACAGGAAACACAACCGAATAAGCTAATTCTACTTTATTGTGAGGCTACATTAACAGAATCTTGCAAGTCTGAAAGTACAAGTCTCCCACCCTCTTCTTTACAGCCTGAGAAGTTAGGGAGGGTCCCTTCTGAGCCATTTTCTCTGCCCATTATGCAGCTGTGGGCTACGCCCTCTCTTATCTGACTGTTCCTAGGCAGCATCTCTTCGCCCCATTTCTCAAGGTCTTTCTCACATACCATTACATCATATCAAAGAGAGTCAAGGTGGGGCGATCTTGAGTTTCTTTCTCACCTTTTCCTGTTTTCCTGAGCTAAGCTCATGTTTTGCTAATGGTCTCTGAATACCTTCCCCAGGGCCACCTCTGTACTCCTTTACAGCACAAGAAAAGGCAACTCACCCACCCTGTCTAAAACAGCTGAGACTGTGGCTCACAGCACTGACATTCAAAGAAGCCACTCTGTGAATTTGCCAATCAAGAAGCTCTTGGCCACAATATGAAGGACAGGAATGGAAGCCCTGAAGTTCTCTATAATACTGCTGGACAACAGCTTCCATCCTGGTTGGTGGAGAGGAATCCTGGGAGATGTAGTTCAACAGCATCTGCAGGGGCACATCCCGCACATCAGCTTGGCTGTTGTGAGAACAGATGAAGCCCACCTGAAACAAGCCGGCTGGGTTCTTCTTGTGCTCTAAGCCCATGAAAAAGGGCATAATTAGGAACCATTGGAACATTTGGGATTTGGGGAGCAGGCCAGCAGGCACTCTCACAAAATGGCTGCTAAGAGAGGGCTTGTCCAAATGTAAACCTTGCCAAATCTTTTCTGGCCTATCAATGTCCCTACTATCTACTCTAGCCTTCCTCCCAACATTTTACTTCATGTGGTGGTCATGCAAAAAAAAAAAAAAAATTAAAAAAATCCAAAGTATTGGAAAGAAATACATAACCCCCCCCCCAATCTAAAAATAAAAATTTGAATCAAAACCACAGTTGCTTCTATTCCAGGAAACCTAAATGAAAAATATTCTAATTTATTAAGGTACATGTTGACAGCAGCAAGAATAAATCTAGCACATGATTGGAAAAGAGTTACTTTGCCTACGATATCACACTGGGAAATTAAAATTGGAGAATATGTTTCAATAGCAAAATTGACAGTACATGTCCACAATACAAGTTTAACCAAATTCAATTAAATAGAAACTAACAATTACTAATGTTTGATGCGAAGTTTAGAAATATTTAAACTGGCTAGCGGTTGGGGATACGAATGGAAGGGAACCCCCAGAAAGTAATTTTTTTTTTTACTTTTTTTTTCAACCTAAATGTAGTGTATTTTGCTTTGCCTCGCTTTTTTCGACTTCCTCTGTTTTTCAATATTTTAACAATATGCATTATTAACAAAAATAATCCTTCATCCCTATGCTGCTTTAATCGTGGCCTGTAATCATGCGTGTTGGGGAATACACGTTTGAGTCGAAAGGCTTAGATTAACGTCTGACTTCGTGCCGCTCTCAACTCCCGAGAACGGGAGGAGATGTAACCATCAGCAAAACCAGATCCCCAATTTGCTCCTCCCTTCTACCTTTCATGCAAAAACCCAGAAATTAAAAACTCCCTATCTCCCTCCAACCCCAGTGCCCCGCAAAGCCACAGAGGCAGCGAGATTTTGAGCAGGACGATTCTGTCTCCTGCGGTAAAGAAAAAGAATTTCCATTTAATCTCCCCAACTCGCTCTAAGTTCAAAAATGTCCCCCCTCCATCCGTATCCTCCAAAGGATGTTTTAATTACAGAGGTCTAGATTACCCGAGTCATGAAAAGTTCCTATAGCAACCACTCCTACGTATCAGCGATCGAGTCTCAGAAAGGTATCTTTCCTGTTTCCTCTCCAGCCGACAGAAGGGCTGTCCTCCGTTTACCCCGTCTGCCTGCAGCTAGAAAGGGTCTACAGCACGGATAGAAATCACCCCTTGTGCTCCTTTATGCTGGAGGCAAGCAATCTGGGGTGTCCAAATGTTTTAAAGGACAATTTATTGGTGTGGGTCATGGCGGTTCGTGGGAAAAGAACGGGTTGGAGCGTTGACCCTGGGGACGGACCTCTTTGTCCAGGACTTCAAGTGGGTTTCATCTCTGGAATCAGGTAGCAAATTCCAGAACTAAATATGAGTTGGACAAGGAATGGTGTGTCAGCCCAGATCTCCTGCCGGTTTCATCCGGAGAGGGAGAAGTTTTGTCTCATCATCCCTCTTAGCCATGCTTCCTTTTAAATCTGCTGACAGCACATGCGAGGTCCATGAGTTGGTTTAATCAGATGCTCTGTTCTGTATCATGCTCACCGCAAGAGGGTCAACCCTGCTTGAGCAGGGCCCATTGTGTGAATGCAGCCCTGTTTTCCTAAATGGAAAAGTCCTGTTTCCTATATGCTGGCTCTCCTTTAGCTCTTCGCTAATCTTTCTGAGAGAGTGACCAGCTGTAATGGTGTGTGGGAAAGACCTTGGGAGACGGGGCCAAGAGACGCTGCCAAGGGAACGGTCAGATAAGAGATGGCTTAGCCCGCGGCTGGATAGTGGGTGAGACAAGAGGGTCAGAAGGGACCCTCAGTAGTTTCTTGGGCTGTAAAGGAGATGGAGGGGAGAGTAAATCTGCCTGAGAAACTAGGGAGTCCCTTCTGAGCCTCTTGATCTACCCACTATCCAGCCATGGGCTAAGCCACCTCTTATCTGACTGTTCTCTTGGGAGCGTCTCTTGGCCCAGTCTCCCAAGGTCTTTCCCACACACCATTATGCCAGCCTAGCACGTACAATTAACCCTAGATGGGTAATCTCTAATTCAGATCACCTATAAACCAAGGAAATGCCATTTCCACATCCTTTGCTCAGGTTAGGGAATGACTAAAACTGAGCCTGTCTGAAACTGTTCCAGGCCCTTCCCTTGCTCAGGGTGAAATTTAGGGCAAGGTTCTCACCCTGTGGCTCTAACAGCTTTTTCTACACTTCTGTCTCAAACCTTGTGACTACTGCTAGCTTGTAAAAATAGAAACCAAAACACGGCGGGGTTGGCTGTTACGTCCGCTGTCATGGGTTGGGCTGGCTCCTCCTGGTTGTCAGGAATACCTGGAGCTCTGCTGATATGAAAATAGGGTTGATGAAGAGGGGCCTGGATTGAAATGAGATGTGCAAGGAAGAACATCAGATGTTCCAGGCAGTTAACTCCACAAAGTCCTACCACAGAATCGTAGGATCATTGAATGGAAAGGAGGGAAGGGACCTTGAAAATCCTCTAGTCCAGTGTTTCTCATGCTGGCTGGGGAACTCTGGGAGTTGAAGTCCACACATCTTAAAGTTGCCAAGGTTGAGAAACACTGCTCTAGTCCAACCACCTGGCCAGTGGAGGAATCCATTTCTACACCATCCTTGTTTGAGCACCTCCAGAGGAGAATCTAACCATACAATCATAACATCAGATCAGCGAGTCGTAGAGTTGGAAGGTCCCCCAAGGATCACCTCATCCAACCCTCTGAATGATCTCCAAATGACAGTTGGGCCACAATATCCAACAGGCTCTTGTCTGTTTTATGTTACAATCAACAACAGCAAGAAGAACTCCCATCTCAATAAAAACATCATCATTAGAACAAATATGGACAGGGGAAATATCCCTCCTGTTCTGGATCCCCAAGATTGGTGGACTGAGCCGATAAGCAAATGGAGCCAGAAGAAAATTGGGTCAGGAGGAACTGGTACAGCTACTCTGGAAAAGGCCTGATTTTCTGCATTGATCAGCCTATCAATGTTGGCCCCCAATTCTCACTAAAGAATTCATTTGCCCTCAAGATTACTCCAAGCTCTGATTATACCTGATCCCAGCTAGCTTAATTCAGCATCCACAGGCAAAACAGGCCCTGATATTTTTATAAACTCTGGCACGTTTGTGATCTATGCAGTGGAAAGCTTGGTTGCCCAAGGGGTCTATGCTCCAAGACTAAGAAAGCCATCAACAATCATCTGAGATGAAGGAAAAGGGAGATGGGTATTTTGGAAGTGGAGACCAGATGTTGAACACCTGAGAAGAGTCACTGGGGCCTTGGGTTTGGATAGAAGAGCATGGCACTTCGCAGAATCCCATAAGAATCCAACAGGAGAGGTTCTCCTGGACTTACCTCCATGTACAAATCCATGCATGGTGCAATCGGATGGTCCCACCAGATGGATCAGACTTGACTGGCTGTATCCAACAGTGTAGGGCTCTGTAAAGGGAAAAAGAACCTAGCTGTGAAAGAGCATATGAGGCTAGAACCCAAGGGCTCAACCCTACAATTTGGACTCTGCACACACAAAGGGTTCCCAGAAGTGTAAGAACGCAGGGAGAACAGGGCTGAGTCAGCTCAAGGCTCGTTTCACCAGAGGAAAGACGGCTGTCAGGAGTGGTCCTCAACCTACTTTCATCCCCCTTTGGCGATGGAAGTTCAGACTCCTGCTAAATGCTCTCTCTCTCTTCCCTGTTGCCTTAGGGAGGAAGAAGAAATGGGATGAAGAAGAGGAAAAAAGGGGCACTAAGGACAGAGGAGGTCTCCACACACCAACTTCTGAATCCAGCCTTTCCCCATCAGCTGCATCAACCATGAGGCCCACAAAGGTCGCCTCGCCCAACTGGACCCAGTATCCTGTTTCTAGCAGCATGGAGGTGTCTGGGAAAGCCACAGGGGTGGGGGAGTAGGGGGGAATCAAGGATTAAAACTAGCCATAAAATAAGAGTGAGAAAGGATTTCTCACCATGATTACCGAAAGCTGACCATTCACTGTTTGGAGAGGGAAAATCCATGAGAACTGTAGTGTAATGTGAAGTCCTTGGGGTGCTCTGAGCTTGGTTGTTTTCTTGCAAATGTTTCGTTACCTGGCTAGGTAACATCTTCAGTGCTAGAAGGGAGTGGGGTTTGCTCACTGTTTATATGCAGTGGCTTGCCCTGCCAGTGTGTATGTGGGGGGGGGGTTAATGTGATGTGGCCACACCCACTTTGCCCCCCTGTCGCTTTCAAACCAGGTTGGGTTCTTAGATTGGTCTTTCTCAACCTTGGCAACTGGAAGACGTGTGGACCTCAACTCCCAGAATTCCCCAGCCAGCCATTTCTAGGAGTTGAGGTCCACATGTCTTCCAATTGCCAAGGTTGAGAAACACTGTCCTAGATCCTTTCGCCTCCAAATGTTAACAAGGATATATTGATATTCTACCTGGAGAAAGGCTTACAGGAGATTGTTCAAAGTTCGCTGAAAGGACAAAACAGGCCCAGGCCTCTTAATTTAGAGAAATTAAATAGAACACTGATTAACCCAGTTATGCAAATGTGGGGAACGGAGGCGAAACAAACCTCTTTCATTCCTAAGATATTTAAGATATTTTGTTCTTAAGATGCATCCTTCCTCCTTCAGCCGGAGCGCCAAACCAACTAAGCCGCTCCCCTGGTGTTAAGCCCGACACAGAACTGTCAGCTCTTACAAGCCAGCATCCAGAGACCTTCCTTAAACCGAGTTAAGCCATCAGAACAGCCTTACCTTTACTTTGCCTGTCTGGGAAGCCATGAAAAGAAAAGAGAGACAGACGGATAAGCCCACGTGCATTTATTGCAGAAATAATCAGGTGCTACAGGAGAGGAAGACCGGGGAGGATACATGGTTTAAATCCCATTTTCCACCAACTGCCTTTGTGTTCTTGTTCCTGGGCAGACTGGCCCTGGCCGCCCTGGGGTGCTTAAGGCTTTGCCTAGGGATGAGGCTGCAGAGCAGGGTCACCCAAGAAACATTCCAAGGTCACAAACTTCATTTTCAAAAAAGGAACGTACCCCCACCAAGTCAGCAAGCAAGACGTCGCCAGGAAACGTGGCTTCATAACAAGCCAAAATGCACCTCTATTTTGGCCTGCAGCCTGCGCAGGACAAGCAGCAGTGGGGGGGGGGGGTTGTCTCTGCTTCTCTCTCCCCCTGCCCCAGAGAACGGCAAACCCCGTCTAAAAGTGGGGATATCGGTCCGAAACGTTTGATTAAAATGGCCCGCCTTTGGAAACACCGGAACGGACCAAGGAACTAATAGTACGATGTTAGTGACGGGAGCTGGTTTAGTGACAGGAGTCAGTTTAGTGATGGGAGTCAGTTTAGCGATGGGAGTCAATTTAGTGATGGGAGTTAATTTCGTATTGGTGTGAATTGGAAGAAGCCACTGATGTTCTCTCTTCTGTATTGGTCAGGCTGGGGCTGGAATATTTATTTATTTATATATTTATTTGTTTAATTAATTAAATTTACATGCCGCCCATCTCCCCCAGAGGGTGACTCTGGGCGGCTCACGATTAAAATCAAACATTAAAAACAGTAAAAAATGTAATATCCGCATTAAATCAGCTAAAAAATATACTATATAAAAAGATGATATACAATATCGTGTCCGGAGGAAATCCACCAGGATGCTAAGGGGTCGAAAGGAAAGAAACCCCGAGGGATTAGCGGCCTTGGGTGCGCTTGGCCCGGAGAAGAGAAAACTGCAAGGAAATGCAATAGTTACCTTCAAAAGTCTGAAAGGCTGTCCTAGAGAAGATGGGGGAAAATTGTTTGAAAATAGCTGTATTCCCAAAGACAGGATGTGAAACCACGGGTTTAAAAAACGTGGAAACATGTAAGGGGGTGTCCTTAACTGGAGATGTTCAGAGGTTGGGGGATTCCTCTGTACGGGAAGCTGTCGTGAAGGATCCCTGAACTGCACAAGAGGTTGGACTAAATGACCTCTAAGTTCCCTTCTCTTACATGATTCTTTGCGTTAATTTGGATTTCTACACCGGGTAGGAGGCTGGAGGAGTCCCCAAGATCCCTTCCAGCTCTTGCATTCAATGATTCTATGATAAAGAACTGGATAATGAGACGTTACTACAACATGTTCATTTTTTTTTTCTGATGAAATAATTGCTTACATAAATGTTGACCAGGATAACGTCACATTCAAGATAACGATACTCCTGTTAGGGTCCAGGTTTATTGGACATACCACATTACATTTCAACATATGGAAGTTTTCTCCCTGGGCTCTGAAAATTCAGAGAACTGGATAACCGATGCTGTATTTCTGTAGAATATAATATTAGCTCTTTCCACGGGCTTCGTTCAACCAGCTAGGCTCAAATGGAGTTGGGTAGTTTTGCGGCCCAACATGTGCATGAGTGCATGTTGCATCCTTCCAGATGTTGCAGGCAGAGAAATCCCACCACGCTTGCAAGACCAGCAACTTGTGGGGGCCCGAATTGCTCCACCCTACTCCTTCAAACGATGCATCCCAAGGGAGTGTGGCATTTAGAGTTGACGGTGCAAAGTGTTTCCCTTATCCAACTACTCTCAGATTTGTTCTCCTTCTGCTTTGCAACAGTGCTTTGCAACTTGGGAGCGGCCCAAACAACAGGAGGTGAGGCCGGCTCTTTGGCCCTGGTTGGGGGACCCGTTCAAACCATGGGCATAAAACTGTCAGTTCGACACCGAGCAGGAACAAGAGGAGAGGGTCTTAGAAAAGGAGAATGAAAGGAAAATAGAGGCGCAGGAGGGCCTTGCAAGCGACAACGGATCGTGCGTTTCTCACCAAGGTGGGATCATATCTCTCTGGACCCAGGTGAACAGAGGAGCGAATCAGGGAAGTAAGGAGAAGAACAGAACTTCAAAAACAAAAGGCAACTGGCTCGAAACCCCAGTTTCAATGTCCAACTGCTCCCTTGAAAAAGACTTTAATTTGCTGGAGTCTGAAAAAACAGACTTCCAGCAGGAAAGATCAGAAGCAGCATGTTGGGACAAGCCGTTTCCCTTATGGGCTTGGACTAAAGCATTCGACCCTAGGCGCTCGTTCCAAACGACTGTCGACTTACGCGTGTTTAATTGCTGCAACGGACAAGGTGGCCCCGGAAGAAGAACAAACATTCTTCCCTATATTTCTATACCCAAATTAGTCTTGAAACACTGTTCTTTCTCTGAAAGTCAGTTCTTGAAATTCAGTTTTTTAAAAAAACATTCTTTCCTATATTTCTATGTCTGAATCAGTCTTGAAACGCCGTTCTCCTGCCCAAGCATTTCTGGCTAGATGAGAGGACTCGAAACAGACCCTAAAGCACAATCAAAATAGATCTTTCCTGCATACTCCTTTTGGATTTCCAAGAGCAAACTCAGTCTGGCTTGACATTAGCAAAGTCACTTTAACATGCATGTACCCCTTTATAACGTTTGAAGGGCAGGGCAGGTGGCCTTCTCTCCCTAAAAACAGTGGCAATTTACAGACACAGTAAGTAAGGGCCACTCTGATGGAAAATCCTGCTGGACCGCATCCTGAATCTGATGCCAACTGAAAGCTGTACCCCTGAACCCAGGAGCTTCCTTTGAAAAATCTCCTGGCCCCAAAAGGAGCTGGTTTCGAGGCTGAGTCACCCCGCAACCGTAGCATCAATTCCATGCGCTTCTCTAGGCTCTGAAAAATACCTAAAATTAAGCTGGAGGAAGATAAAAATAGCGCACAGACACCTCAGCTCACATGCTCGCCAGGCAGCGTTCTCCATTTTAAAAGATGTAGCCACGCAGTGCCAGCCTTTTGTTTTCTACCCAAGACATCTGCTGCCCTACCTAAGATTTCCAGCCCCCTGAAATTTGGGGGGTCAGTTTTTTGAAACCAGAAACCTTCTGCAGAGGGATCTGGAGCTAAAGGACCCCCATCCGCTGCCCAGAAAGCCAGTGTAGGAGATCTAGGGTGGTATACTAGTTAAAGATGCTGGGAAGACGCTGGCCAAGTCCCCCTCGATCACGGAGCTCAGGGGGGACGGTGCTCCGGGGGTTCTCTCTCTCTTACCCCCCACCTCTCACCAAGGGGTTGCTATGGAAATGGAACAAGGGGAGCCCCCCAAAAACACATGATGGAAATGCAAGAAATCTGTAAGTCCGCCTACAGGTCTCTCCATGCCAGGCAGGTGCCCGCCATACCTGGATTGATCACGGGCAGAATGACATCACCGTTCCGCTCCTTGGTTTCCTGACGCTCCAGCTTCTGCTGCTCGTAGCGTCGCCTCCCTTCTTCCTCTTGTTCCTTCCTCGCAAACTAATAGAAAACACAAAGGCAGTTTGTTCACCCCAAGCCGAGAGAGGTGGGCTGGGGCACCGCCGTACAGTTACCGAGTGTTCGCCCTCCTTTAAGGAAGGCCTGAGGGGGGATTCCCGTGAGGGAGAGCCCGGGAAACAGAGGTGGGTTTTGCAGAACGTATCGGAGCAGAGGAAGAACCCCTAAGAAGGTTCCAAACGCAGGCTGATGAGGGAATGGCTCCCTTGAGGGCCACACGAGGTTTCGGGACTCTCCAGAGCACCAGTCGAGAGGGCCACCCAAACTCCTGACTTTTGGAGGCCCTTGTCACCTCCGCTAGCACCATGCTCCGTCTGGCATCCACCGGAAGCAAAAGAGAAGCGAGTTTCTTGCCAAGCCATGTTGCGGCTTGGCAGCATCGCTGTGATTTCTAAGCATCCCTCCAGTGTCATCTGGGCCATAAAAATAGAGAGCTGGAAGTTGGCCCCCCTGCTCAGATCCAAACCAAAGAGACAGGGAAAAAGCCTCTGTTGCGGTGAGTCTCAACCTTGGCCACTTTCAGAGGTGTGGACTTCAATTCCCAGAATTCCCCAGCCAGCAATCAAAAGCACCTCCTCCTTAGAAGGCCGCCCACGAAGCAGAAGAAATGTTTAATGCAAGGGACGGTTGGTCGATCGATTTAAAAATCAAATACCTTTGGAATTTTGCCTTCTATAAATACTCTGTGACTGAGTCTATATTAAAGTCTAAGTCTTCACTGTAATATGTCATTAATAAACACGTAGCCATTTATGTTTAAACATTTTCATTGCCTATGTACATCCAGCTGGAACCATAATTTCCATAGAAATACCACTTCGCATCGTGCAAATTTGAATAATGGGGTTCCTTATCCCCAGGAAACAAGACCTAGCTATAAATCCTGAGTTTGGAAATGGCTGAGCAAATGTGGTTTTTAATTCCATTTTGTGCCCTGTGCTGGGAACGCAGCTACAATCAGGGAAGAACGCCCGTAAATGAATAGCCCAGAACTGAATCGGGAAGCCCCCAACAGCGATCAAAAGAGCAAAGCAAGGCTTACAAAATTAAGAAGCCCGTTTTTTCAGCTTATAAAGGGGCACCAGACGTTTTCTTCCTGCGAGTCTCACCTGAATGGGAGGCACTTCCAGAACCTTGTGCACGTTGTGAAGAGAAAGCGGGACATACCACAAAGTGGCCTTGTTGGTCACTCTCTTAGCACCTAAGGAGAAGAGAACGGTCTGTAAACAAGCAGATCACAGGAAAAGAGTCATGGGGGACTCAATTCTTGGTGGGAACCTTTTGGCTCTGCTTTAAGAAATGAGTGTTTTAATTCCAGGAGGCTTAATTTGATCAATCTGAAGATTAGTGACAATCCCTTAGTGGAGAGACGGACCATCTATGGATCTCCAGATGTTGTTGGACTCCATCACCCAACAACCCCACTGTTGACGGGGCCGACAGTGAGGAATTCTGGGAAGTGCAGTTCAGAAACATCTTGACTCTGATTTAGGAGATGCGCTTTCAACAGCTCAGGGATTGTAAGCAAGGCAGAGCAAGCTAGCCACAGAATCACTCCCAGGGCCACATGCCTCCCATAAATGGTTGGCAGGTGCTCTCAGAGACAAGGAATGGCTTTCTGAACATGCACTGCCTCTACTTCACCAAAGTATGGATTGCTAGGTTCACAAATTAAATTAAATTAAATTAAATTAAATTAAATTAAATTAAATTAAATTAAATTAAATTCAGTTCAGTTCAGTTCAGTTCAGTTCAGTTCAGTTCAGTTCAGTTCAGTTCAGTTTAAGTCAACCCAACCCAACCCAACCCAACCCAACCCATCACAGCTCAGGCTACTAAGTCAGCATTCAAAAGATGGCACCATATTCAGAGACAAAGTGAGACAACCCAACCCTAACTGGCCTATCGGAATCCTTATTACCATAGGTGCCCAGAACAAGCCATGATGATATCCCGTGTGTTATAAAAGTCAAGCCAAGGATGCCAAAGCATCGTTTGTGTCCATAACAGAGAAAAATGAAAGGATGGCTCCAAAATCATAGGAAAAGTTGGCTATACAGCCAGCAAATAAAATGCTAGGAATCTATTTTTTTTAGATTTTCACCGCTCACTGTTTCCTTCTGCTCGTGTCTTCTTTGTTTAGGCATCAAAGTTATAGAAAAGGTGAACCATCATAAATCCATGGTCCATTTTTGAATGGCTCCCAAGTGACCTTTGTCCCCCCTGGACCCAAGGATGAAATTCCCAGGACCCACCTTGGCAAAATCATTATGTGCTGGAGGGCTTTTGGGATATACTCTGCCAATGCTGGTATTGTAGGAGGAGAGCCATGTTAGTTAGAAGGAGTCTGGCAGCCCCTTTGCCGCCTAACACGTTTTATTAAAAGCATTTGCACGAAAGCTGATGCCTTTTAATAAAATTTGCGACTCGGAAAAGGCGCTCCTCCTGATGTTTTGGCAAGGCCGGTGTATGCAACTCAACGACGGTTAAGTCTGACAGATTTTTTAAAAAGCAGCAAAAGAAAGAAAGGAGACGCTGAGATACAGGAGGGAGGGACAGGCGGAGTTGAGGCTGCAAAGGAGGAAGGAAAGAGACGAAATGGGGAACCCCCTTTGCTACCAACGGTGTTTCCAAGCTGGCTTTTCACCCCGGGGCCTCCGAAAGCCACTCAACAGCTGGGGGTCATGAGCACATCGGCCAGGAAGATGCAAAAGCGTATTCAGTTGGAAGGGTTCCCGCCGGTTGGGTTAGAGACGGTTTGCCCAGAAGGGCTCTTATCAATTCACCGACGAAGAGATGCCATGGACCAATTTCTCCCTTCTCCTTGCCTGGCTCAGGTTGGTTGCGCTATTAAAACGCACAACACATCGGAAGGTGAAAAATGCGGGGTTTGGGGGGGGAGGGGGAAAGGACCTTTTTCGAGACCTTGCAATCTCTTCCCTCTAAACTCAGTTTTCCCACCTGTCTTGCCCCCAGATTCTAGATGACACCTTCCAAAGGGGAGGCGACCCCTTTGGGGCTCCCCCAAGACGTGACCCCCCACCCCAAAGGGTCTCCAAGGGGCAGCCAAGGGACAATTGCTGCACTTTGCATGGGAATGTTATTCTGGAAAGCCTTTCAGATCGCCCTGCCTTTCCTCCTCCGTGCTTGTTGCTGTGGCAACCTGCTTGCCAGGGAGGTTTCTGCAGGTGGGGGCACACGGCGGGTATTGCCAGTAAATCTTATTCCCCCCAGTGGGTTGTCACATCCGCTCGGGATCAAAGCAGGGGGAAAAGGTTGGGTTTTTCTCCTGCAAGGGCAGAAAAAGGCGACTCATCGGGGGGCGGGGGGCACAGGATGCCCAAAGGGAAATTCAGTTTCTCCAGGCCAGGTTGAAGTATATCAAGCAGATGGTCCTCTTTGACATCAAACCCTGCTTCTCAGTTCATCAGGCTTTGTTGCAGATGCTGTTGTAATGGTATGTGGGAAAGACCTTGGGAGACGGGGCCAAGAGATGCTGCCTAGGGAACAGTCAGATAAGAGAGGGCATAGCCGATAGCTGGATAGTGGACAGGGCAAAAGGCTCAGAAAGGACCCTCCCTAGTTTCTTTGCCCAGTCTCTTTGCCCAGTCTCCCAAGGTCTTTCCCACATACATTACGGCTGTTCTGCATTTCAGCTTTAGCTGGGCCCACGAATTGGAGGGTCTGCTGTTAATCTCAGAGATCTCCAATTCAACTCTTTAGGGGAACAGCAACTTCACTGTGTGTGTGTGTGTGTGTTTAACATAAGGCGGGAGAGAGAACAGATACAAAGCAGGCTGCAACTATTCTCCTGCAGTCAGGGGCCAAGCGTTTTCATTCAGCCAGGGTGGGACCAAAGGCAACCCACTCATTAGAGGAGGTCACACAGAACAGTCTCAGTTCAACTAGGATGCAAATGGAAACCAAAGTTAAGGGAACACCTGTTTTGTGTGTGTTGCACAAATGTAGCCTGTTGCATGACTGATGAACGGAGGTTCACAAACTTGGCGCTTCTGTTTCTGACATTAAATGAAAGAGCCAATGGCTGTGGGGGGAAGAGAGAAGCCCCAAGCGTCTCATTCAAAATTTGACCCGTTCTTGGACATCAAAGCTACAGATGCCCTTTGAAGGGAGCCTCCTACGTATCTAGCAAGATACGGATTATATTTTCAAAGTGGCCTCAAGCACAGGGGAGGGGGGACCATGCAGGAGGGGGAGAGTTAGCTGAGAAAAATAAAGCAAAAGCAGCAATTTACTTGACCCTCCCAATGAACTCCAGCCCCTCGGTAGGGACCATCACCCCTTGGAAGGAACTTTTGATGCTGGCTTTGGTTCTCTTTCAAAGGTAGAATAATTGTGGAAATTCCACTCATCTGCCTACATCCAGCTGTGCTCAGAGGGCGAAACATCTGGGGGCCTGTTTGTGTTTCTAATGAAATGCAGTGTTTCTCTTGGCAAGCAGCTGCTTCAACCGCTCCCTTTTCCAGAGACGCTCAATGGAAGTCAGACGTTGGGAAGATGAGGCAAGATGGAATAAAAAGGAGGGCAAAATCAGTCATCCTGAGGGTGCAGACATCTGGTATGCTTTGAAGCATACCAGCCCAGCCTGAATCTTGATAGTTCTTTAACAGTTATGCTGCAAGGCGTTGTTTTTTTATCAGTTAAACCAGTGACTGTTTTATGGGTGAAAAGCAAGCCTCTGCTTGCTCCCATTCAAGCACCTCGGCAGAAAAGAAACAGGGTGAACTTGAACAGACATTTACCAAGGCCCCTTAAAAAATGCTGAAGGATCTCCTTGTACAGGAGACCCCAACAATGCCTCTCTGGGGTCCCAACAGATTCTTTGCTCATCTACTTTTTTTCAAAATGCTATTTTTAAGAGTGGCATGTGGCAAAGCAAAGGACCGGTCTCTAGCATCATATCCCTGCGTGAGAAAAACAGGATAAGTGAGCAGATGTTTGCCTGGGGAGCTAAACAGGAAGAAAAGAGAAGACTGGATAGAAAAGCTGTGTGCTCAGAGGGATTATGTATAGTCTGTGGGCTGCAGCTGGCAAAATGAGAAGCAAAGAACTGCTGACCAGATGTAAACAGAATACAGGTGCCTTCTGTATTCCAATCTATGGAAGGAACCACAGAGCCAATAACCACCAAAGCATTTAAAGATTTGAAGTCTGGCAGTATACACGCACAAGCTCACAAACAGAAAGAGATGGATTCCTGTATTGTGTAGTAGCTGATCTTTTGCATAAATATGACCTAATTCCAAATAAAGCCTCTATCAAATTGTGCTCAGGCAGTGAAGGTTTGATGTTAGCTAGGTACTGAGAGCAAAGGAGAAGGAGGGGGTATGTGAAGAGGTGTGAAGTCTGCACAAAGACTGGCATGCTGAGCTGTGTGAAGTAAGACAAAAGTGTGTTGAATAGCGGCTGATTGCAAGGGGAGTGCCTGAAAGCTGCCATCTCCTACTTCCTGCTGAGTAAGCAGAGACTGTAAGAGGAATATAAGGCAGCCTGGTGTCAGAGAGCAAACTCACCGAGAGAGCTAACAGGAGTTTGCCTGGGGAGTTCTGAAAGGGAAAGGGAAACTAATTTACAAATTTTCCCACTAAATCAAGAGTCAAGTATATTGCTAATGTGAGTCTCTGAGAAAAGAACAGAAAAAAGAAATAAAAGCAGCAGGGCCACATTTACAGTACACAATGGTTACCAGCCTCCTCATCAATGTAAGAATTCATTCCCACAAAATACCAGTTGATTGCAAACTGAGCAGAGGTCTAACGCGGTTGCAAAAAGAAAAATGCAATCCAAGGCTGGATTAACAGAAGTATAATTTCCAAATCTAGTGCAGTACGGCAAATTATTGAGGGGTAAGAGTTTTATTTATAGAGTTTCTAATGAGGGATTAATCTGGATGAAGGTATTTTCCCAGCGAATTGCACAGAGCAGCTGCTCCCTTAGAAAATGATCGATGCTTTCTCATTTTGATTAGTGATTAACCATGATACAATTAGTATATAACCGTATCCAAGGAGCTGCATAGTTGAGGCTGGAAAGTTATCCATCCTAGAATCAATCATCCATGTCACTAGGAACAGTTGTGCATGTTAATTCCAGCTGGAACCTCTCACAGACAATAAACACGGGCCATGCGTGATCTTACACGCATTTCACCACTTGCCTAGACCAAAAAGCTCCCCAAAGTTTGTGGCGGACCTTTTCGCTCAGCGCAAGGCTGGGAACGAATATCGTTCAGCGAGTCTAGGGAACTCGTCCCATTCGCCAAGAGCCGCCAGCGTTTACCTGTGAGGATGTTTTCGGCTTCTACTTGCACCTGAACTTCTACGGAGTGTTTAGATGTATAAGTGATCTCGGCACTGACGTGGGCCACCTCGCCGATGCACATTGGGGAGAGGAAGTCCGTGCGCTCCACGCGAGCGAGGGCAGCCACGCAAGGCTCCTGGTGGGTAGAGCAGAAAACCCAATTAACGGAAAACCCGGTTTCCCATACAAGTGAAGAAAACAAGAAAAAGGAAGGAATAAAATGAGAACAGAAGCAATACGAGAGGGAAGGAAAAAATGAAGTTTTTCAACACGAGAGATGAGCGACGCTCGGCCTACAGGGCTGAAAGCCACAAGGGCTACTGACTGGAATATCGTCCGAGAAAAGACCCCTCATTTCGTTTCTCCTGGCCTCCCTCCACAGGCTGGAGAAAAATGCATAATTACAGCTGCGTTAAAAGCAGAAAGCACCCTTTAAAAGGAAACAGAACAGTGCTTCAGAAGGTGGCGCAGAGGAGCCTTGAAGAAAATGCGCAGCAACCGTTAGCAAAACATGAGCTCAGCCCGGGAAAACAGGAACGTGTGAGAAAGAAACTCAAGACGCCTCGCCTTGGATCCCTTTGGTATAAGAAGGAGGGAACGGGAAAAGCTGTCAGTTTTTATAGCCTGGATTAATAGAGTTCCAACATTTCTTATAGTATCTGTTTCTTGACCTGGCCTACCTCGAAGGACAGAAAGTTGGGGACATGGGAGGAATGCAATTAAAATCTATTGCCCTTCCTTTGGAAAGACTCTTTTCAGTACATGAGAATACTGAACAGAGGGCAGGACAGAAACAGCAGGATAAAATACCAAGGAAGAATATTCAGGCTAAACGTCGGGAAAAACTTATCGACTGTACACGCTCTCAGTCAGTGGAACAGGCTGCCACATGATGCGGTGAGTTCTTTTGTCACTGGAGGTCTTCGAACAGAGGCCATCCATCAAAGATGCTGTAGCGCATCCTGCGCTGAGCAAGGGGTTGGACTAGATACCTCTAGAGTCCCCCCCCAACTCCAGGATCCTCTAATTTGCTTTCTAATGACTTCTAATTAGACATTCACATTCTAGCAGTCTTTCTTGCCTGTTATTTAACTACCCCTAACCCTTTGACATAACTTCAAGCATTTATTTATACTTATATTTTTTATATTTCAAATCTGGACCCCACCCATCTCACTAGGAAGTGACTCTGGGCGGTTTACATGAAAACAAAACATTAAAATTAAAATACAGTAAAAATAGTATAAAAATACAATAAAAAATACAATTTATACCGCCCTGAGTTGTGTTTCTGGCCAGTTTCTAACGTAACCCGCGGAGGCCCAGCTCGCAGGCTTGCCATCTTAAGGTGACACATCACAAAAGGAAAAAGGAGCAGGGCCGGAAAAGAAGAACAAGACTCAGAAACTACGTCTTCCTAGCGTCTTCCACGCGGCACAGCCGCGCTCCACCCAGTTCTGGTTTTCCCCCATGGCCGATCCTCCTGCCTTGAACCGGGAGCCCAAATTCGGCTCGCTCAACCCCCTGGAGCAAACGCCCTCGACGTGTGCAGAATCGGCTGATCGGATTTATTGCCCTGAGGCCTGGTGGCAGCCCCTTTCTTAAACAGCTTTAAAATGAAATGAGACAGCTTCCTCATCGGGGGTTCTGATCCACCATCGCACGGGTTATGGGTGTCCTCCAGAACCAGAGAGAGCATGCTTTCAATTCAGGGGCTGAGGAGGAGGAGTGACCTCTGGGCTTTCAAGTAAAATAACCCTCAAAGTCATGATCTCCACATATGCTGCGTTCCCAAGAGATTCTGCAACCACTATGTACAAAGCCTCAGTCTTTCCTACTGTGGGATGGGAACAATCCACTATTCTGCAAAGTTGGCAGAGAATGGACCCACCCAATCTATGGTTTACTATTTGGGGTTCCAGCAGAAGCCCCAATACACACACACACTCACACACAATTTCCTTTTTCCATAGCTCTATCAGTTGGAGCTGGCAGGCATGTCGACCTGTTCGTTTTTCCCTTTAGAAGTGTTTTTCAAACTTGGCAACGTTAAGATGGGTAGACTTCAACTCCCAGAACTCGCCGGCCAGCTTTTTTCCCCCCATCTTGAACTGAATCCCAGGAGGCCCCCAACGTTTTGCAAAGGACAAAACGTGCCTCTTTTTTTTGAGAAGATGTCCTGATGGGCGGGGAGTCCCTTCCCACTTGCAAGCATCACAGAGCCTCGAGTTCCCGCGGGTGAAAAGCTTTGTAAAAGTTAAATACATAAAAGTCTGGAGGAGCCATTCTAAAGCCTAGGGTGCCATTCCTCAGTCCCACTAAAGAGCCATTTTGGCCAGAGAGAAGGAAAGATTTATTAGATGAAATACTCGTTTCACTCTTTGCAATTTCAGTCCAGTGAGTTGGATTCACATAAGGCAGGGTTGTTCAACCTTGGCCTCTTGAAGATGGGTGGACTTCAACTCCCAGAATTCCCCAGCCAGCATTCCGGGCCAGAGCTAAATTCCTTGAATCCTGGCCATTTCCAGGTATGGGAACTCCAACTCGCAGAATTCCACAAGCAGCCTGACCACTGAGGAGAATTCTGGGAGTTGAAGTCCACACCCCTGGACTTCAACTTGCTGGCTGGGGAATTCTGGGAGTTGAAGTCCACCCCTCTTCAAGTGGCCAAGGCTGAACCACCCTGTTTTAGAATAAGACGTGGCCTTGTTAATCCACCGAGACACAAATCCGCCCCAGAAAAAGATGATTGACAAACAAAACCAGGATGAGGCCAGGAATTTAGTAGCAAAATTGTTCAGAGGAGTAAAGCTTATCCAGCTGTTTCAAAGGGAGATGTCAGCAGTTGTTTGGGGATTCCCCCCCCCAAACTACTCTTCAAATTATCCTCCAGCGCCACCTTCTGGCCATTCATTTATACATTTACCCAGGAGAAACATCTGTAATGCAGGAGCAGGTTAGAGACATGGATGCAGGCACGAGAAAATGAGCACAAATCTGCCAGAAACCCCTTTGGTATCTTCAGTGGGACCGCTGGCCTTGGTTTCGCCTCTGTCCAGCTCAAAAAGCTGTGATCCTTTTAGCCCAAAGTGTTTTACTTTCCAGACGAAATCAAGCTGCTGTAATTTCAGCCTGCCTGCCTGCCTGCCTGCCTGCCTGCCTGCCTGCCTGCCTGCCTGCCTGCCTGCCTGCCTGCCTGCCTGCCTGCCTGCCTGCCTGCCTGCCTACCTACCTACCTATCTATCTATCTATCTATCTATCTATCTATCTATCTATCTATCTATCTATCTATCTATCTATCTATCAGATTTGTCACCGCCCATCTTGTTGAAATGACTCTGGGTGCTTTGCCAAACAGTTAAAATCAGTTAAAATTACAATACACAATAATCTTCTTTTTAATTTTAAAAGATCTTTTGGCCCCACTGAATGGGATCGGCAAGTTTTGCAGCAGCTTCGGGTGGGGGGGAGGGGTGAGGAAGATGGTCAGGTGGGGGGTAGCTTTGTCATAGATTTTGGGGAGGGGGGAATTAATCTTGCCTTTTTGGCCTGCCCTTTGCCAAACCTGAAACGCCGCATCAAAAGTTTCCCCTTCATTAAATATAAATATAAATATATAAATAAATTAGAGGTGCTCAGACTGAGGCCAGACAGCTGATCAGCCTGGGTTTTTAAAATTTTAATCCTTGCACTGAACAGAGGCTGGATGAGATTTTCTCAATTGCTTTTCCGATTACATGTTTTTCTCTCCAAAGAGGCAAGCAGAAACGTGGCTGTTTATACACATTTATGCCTGCGTGTTTCCCCACGTGCGAGGCGTACGTATGTATAAATGGCTGGGATTTGGTTTACATATCTCCGTAGGTCACGGCTTCTTTTAAACATGGTTTGCTTAAGAAGCCCCTTGGCCCGAAACCTAGCAGACCACATCAGGGTTTAGCCCGAAAGCCTGCAGCTTCTCTTAGTTCACGGGCTGCACCAGATTTCCATCCATCCATCCATCCATCCATCCATCCATCCATCCATCCATCCATCCATCCATATTTCGAATTTAGTCACTGCCCATCTCACTCAAGAGCGACTCAAGAATACTTGAGTCAAGAATAAATATTAATTAAATTAAATATTAATTAAAATACAATAAAAATACAATAAAAAACCACGTTCAAACATAAATAATACATAATGGCTTCTAAGATACCGTTGGCAAATAAAGGTTACGGGAGCATCTTCAAGGTGTCAGCCACCCCCAGGCTGGCACCTTATTTTCTGTGGACAACCATGCTGTAACCTTGGTGACTTTAAGATGGGCAGGCTTCAACTCTCAGAATTCCCCAGCCAGCATTCCGGGCCAGAGCTAAATTCCTCGAACCGTGGCCATTTCCAGATGTGGGAACTCCAACTCCCAGAATTCCGCAAGCAGCCTGGCCATAGAGGAGAATTCTGGGAGCTGAAGTCCACACCCCTAGAAGTGGCCAAGCTTGTGTAACAAGGCTCTACGGCGCCTCCTTTTTCATTTACAGCTGCTTTGTAGACCAAGCAGGCCCCCTTGTTGTCACAGAGGCCCGATGCCTCCTAGAGCACTTGTGAATGGCGAGCACGTACCCCAGACTGTGAGTTGCAATGGCGGGTGCTGATGATGGCTCCTGCCTCCTCAATCATTTTTAATATGGTCCCTCCGTGGACGTTGCCTGCGATGTTAGCATCATCTGGGCGCATGATCCTAGGGAGAAAAACAGAGGAGCTGTATCTTTTTCAACCTCAGCTAAGCGAACAGATCCCTCAAGGAAACCAAGAAGCTGCCCATGAGCTTTGAAACTGGGTTCCTCGCCATGGATAATTCAGAAATAAAAGAGCTCAACAAGACAATGGTCTCTCCCACCAAAAAATAACCCTAATCCACAGTCCTGCAGAAGTTCCCAATCAGTAGGCATTGTTCATTGTATTCAAATTTCCTATTGTTTTCCAGAATATTGGTCACCACCAAGATGGTCCTGTCTGGCTTGACCATCTTTTGAATGTCTACGAGAGGGGGACAGGTGAATACATAGGAGGGGAAAAAAGCTGTTTATGGGATGTCACCGCGTGAAGCTGATCCAGGACACAAGTAGACGGATCAGCCATTTCCAGCACTTCCACTTGCAATCCACCTATAACTTTCCTGCTCAGTTATTGCTCTGTCAACTGTTTGTCTTCAGGGCCGAGACACCATAATTCTATAAAACGTAAACATGGATTACCTCATTGTCCCAATTTAGGAGCAGAAAAGGGATAGGTGGGGGAAGGGTCCAGCTGCCGTTCCCCAACGCTGACTGTTTTGGTTGGGCTATGGAAAAACAAGCTTCATGAGCTTCTTTGGGTCTACTGTACTCTGACTGTCTTTGAACTGCAGCATCTCTCAAGAACAACGGGCAAGAAGAGGTCATCAAAAGCTTCCTTAGATAAGGAAGACCACTGGAAAGACTAGGAAGAGGCTTTCCAAGAGAAAGACACAGGATGTCTAGGTCCTGGTGATGCTAAGGCAACAACAGGTCCTATCTACCTCCAACCTGGACCCACTGATCAGATCCAGATCAGAAATCTCTCCCACCAGGGAAAGAACATCAGAAGATGAAGAGGCCCATGGAGGCCCAGCTAGGCTGAGAAGCCACTGAATCAAGCAAAGCTATACAAGAATAACCTGTGAAGGGAAAACAGGTCTGAATAGGACCAGAAGGATCTAGCGCATTGGTTCTCAACGGGGGCGGTACCGCCCCAGGGGGCAGTGGGAGGATGCTGAGGGGCAGTGAACTTGTTTTGGGCAGTAGGGGGGCGGTGGGCATGTTTTGGGCGGTAGAGGGGCGATGAGCATCTTTTGGCATTCGAACTTAATTTTAAAACTCCCCCAAAAATTTATTAAATCGATTATCCGGTTTACACCATTTGTACCAGCAATAAAACGAACTTACGCGACGGCTGCCCTCACGCACTTCTAAGAATGGGGAGACGAATTTGTATTCTAGGTCGGCTGACCTTGAAGAACTCGACACTACGATTCTTCTCCGATCCCAACCAGCACAGCGCGTGCATCAGCTGTTTTCCCGCGCGATTAATCGCAGCGCGTGCGTTGAGCGTCCTTTCAACATGAATGTTTGATTTGACCCGTGTTTCTTGAGTTGCTTTTCGTTCGCTTCGTTTCTGTTTTTTCCCCTCAGTTTCGATTTACTTTCATTGTTTATTTGGCCAGTCGGCTAGGTAAGTGCGCTTATTAGTTCTTTATCTTTATTTTTTTGCATTAGTCATTTTAATTTTAATAAAAGGAATGCAATTACCTTCCAGGGCAAAAGTATCGAGTTAAATCGAACAAATTTGGTGTGTAAGTCTACTGAAAAAAATTACTTAAAATGTTTGCCTTTTATAATTCAGTAACTCCCCCCCCCCCGCCATACCCTAAATTACAGGATTTTCACAAAGGGTGGTGTTGAAAAATTTTCCGCTCCTTAGGGGGGCGGCAGCTTCAAAAAGGTTGAGAATCACTGATCTAGCGTTTAGGGAGCAACCTGGGCATCACACTGACAGGGCCTGGAAATCCTCATCAATGTGAGAATTCAGCAGCTGATTGCAAACTGAGCCAGCATTGTGAAGTGGCTGCCAAAAAGTCAAATGCCATCTCAAGTGGATTTACGGAGGTATAATGTCTCAATCTATGACAAATGATGGAGGGGTCACATTTTTAAGGTCACAGGAATCTCCAAGAGTCAACCACATAAGGGGTGGGTGGGTGGGTGTGCTCAGAAGAGGACAAAGGACTTCCCTGTGCAAGATGTCACCAGACAAAAGACTCACAATGCTTGCTGGTGAGCAATAGGTCATACCACAATCTCTCCAAGCATCAACCAAACTGTTCGCCAGACTGAAAGAATGTTGTCCCCGTTGCTCATCAAGAAACTAAAAGAACCAGATTTTGTTTTTGCAACAGCCCAGACAAACGACTCCCTCCGTTCAAAACTGCCAGGAAAGAAAACGAGTTCCTATCCCTCGGAGACGCCGTGCAAATGGAAAAGTCATCACCCTTGCAAAAGCGGCTCTCGGTGACTCTCCAAGTCGCAGCAAAGCAAGTTTAGAAGAAGGGCTGGGGTGGGAGGAAGGGGGCAATTCCATGAGAAATCAGAATAGCTTTATCGAGACTCCCAGAGATTCAGATTCAGAGAATCTTCAGAGAACCTAGGGCTCAATTCTCAAGTTCAGCAACTTTAAACAACGTTCCTGCAAGCCGCATTGCTTCCTTTCCCCCTATCCCTCACCGCGCCTTGCAGTTGCATCCGATTCAGGCAACCGGGGGTTGCTGCCAGCCACGGCTTGCCTCGGAACTGTGATTCGCCAAGCGATCTTTTGGAAAACCCCGGTGCGTGGCGCTAGCCATGGTTGGCCCAGCTGAGACATCGTGGCAACCTACCATGCTTGGAAACCCACTCGGGTGAAGTCTGAACATCCCGTGATCGTTTCTCCAAAGCAGAGAGAAATTCTGGGATCAGACCATGAAGTTATTTAATTTTTTTTAAAAGGGTGTCTTCAGGAGGTTTTCCCCAAACTCTGTTGCCTGAAGCGCTGGCCTAGAGCAATGTTTCTCAACCTTGGCAACTTTAAGATGTGCGGACTTCAACTCCCAGAATTCCCCAGCCAGCATGGCTGGCTGGGGAATTCTGGGAGTTGAAGTCCGCACATCTTAAAGTTGCCAAGGTTGAGAAACACTGATTGACTTCCTCGTTTCATAGCCCCCACTCCTCCGTCCAATCCCCCAACATTTACGCTTCCAGCAGAACTCTTCTCCTTAATGAAGATTTTAATAAAGCTTTAAAAAAAGAACTAATATTGAGAAGAAAGAAAAGGAAGAAGAGAAGGAAGGGAAAAAAGGCAAAGCCAAAAGTGCGAAAAAGAAAGAAAACATATAGAAGCAGCTTCCGATTTTCTTTACGGCAGTTGTAAGTATAAATCTATACTTACGGTGACTTAGAGTAAAACGACTTGGAGTAAAAAGACTTAAAAACGGCTTTCACTGTTTCTGAGATCTGTTTGTAAAGCAGCAATCTTCTCCAATCCATGCACTTAGTGTAAGAGGCATTTTTTGGGGGGGGAAGCCCCCCTGCGACATGTAACCCTGATTGCTCCCCACCCCAACTTCTGCCCCAGGTCTACAAACCAGCATTGTACCCGAACAGGAAGCAAGGTAAGAGCTGAAATCAACAGATCGAGTCCTTTATCACCTAGAAAGAAGGTCATACCGATAAGGCGGACCGGCATCCTTGGCAACCGAGAGCAAAAAAGTCCTTTGTTCTTGCCGGCGAGTGCTAAAGACTTGCATTTCCACTTGTGCATTCGCGTTGGGTGAGACGCCAGCCTCTGGCCCACAACTTCCTCTCTCGCGGCCCAGCCAATCAGGGACACCAGTGGTAAAGGGACAGCGGCCAAAAAGGGACAGAGAGAGGAAGAAGAGGAAGCAGAAGGCAGCACTAAGGACCTGGGTGGATTCCCACACCGTGGGGCTGAGTCAGCCTGTGGCTCACCAGGAGGTAGGTACTCAGGCATCATCTTAGCCTGTTGCAAGGAGCCGTCAGCCTTCCCAGGTAGACCAGACAGGAAACACGACCACATAAGCTAATTCTACTTTAATGTAAAGCTACATCAACAGAATCTTGCAAGTCTGAAAGGACAATTCTCCCACCGTCTCCTTTACACTCCAAGAAACTAGGGAGGGTCCCTTCTGAGCCTCTTTCTCCACCCACCATGCAGCTGGAGGCTATGCCCTCTCTTATCTGACCGTTCCCTAAGTGTCAGTCTTCCCAGGTAGACCAGACAGGAAACACGACCAGATGAGCTAATTCTACTTTATTGTAAAGCTACATTGACAGAATCTTGCAAGTCTGAAAGGACAGTTCTCCTCCTGTCCCCTTTACACCCCAAGAAACTAGGGAGTGTCTCTTCTGAGCCTCTTGCCCCGTCCACTATCCAGCTGCAGGCTATGCCATCTCTTATCTGACCGTTCCCTAGGCATCGTCTCTTTGCCCTGTCTCCCAAGATCTTTCCCACATGCCATGACAGAATCAGGCCACCCAATAAATGATAACATGGTTATTCCTTTGGGCATCACGTGTTATAAGAACACAGCAACTGTGCCTTGTTAGCCCCAGGCTGGATCAGGTCCATCTGGCAGAAGGAAAGAGAAGAAGAGGACGACCAGCAGCCAGGGGGATGGACTCAGTTACAGTGGTGACAGGGGCACTGTTGGAAGACGTGTAGGATTAGTTTGGAGACCGATCATCCTAGAGAAGGTCTTTCTACGCGGTCACTAAGAGTTGACACAGACCGGATGGCACATAATCAGTTGGAAGGAAAGAGAAGAAGAGGATGACCAGCAGCCAGGTGGATGGACCCAGTTACAGCAGTGATGGGGGCACCATTGGGAGACTTGAAGTACCAGGTTGGGGGCAGACCATTCTCGAGAAAATTCATCTCTGTGGTTGCTAAGAGTCGACGCTGACTTGCTGGCCCAAGATCATGGTTACAGAAGCACAATAAATGCAGTGGTTACTACTACTTTCTACCAACTGCTGGCTTCCAGAGTCCCCCTTCATGCTGCTGGGGTTTTAGGGGTTTCCAAGCCCCCAGCCTCCTCTCAAAGATTATGGAGGGGCGCCTCTCCCCTCTGAGAAACCACTAGGGCACAGCTGTCTCTGCCAAAGCAGAAAGCAACTGGCCCTAGATTACCAGGTTAGTTAATTAATAACTATTAATAGGTAATTAATTAATCAGTTTATTAATCAGGTTATTGTTTGGCTTGGTTTTGATGGTTTTCATCCGGGTTGCCCGTGGGGTTGGATGTTTGTAACTGTTTTTCCCGGTTTGGGTTTGGATTTGTAAGCCGCCCAGAGCTTCGACGGGAGTGGGTGGCTAAAATAAATTTATAACAATTTTATTAAACATGACAATGAAAAGGCCAGAACTAATACAAACTGAAAACAAATACAAGAATATAAAAAAATAGAAAGTGCAGAAAAGAAAGAAATTTAAAAAATAGAAAAGAAAGAAGAAAGAGGAATGTGGTCATGTCAGGATCTACGCAAACCAGAACCTTCAATTATTTTTAGTTTGCTTTTATTGCTAACCATAGATCAATAGTGAAATGCTGGGAATGTTATTCTAACCGTTTGCTTGACCTGCCATAAAAAGGGGGGGAAGAGGAGGCCAGGTGCCGTTATCTCTATCTTGAGCCAGACATCCAAGGCCAGGAGGTGTGAGAACCGGAGCAAGGCACGAAGAGCTGCAAGCGGGAATAGAAACCTAGAAGGGGGGGAAGTTGGGCTTAAAAAGACAAGGCTTTGCTATGTTGAATCAGACTCAACAAACTATGATGCTGTGTGCTTCTCCTGAATAAAGAAATCTCTGATGGAACTTTTGGTCTCCAGAGGATTTACTGAATTTTGGGATTGAGTGTGCAGACTCTGACAGGTAAAGAAAAAGAAAGGAAATATATAAAGAAAGGACTTCCCCCTTCATCACAACACGTATAAACATTTTTAGTAATTTATCACCTTCTCTTAAAATACAACAAATGATCTCTTCTTCCCATATCCCATCTCTTATCTATAAACAAATCCTAAAAGCCTTGTCACTTCAGTCCTGATGTCAGCAAAAGTCCGTCAAGGGTTACCAGAGATAACCACATAGCTATTTTAACCTCGATCAAATAAGCCCACTTTATATTCCTGCCTTTTACTTCTAACGATCCTGATCTTTAATCCCTTCCAATCCTGTGCTAGAACTTGATTTCTATAATAAATGTAAAATAATTGTATTTCAATGGAAATATTTGTATTTATAGCCGCCCAGTGGGTGGCTATAATAAATTAATAATACTAATACTAGTTCTTGGAAGGAAGCTAAAAATGCCAAGAAGAACTGGGGGGGTGGGCGGGTGAGACGGGCAACGAAGTAGGCATTTTACAAAAGGAAGTGAGAGGAGAGGAAGCGCCAGAAAGGTGTCATGCTAAGGTGATTCATTCTCTTTTCATCCTCTTCGGGTTTTAGAAAATTGCTCTTTTGAGCACAGATGCCACTGACTGGAGGAAGATGCCTTGGTCATGTTTTTGAAAGCGGTTTTGCTGGCTTCCATCTACCTAAGGCGGGACTTGAACTCATGGTTCTAGTCCTTAAGCACGAAGCCAGCAGGGCCAGTCCCCCTGCCTCAGCTCTAGGAAGCAGGCGAGGGCAAAACCGCTTCTGAAATCTTGCCGAGAAAACTGCAGGGGCTTGTTTAGGCAGTCGCCCTGAATCAAGACAGACTCGAAAGCATTAAAAAATCAGAATATCTGAATTTGGAGGGAGGGGCGTATTAAGGCAATGCTGGTCATTTCATGATCACAGCAGCAGGAAAGGGCAGGGCAGGGCAGGAAGATCAAGGGAGAACTATAAGCAGGAAGGATCTTTTCTTCCCAAAAGCTGCCCGGAGTCACTTCTTGTAAGATGGGTGGCAATATAAATCTGATATATAAATAAATAAACACGTTTGCATCAGAAGGCATTTTGGTTCAGAAAGTACTTGGCCTTCCATCCAGTTGAGGTTTCGGTGATGGCCATAAAACTTAACTAATCAAGCCAGCATATAAACGCCTTTATCTTTCGAGGTTTAAGTTATCTAAACACTGGAGGGTTAATAATCTCTGGCCAATACTGTATCCCAATAATATAATTAATCGTTGTGCACTGCCCAGAGTCGCCTTGTGTGAGATGGGTGGCTAAAGAAATATGATAGATAGATAGATAGATAGATAGATAGATAGATAGATAGATAGATAGATAGATAGAAGGATTACATATGTCTTACAATAGTACAACAAAACAAATTAAATGTGGGGGGGAAGTGCCAGCCTTTGTAGGCCTCCGGGGATGATTCTAGAGTTATTAAGGAAAAAAACACCAAAGTTCAACATGCCCATTAAATTGCTGGATGAAAACGCAGCAGAGACTCTCAGAAATTCTGCATCGGGGCCCGTTTGCAAAACAGCAAGTTTGGGGGAACGAAAAGGCACGAACAGTGGCAGAATTTGGAGCAACCTTTATTTCCTCCCCGGTAAAAAAATTCTCCAAACATTTGCCCACTCTCCCCGAAAAGGACCTCTGCCAATTCACACTTCCAAAATGCCTCTCTTTGTTGACTGGGCTGGGGTCCCCGAAAGATGCTAAACCCCTCTTTGTAATGTGAACGACGCTGATGAGGCCCCAAGTGTGGATTTTATTTCACAGAATTTATACACTATCCCAGTGCAGAGGAGCAGAGGTGAGCTTGGAGAAGGTCTTCAGAGACCTTTAATGAAACATGAGCAGAAAGGGTGAGAAAGAAACTCAAGATCGCCCCGCTCTGATTCTCTTTGGTTCAGGAAATGCTGTCAGGCTTCGATTCTCTTTCCATTATACCCTCTATCAGGAAAGGAGAGTGTACTACTTCCCGTGGTGTCTGGCTTACCTTGAAGGGCTGACCCCAAGCGCAGGCACCGGGTGGTTCACAACCATGATAATTCATTTACTTTATTTCTTTCCGGCATTTCATATGCAGCTCTCCTCCCAAAGAGTGGCAGATTTGGGCCCATGGATCCCGCCAACCTTTCGGCTGGAGAGCTGGGTTCGCGAAAGGCTTTGCCATCGCGTGGGGCGCTCTCACAGACCATCCAAAGAGATTATTTTATCGGCTGATGATTTCCTCTGAAGTTTTGATGTACTCTAGTAAAATCAGAAGGGGTACTTACGCCCTTGAGTCCAACATCCCCCAAATCAGTGGAGGAATCCCAACTAAACATCCCAGGAGAATTTTAAAATATTACAGTTTTGCATCGGGAACATACCGTATTTTGAAAGGTTCTTTTCAATAATCAATAATAATTTCACTAAGGGATTTGAGACACCAGAATCTTGCTCTTTCCCTTGGTACAGACCTTCTGTCGTAATGAAGCTAATGAGAGTCTCGTGCTTCCTGGCCAGGGTCAGTGGGCAAGATAACTTGGCTGGGCCATATGGGTCCAGGCATTTTATCCAACTCTTCACCACACTCTTTTAATTATTTTAGTTCTTAAAAACACGCAGGAGGTGCAAACAGATGCATTTGGCCCCCAACAGGACTTAGCATAGCTTCTTTTTAAAAAAAGCCAGCTCAAAGTGGTCTCTAAAAACAGGCACTCGACAGTCCAAAGCCCCTACGAGTGTTAAGCCAGGGTAGGACAGGAAAAGGGGTGTTCTCTTCAACTAAGCAGCTGGAACAACATTAACCAGGTTGAGCTGAAGCTTTCTCCTGGGGCTGTTCGCTCCTCTTTCGATGCTACGGATATTGCTCGAGCAGAGCCTGAATCCTCTGCCGCTACTTTCGCAAAGCCTTCTTGAGTCATCTCAGCTTTGCCAGAAGGATTGCCCAAGTTAGTAAGCTACAGAAGTTGTTTTCAGTTTCAGCATCTGTGGCTCAGTTAATCCGGAATAAGAGAAGCTGTAAAACTGAGGATTAGAACCGCCTTGCCGCTTGTTGATCTGGAGGCAAACACAACACTTTTCAAGCAAGTTTTCACATACCATTCTCTCAATACAGGTAGTCCTTGCTTAATGACCACAATCGGAACCGGAAAATTCATTGTTAAGTGGGGCAATTGTTAAGTGAGTCACGTCCAATTTTACAACCTTTTTGCAGTGGTCATTAAGTGAATAACCTTAGCTATTAAACGAATCATGCGGTTGTTAAGTGAATCATGTGGTTGTTAAGTGAATCACGCGGTTCTCCATTGATTTTGCTTGCTGGATGCTGGCCGGGAAAGTCGCAAATAGTGATCGTGTGACTCCAGGACGCTACAAAGTCATAAGTGCAAGCTGGTTGTCAAGCGCCCAGATTATGATCGCGTGACTGTGGAGGTGCTGCAACGGTTGTAAGTGCGAGGACTGGTTGAAAGTCCAGCACCGTTGTTCAGCACCATTATAACTTTGAATGGCCACTAAACAAATGGTTGTTAAGTGAGGACTACCTGTATAAGAGAAATTCTACATTTTATGTTGCTTCTTCTGGGAGGTGAGAAATAATAACAATAACAATAATGTTTTAATTAAATTTGGCATACTGCTGAATACCAAAGTCTCTTGCCACTTCCACATGGGCTGGAAAAATATTTCAATTTCCTGTGCTTCAGAATTCACTTCTCAGGATTAATATATCCAAAATGGAGGTTGAAGCCCTAAGCAAGGGATTGGAAAAAAATAACGACAAAAATGCAACACAAAAATAAAACACTTTTTGGACCTCTGGATTTTTTTTCAAGTCACACAGATCCTCATTTTACCAGTGGGGAACTGAACATTGACACAGTTCAGGAAATCAAACCTAGATCTGACATTTAGTGGGTTTGCACAATGCACTAACACCCACCCACCCACCCACCCAGATTCACACAACTTGTTTAAACTACAAAGAGCTAGCCGAGTTTAAAACTAACCAAGCTTAAAATGTGTGAATGTAGCTGCTGGGGGTCTTCAATTAGCCTGGTTCAGCATGCGGCAAGACCCGTTATTATATTCACAATGGGAAGATGTGTCCAGTGCTGGCACGTCTGTGGCTTTCACGCCTAAGTATTCATGCTCCAGATTTAATGTGCAAAGCTGCTCAGAGGTCACCAGAGAAGCACCGAGACAAGGACACGCCTCACATCTAAGTCAGGTTCGAAAGTCGACCTCAGCCACTGGATTTGCAGCCCCCGGCCACTGATACGGTTTGCAAAAAGTCGTCACCTCCGGGATTCAGGACGGCGAACTGGAAACCCATCAAAAGGATCAGAAGCCGCAAAGACGGGTTTACCGACGCAACGCTCCCAGGCTTGCTTGCTTGATCCTGCGAGCCCGTGAGTCAGCGTAAAGAACGGGGCGGGAACGGTAGAAAAGGAGCAGCGAAGCATGTGGGGCCTTTGGGATAAATCTCACCCTGGGGAGCGGGCTGATTAGAATCCCTACAGGCGACAGCAACCTGGCTGATGCTGTAATTATCTCCACGCGCCTGTCACTAACGATGCCTCGAGGGAAGCTAACCCCGGAGCCACGCACAGCGCCCAGCAGATTGATGTTCTTGCCTTGATGAATGTGCCCCCCCCAACCGAGCAGTTTGCAAGGGTGACCTTGCAGCCACCGAGCAGAACAGCTACGGGCGCACTCAAACCCAGCATTTGCTCAGGTTCAGACGGGCGCAGAGAAGGGCGAGGCCGTGCCCTGAAACCAAAGGTTTGTCTCAACCGGCCGGCCGGCCCTTCAGGGTAAACACCGGGCCTTGCAGGGGCAGCACCCATCCTGAAAAAGCAGCCTCCGGTGTCATGAGAGGTTGAGCAAGTGGCGTTTCCTGTCCACGCCCTGACAGGTCTTGAAAATGAATCGATGCCATGTCATGTCCTCACCCCTCACCTCTCAATCTGGAGATTCCCCGAGGGTAGAACAACATGATCCAGGGCGAAGTGCGATGCAAAGAAGGCAGATTTACGTGCAAAAAAAAAAAAACAGCCTCGCAGCGTAGTTGCTATGGGTGACATGCAAAATGCCAGCGAGAGATTGAGCAGAGAATCCAAGCTGCCAGGGCAGAAAAGCCCTCCCCCGCCACTCTCTCTGCCCTGCCCCAAAATGCAGCCCTGGCCCCCCTGAGCATCTAGCAGGCCAGGAGCAGCTTTTAGAGGTCTATTCAACGGATAAAATCCCAGCCCTACAAAAAGCCATGAGAATGAAATGAGATGTGCTTATAATTTAGCAATGCCGATCAAGGAAGAAGAGCACAGACTAGAAGGGAGAGACGTTAAAGAAAAGGGTCCCCGCGGATGCGATCACGCCAGGTGCAAGCTTAGGGATCCAAAGCAGCAGGCCGAGTGGATCCCGGGGCGGAAGGGCAACTGGAGGCTGAAAGCCAATCTGTGGTGACCTCCAGGATTAATCTGATTCTGGAGCTCTGAATCCACGGAGCACCCAGTTTGGAGGGAGAAAGGGAAGGGCGATCTGGAAGGATCCAGCCTGGGCGTGATGCGGAGAGGGATGGAAGGGGAATGTCCCCCTCCGGCCTGGATCCATGGATCCCTGAAAGACGGGGCGCTGTCACAGGATCCTGCAGGAAACGATCTTGCCACCTTCTTGGCTGGGAGGGTCTTCTTCCCCTGGAGACCCACCGGAGCTGGGCAGGAAAGGGGCGGTCCTCCCCCTTTCACCGTCTCCTCCTGTCTGTCTCGCAGCCGGGGCCCTGAGCCTCCCGGAGAAGGGCGCAGAACTCTAGACATGCCCAGAGGCACTCTCTGCCGCCGGCAAACTCCACGCCCCGGCGATAGAACCTCTGGCCAAGAGTTGCGGCCCTGCCAGGGGTCTCTCTCCGCACCCTGGCAAGGGGCCCCCTCCGATGGGCAGGGCAGGCCCGCTTTCCCCCCCGCCTATGCGTTGATTTCAGAATAAAAGGCATTGAATAGCCACCTGGTTTGCCAGCGGGCACCCCGGAGCCTGGCAAGGCTGGACTGATTGGCGGAGGTGACTTTTTTTCAATTTTATGCTGTTTTGATATGACTTTTGCATTTTTTCCCCAACGGCCCTATTGTTCTGCTGTTTTGTGTGGTTTTAATTCTTGGGAAGTCCCCCAGAGCCGTCTATATAAACGGGAATAATAAATAAATAATACACAATACTCTCAAACACCCAAGCACCCAGGACTCCACACAATACTCTGCCCATGCTCAGACACCCTCCCCCACCCATGCCCTCTGCCCATGCTCTGAGGCCCCCGCGACCCGGGCGCTCTGCGCATGCCCAGAGGCGCCCAAGCTCCCTGCAGGGGCCTTCCGCCCAGGCTTAGGGGCGCCCCGGCGCTCTGCACATGCCCAGAGGCACGATGCCGAAAGGGTAGGCAGTACCTGCTAATCTGGATGGCGGCGGGCGCAGGGGTGGTTTCGCCGCCCTTGGGAGTCCGGGCAGGCTGCATGAGGAAGAGGAGGAGGAGGAAGGCGCCGGCAGCGAGGATCCAACAGGAGCGAGAGACCGACCGGCCGGCCGGCGACCTGACAGGAGGGCGGGCTGACGCGGGGGGCGGGGCTTCCCGCTAAGCCCCGCCCTCCATGTTCGCCCACTCCCCATTGGTCGGCCGCCGGCCTCGGCCGCCGGCCTCCCCTGGCCACGTGACCCCAACAGATCCGACGGCACGTCACTCTCGGCGGGGGGGTGAGCGCGTGCGGGTCGGAACTTCCGACACCGAGTGGAGCGTTCGGAACAGAGTGACCCCAGCAGCGACCATCGAGAGGAGCGGGTGGCCAGAGCGTCCCAGCCTGGGGTTGCAGAGACCCCTGAAATGCATGACGTTGATTGTGCATCCCAAGGACCCCCCCGCACGTTATCAGCCCCCTGCCCCGCCTGTGCATGCTTCCTTGTGCACTTGGGAAGTGGGGGGAGGGTTGCCCTGGCTGTGGGCGATGGGAGCTGGAGTCCCAAGCCTCTGCAAGAGAGCCAGGTGGGCGGGGAGGGGGGCTAGTGGGGGGGCGACGGGCCCAAAAGGCCGCCAAAAATGCACCCCGCTCAGGGCAACCCCAGGGTGCCTGATGAGAAACTATCAGGGATCCTCATCAAAGGGGCAGAACTCCTTCCCCATCGCCCAGGGTGGCAGGGAAGAGAGGGAGACAGGAAAAATATATATATAAATATATATATATTTATATATTTTTTTCCTGTCGCCCTCTCTCTCCTGCCACCCTGGACGATGGGGAAGGAGTGTGTGTATATAAATATATATATATATATATATAGAGAGAGAGAGAGAGAGAGAGAGAGAGATGGGGGGGACTAGTCCAGTAGTCCAAGGCACAAACACACACAGACACACACACACATCCTGGGCATATATCGAGAATAAACCTCCAAAATTGGAAAGAACCCCCAACTCCAGATGTCAATTTTTGAAACGCCCTCCTAGAAATGAGAAGAGGGAACACGATGTTGCTTTATGATCTAGATTTAATTATACATTAAAGCACAATGTTAACGGTACATTTTTTAAAAATTCTAGTTAAGGTTTAAGTTCTAGTTAATTTTTTTTTAAGTTTCAGTTTCTCTTTACATGTATGACTTGAATATACGTATATATTGCTTGCATTATCACTGCTTGTCATGTTTTGTTAATAAAGTTAGCAACAGTTCGTTTTTTAAAAATTCTAGCTAACTTCCAGTTAAGGTTTGAGTTCTAGTTAAGGCCCTTTGAGCCTCAGTTTCTCTTTATTACTTTCATATACATCTATGTTGTTCGCATTTTCACTGCTTTTATTTTTGTTTGCTGATAAAGATAGAAAGAACCTAACGCAGCTCAGTAGTGCATTGGATAAGAGGGAAAATGAAATGGGGTGATAAGATAAGGAAGACAGAAAGAAAGGAGTCAGAACCGTCTTTTATGACTAACTCATTTCCCAATCCACACTGAGCAGTTACTTTTCAAAATAATTTAAAACATTGTTTTAACAAAAATCTAGTGCGGAAATCAAAGCCTTGGACTAAGAAAGTTGAGAGCCACTCCCCTCCCCAAAGAACGGAGGGGGAAATTTAAAGTAATAACAATATTATTTTATTTTTTTATTTTTTTAATTTATTTATTAGATTTTTCAACGCCCATCTCCCCCAATGAGGGAACTCTGGGCGATTCACAACATTAAAAACATAAAATGTATAAATACATAAAATCTTAATTTAAAACATTACTAAAAAGAAGAAGGAGAGACCAAGAGGATGAAAAATCTGAGGCTGAAGGCACAAGGCCTCTATGCGGCTAGCCATCCCCATGCTTGAGGTATTCCCACCCCACCCCAGGCCAGGTGGCAGAACCAGGTCTTCAAAGCCTTACGGAAGGCCAGGAGTGAGGGGGCCAATCGCACCTCCGGGGGCAGAATGTTCCAAAGAGCGGGGGCCACCACAGAGAAGGCCTGCCTTCTGGACCCCGCCAGTCGAAGTACTTTCACTGAGGGGGTCCGAAGCATGCCCTCTCTGTGTGTTCGGGTGGGACGGGTTGAAGTCATAGGGGAGAGGCGGTCCCTTAGATAACCTGGTCCCATGCCATGTAGGGCTTTAAAGGTGATAACCAACACCTTGAATTGGACCCGGAAGCAAACTGGCACCCAATGCAGCGGAGCAGAGGCATTACATGGGCCCTCCTTGGGGCACCAACAATAGCCTGCGCGGTTGCATTCTGGACCAGCTGTAGCTTCTGGATACTCTTCAAGGGTAGCCCCATGTAGAGCGCATTGCAGCAGTCTGGGAGATAACAAGGGCGTGAGTGACTGTTCAAAGGGCACCCCGATCCAGGAAAGGGCGTAACTGATGCACAAGTTGTGCAAAGGCCTTCCTTACCACGGCTGCCACCTGCTCTTCAAGCAGGAGCCGTGAGTCTAGGAGGACCCCCATTACGCACTGGGTCTGTCTGGGGCAGTGCCATCCCATCCAGCACCATTATTATTATCACTATTAAACTTGCATGCCACCTGACTCTCAACCACGCTAGGTGGCACCCTGAAGTTCTGTTGCAGGACCTTGATTTGCTAAACCCAAGGGGCCTATTCATTTCCATTACAGAATTTTGTTCCATACTTTCCTTTCTTTCAACGTAGCTTATAAAGAAGGTGGGAAAGTTTTAAAACAAGGTCACCACCACACTCCTGACCCTCTTGCTATGGGCCAGACCCATAGAATAGAGCCTCCCCATTTTAATGACCTTATTTCTGATGGGCATGGGGAACATGAGAGTAGGACAGCCTTCCCATTTCCAATTCTTCCAAGCATTACTCCTTCGTTTGGCATTCCTCAGACTGGTGGTTGCTATATAAATTGGCACTTACTTAAATCGTTCATATGTTTTGATTGCCTTATTAAAGTGACTCTGGGGTTATTTTCAAGGCACGGCATGACTTAGGAGTCAGTTTCGCGTCGGGGCTTTCACGCCAGGGCTATTTTTAGACTCTGAGTCCATTCCATTATTTAATACAAATTATTTCCAAAGCACTGCATGTTTTAATTTCCCCCCCCCCCCAAAAAAACTGTTTTTGCCATCTGCTAAATTTTTGTGTTCTTTAAGGCTGGGAATTTAATGCAGCATGGGGGTCTTTGGAAATAAATCTCACCAGACGGACTCTGCATTCAGCGGTCTGCCCCATTGGGGAGCCGGCAGCATCCAGGTGACTCCCATTCTTCTGCTCCCCACATTCAGTTTGGTACCATGCCCTGGCCATGCCAGTCTTGCAGCCCTCATCTGATCCTCAGCCTGACCATGAAACGGCAGTTGGTCATTCGGGGTGGCCGAATAAAACTTGTACTTTCTCCCTGAAGTTGGCGCTGTCCCACGAGAGCTCAGAGATGTGGACAAGCTGTCCTCCTGTCCCGCTCCTTATTTTAGGAATGAGGACAACTGACCGGGGAGGAGGTGGGAGGGTGGGCACCCCTTCCTATGATTGCTAAGAAGCCTCCATCAGCGCTTACTTTCCCAATTTTTTTTCTTGTTGCCTCTCCCCACAACCCTTCTCCGGTTTGATGTTAACTTCTCTTCAGAAGAAGCTTTTTAAGCAATGTTTGGCCATGACCAGAAGCACAGGGGAGCGTTTCCGCCTTGTTCTGCTTGAAAACTGTCCCGAAATGTCCTGCTGTTGGCTCATCTGGGGAAGAGGAGGGAGGGGGGCTGGGCACCTGCCAGTTTCCCTGCACCGGTCAGTTTCAGCTATTACCTTTCTGTGGAGAAAAGGGAGGCGTGCCTTTGTGGCGGTCAGCTTTAACCTAGTCTGAAAAGGAGCCTACACCCCAGATGCCTTTGTCCTTATTGGAACGTCTGGAGAACAATGAGGTTTGTGGAACTGGGCTTTTCTGCCAGTTTCCCTGCACTGGTCAGTTTCCGCCATATTCCTCCCCTCCTGATAAAGTGGGGGAAGGGGCTGCTCAGCAGGCAGTTGGGGTCATTCTCGAACTCTACTGGAGCAAACACAAATCCGGCAGAAGTGGTCTCGGTGTTGTAACTGCACAATCATTCTCTAATTTGGGTGGGTGCAAGGGGTTTTTAAATCAGGGAAACCAAACAGCATCGGCCCCTTCCTTCCTGGGGCTGGCTTAGGCTGTCATCATCCCTGGCCAGCGCATGGGCCTTGTAGTCCCGCGCATCTGGAAGCTCATCCCTCCATTCACTCATCTTTCCAAACTGGCTCCCACCCAAAGACTACAGCTTCCGGCATGCCGCTCGCCTCCGCCTGCAGGCGCGCTCAATCGATCTGAAGAGACGAAAAAAGGCTGGGTGAGCGCGACCGATCGATATCCTCGGCGCTCGGCAGGCTCGAAGAGCGGAAGCTGGGCCCAGGCGCCGAGCTAGCGCCGAGCCTCTGTGGTTGCTTCCACCCGGCGCACGTGCGTCGCGGGGCGTGGCTGCCTCGACGGAAGCGCGTCGGGCGGAAGTGGTGTGGGCGGGACCTCGCGGCGCATGCGCTCGGGCGGGACTGCCTTTCTTCCCCTCTCGTTGCTGCCGCCATGGCGCCTGCGGTGAGTCTCCGGCCGGCCGGGCCAGGAAAGCGGCGGGGCCTGGCGGGTGGGACCCTCCAGAAGGCCGTGGAGGGGCTGGAGGGACGTCTCTGGGGCCAAGGGGGCTCGGGGTGCCCTCCGGGGCTCCCTCTCGTTCCAAAGAGGCCTCAGAGCCTCCTCCCGCGCCAGGCCACGCCCACGCCCCGCCCCCAGCCCTTCCCTCCTCCTCGGTTTGCCCCCTTTGAGGTGGGGGGGCGTCCCTTTAGACAGGTGGGGGGAGAGAGGCCCTGCCTGCGTTTCCACGACACGCTTACCTCGTGACCCGGGTGTCGTGGGAACCCGGCCAGGCGGGGGGATTGGAGGACACGTGTGCCCAGGGGCCGGCCTCTGCTTCTCGTCGGCTGCCTGGATGCCTCCTTGGGCAGCGGGCCAGAAAGGGAGGAAAAAGCCCTTGCTTGGTTTTAGACCCGGTTTCCGTTGGGGGGAGCTCGATGGATTCGGGTGGCTGTCTTCTCTCCTTGAACTGTAACGGGAAGGGAGTCTTTAAGGCCGTGTTTCCCACCCTTGGCCCCTTTAAGAGGGGCGGACTTCAACTCCCAGAATCCCCCAGCCAGCTTTAAGGAAAGGCAAACAGCGGGGTTTGCGTTTCTTACCCACTCTTATGCTGCATTTGTTAATTTTTCAACTCCTGGCCCACTCCAAAACGGCTCAGAGCCACCCCATTCGGATGTATCGATAAAGACGTTACGACAGGGTGGAAATGCAGCGTCACGCTTGGATCTGTGCGTTATTTCTGAACGCATGGAATCGCCTAGTGCCTCTTTCCTTCTCTGCAGGGTAGACCGAAAGGATAGAGAAAATTAGGATCTTCTTGCAATGTTTTGTAGCTCCAGACATGCTGGTGTTCGGGGTCCTGTTTTTCTAGGACACTAAACTATTATTTTTAGTCTGTACCAGTGTTTCTCAACCTTGGCCACTAGAAGATGGGTGGACTTCAGCGCCCAGATTTCCAGCTGGGGAATTCTGGGAGTTGCAGTCCACACATCTTCAAGTGGCCAAGGTTGAGAAACACTGATCTATATTAATGATTACTCAGTTTCTTTTCCCCAACCATCCGAATTTCTCCAGTTACAATGGGAGAAAATGATTGTGGGAAAACACTAGATCTGTCTCATGGCCCTAACTGTGAAATTCAAGTGTATTCTGTTTTCCGTAATCCTGCCATTTGTTCTATATTTTGGTCGTTGGAAAATAGAACAGAATATTTTGTGTTTTCCTGTTCCCAAAGAGCTCAGTGCTAGGTTTTGGAGAGTAAACATTTAACTCTCATGATAGTGATCTTCATACCACCTGCCTGGGGGAACAATGAATGCTGGTTCAAATAGAAATTATACTGACGATGTGTGAAACATGAACTGGCCTCTGCAAAGCTCAGCACGCTGGCCATATTTCTGAGTGTATTTGTTGTAATCTAATCTGAGCTAAACCACTTCTCTGCCTAAAGGATCGCAATATTTAACATTGGGCATAGAATGGGCATAGAAAGCTTGATTCCCCAATACCTGGATCAAGAGAATTTTCTGTAATTTCTTGCCCTTTTCCCCCCCTATAATGAATCTGTCCCGTCTCCTGTAGAAGAAGCTTGCGACAAAGGGCGGTAAAAAAAAGAAGCAAGTTCTGAAGTTCACTCTGGATTGTACTCATCCCGTAGAAGATGGTATTATGGACGCTGCCAACTTTGTAAGTTGCAGGTACCTGGATGTGCAATTTTACCACACTAACAACCTTAATATTCCATTCGTCATTGGTGCCCAATTAAAGCATTGTGTACCAGTTGTGAATGGAATCTTAAGATCGTTCTGGTGCTTTCTGGAAAATAATGGGTACAGTGTTGGGAGTTGCCTTGAGTGAGTGGGTAAAGGCATCGTTTTGCTTCATTGTGCGTCTTCAGGACCTAGAGTGTGTGTGCTCGTGCTGGCTGCCTCAGACTTGTGCACCCTAGAACATCACCAGTACTTGGGGCATGCTGCCACTGTATGTTCTCCAACCAGGAAGATGGAGGAAAGAATTAAATGTCCTGTTTTTATTAATATGGGATATTGAAACTCTTTTGCTGTCACTGATGCTATGTCATCAGCATACCTGGGGTGTTCCACAGCTACATGTCCCGTGTATTTTTTGCTTCTCAAGAGGAAATGTCTACAGGAGTGTTTCTCAACCGTGGCCACTTGAAGATGTGTGGACGTCAACTCCCAGAATTCCCCTAGTTTCATAGGCTGGGAAGAGGCCTTGGAGGTCTTTTGGTCCAGAGGCTTTCAAACTCATTAAGGCCACAGAACATATTCATGAAAAAAAAAAGTTTCACAGTTTGAAAAACCCGATTTTAGCCCAGTTCCCTACCCAGGGCAGGAATCCTCAGATCAAACAAATGGTTATCCAATTTTTATTTAACATTCCGAATGATGGAGCCCCCACAACCCCAGGAGGGAGGCTGTTCCGCTGCTTCAGAGCTCTCACAATCAGGAAATTCCTCCTTGTTTTGAGTGTGGATCTCCTTCTGCCAAGCTGTATCTTGTCCTGCCTTCAGGCACTACAGAGAACAAATCCACACCCCCTTCCTTGTGACAGCCCTTCAAGGAGAGGAAGACTGCCTCTTCTTTGGATTGAGCCTCCAAGCCCCTTATCATCTTTGTGGCTCTTCTCTGCACTTTTTCCAGTTCCTCACCTTCAGGACCAAACCAGCATCTGGTTCCTTCTTGTACTGTGATCCAAATTGGACACGGGATTCCAAGTGGCACCTGACCAGGGCAGTGTAGAGCAGAATTGTCTTTCCTGCTGTCTTAACACTGTATCTCTGTTGATGCAGCCCAAAGTTGTATTAGCTATGTTGCCAACTGCAACCCACTGCTAAGGCATACTTAATCCATGGTCCACCGTCCTGCCTTCTCACACATACGAATGCCAAGTTAGGTGCTTCCAGTCTTGTACCTGCACATTTGGGTTTACCCGCCAAAGTGCAGAGCCGTATATTTCTCGCAGAGTCCAAGTTCAGGAATACCTCAATTTAACGTACCTCCATTCAGCAGGCGTCCAGTACAACGGACCAATATTTCCTTTGGCCACTAAGACAAATTTGGGTGCAAATGAGGGAATGTGCATGAATTATGATGTCGTTACCCAAATGATATAAATGGATGCAAATGTAGATTCAGTTTTAATGGATGCCCCTTCTCCCCCAAGCCGTCTGTGTAATTGTACGGCTGCCTCTTTGATTTGAATCAAGGCATTCTGATATTAAACTTATTATTCTGTAATGATTTGACTTGCCGGTTGCAAGTCATATACATGTAAAAGATCCAAGGTTGAATCCTGCTAATGCTAAGCATAAAAAACCTCAGTTATTTGTGGGTTTATTTGTTCGGTATCCCTACCTTCCTCTAGCCAGTTTGCACATACTCCCTCCTTCTCCAAAACCTCCTGTGAGACAGGTTGTGTCTTCTGTGGCTGACTTATATCTGGGTCTCCCAAGTCTTAGTGTACCACACAATTAGCTACCATTGGCTCTATTATTACACTGAGTTTAAAATCCTAGGAAAGAATGATTCAATTGCCTTGTGAGCCTCAAGTCTCATTTGGATTCAGATTACAACTTTCTGAGCAAGCAGGGGGCACTAAAAATGAGCACCGAGGTATATCAGTATATTCCAGTAGTCTGAAAGGTGAACAAGAAGTGAATGTTCCTTGTTAAAATAATGGCTGGTGACCCAGATGGATCATGTTAATCTGCACTGCAGCCAATGAACAAATAATGTGTTGTTATAATGCATCTTTTTATGGAATGGTGATATGCTTATGTGCCCAAAATCTCTACCCCTAAAGAATGTGTTGGTTTTTTGCATGATGTAATTCTGGCTCTGGTATTCTCAGTTTGGCCTTGGTTGTCTCATTCTGCAAGGTTTCAGTGCCTGTGGTTGCTCTGAACTGACAAGCTTTGATTCATAGATACTACCCAATAGCCTGCCACCAGAATAATGCTGAATAAGTACCTGCAAGAGTTTTCTCCCATTAGGGAGTGGTGTCAGTTTGGCATAACACAGAAGCCATTGCCTGAAAGGAGAAAACCTTAATTCTTGCAACTTCAGAGGAGACCTGTTTATTTAAAGCGTGCCTTCACCTTTAATTTAGACAGGAAGTGGCTTTGGGCAGTCAGACACTTAAAGTGCAGAAATAGTCTTCCCAGGATGCCTCAGTGAGTAAGAGCAATGAGAAGAGGAGTGGCTTTAAAAGTAGGAAAGTTCACATTAGTGCAGTGTTGTCCAAACTTGGCCACTTTAAGATGAGTGGACTTCAACTCCTATGGCTGGCTGGGGAATTCTGGGAGTTGAAATCCACTCATCTTAAAGTGGCCAAGTTTGGACAACACTGCATTAGTGTGATTGTGATTAGTTCCAGTCTGTTCTTTCCACGAAATACAGCATACAGGAGGAACTGGCATATTTTCAGTGGGGCCTGCAAGTAAACATTAGCTTTTATTTCTGTACATATGTTGTTCTTTTATCTTGACTGCCTACACTGAGGGTTTAGTGACCAGCTCTGTTAAATTAAGAGAGCCAGCTTGGTGTAATGTTAAAGCACCAGGCTGGAACCGGGAGACCTTGAGTTGTAGTCCCGCCTAGGCACAAAGCCCACTGGGTGACCTTGGGCCAGTCCCTCTCTCTCAGCCCTGGGAAGCAGGCAATGGCAAGCCACTTCTGAAATCTTGCCAGGAAAACTGCAGGGACTAGTCCAGGCAGTTGCCAGGAGTCAACAGTGACTCGAAGGCATAAAAAAAAATCTGTCAAATTAAAAGAAATTGGTTGTTAGAGAGATGAGGTGCCAGCGTGCAGTGTAGTAGTTAAAGCAACTATTCCAGTGTTTTCAGCTCCTGTCATTCCCAGGAGTTTCTATTCAATTGCTGTTTGGGGAAGCCAAGTTCAAATGTCTCATTAAGATCGGACCAACTTCAGACCGCTGAGTAGGACTCGGAGCCAGACGGAGGCTCTCCTTCCCAAGGTTGTGGGGACCCCAATGGGCAGAGCGTCTCCCCACCTCGAGGAGACGGGCAGTGGGAAAAGGTGAAGGAAGACCGTGGGCTGTGTCTGCTAACCCTCCCACCTCAACCTCTTCCAGGAACAGTTCTTGCAAGAACGAATCAAAGTGAATGGCAAAGCCGGGAATCTTGGTGGAGGAGCAGTCACTATCGAGAGGAGCAAAAGCAAGATCACGGTGACCTCCGAGGTCCCGTTTTCCAAGAGGTAAGTGGGCAGCGCTGCACCCAGGGCCTCCTGGTGGCAGCGAGGGACGTTGGGACCCCTCCGGCTGCCTTGGTCAGCAACCGGACCGGTGGCAGGAGACAGGAAGCCCTGCTTTCTTCTGCGAGTTGCAGGTTTGGCGAGTTGGAGGTCAGGCAGAAGAGGAGAAGGTGCCCCAGAGAAGGGAGGTGGGGCAAAAAGGAGGGATTTTCTGAGAAGATCGGGCTCTGAGAAACGTAGTTCTGATGGTGGTTTGGGAGCCACCAGCCTCAGGGTCAGCAGAAGCGGAGGCCCTTTTGTGTCCTGCCTTGGGCGAAGCACCAGGTTCCTGGGCCCCTCAGCTGAGATGAATTCTTTTTTTGAAATCTCACCAAGTTTAGGGGCACGTTGGAAACTTCCTTGAAATTACAGAAGGGGACCGTCCAAGTCCGTTTTGGCAGCCCTAAAATCTCAACTGCTGTTTGGCAACGGAGGCCAAACCACTCCCTGGACTTGAAGTGGAAAGAGGAGGCCATCCTTAAACCACGCGAGCTTACCTGTCCAGGAGTAGTGTACCTCCAAGCGGTAGACCTCTTGACTCTGCTTGCAGTCAGACCTGGCCAAGCTTAGAAGCAGATCTGGTTCTACAGAATTTGTTGAATTTGACCTGGTTGTACCAACGAATATGAAATTGCACGAAGGAGGCGTGCTCTCTTAATTTCCGAATAAATGAAGCTGGGTGTATTTTTTTTTTTTTTATAATAGTCTGTGGTTGCATCTTTGTGGCTTGGGATAATGAACTTCCTGGCCCTGAACACCACATCTCTGCCACCTGGACCTCGGGAATGCCAGTGTGGTATAGTGGGGAGGGGGGTCAGACTGGTACCGGGAAGCCAAGGTCCACCCTCTGCCAGGACAGCCCCCTGCGGGACTTAAGGCCTGTTCCTCTCTCAGCCCAACCTACCTCACAGGGTGGTGGTTGGCAAAAATAGCACTGTGCGCACGAAAGGCAGGATATTAAATCTAATTAATCACGTCACGATAAGGGAGTAGGCCCACGCCCTCATGTCTCCAGTCTGGCCTTTTGGCTCTGCTGCTCAGCTTGTCACTTCTTTTCCAGGTATCTCAAGTACCTCACTAAGAAATATCTAAAGAAAAATAACTTGCGCGACTGGCTACGTGTGGTTGCCAACAGCAAGGAGAGTTACGAATTGCGATATTTCCAGATTAACCAGGACGAGGAGGAAGAGGAGGAGGAAGATTAGATACAAAGAGACCTGGAACTATTTTGTACATTCACTTTTCCTGAAATAAAATTGTGGTAGAAATTGTTCTAACCCTTTTCTCCCAGTGTGGTTTAATGCCTTGGCCTCAGCGGGCGTCGGGGGGGGGGAATGCATGTACGAATACATGCCCCTTCTGCCCAGATGTTCCCTCTAAGGTGGCTTACTCTTACAACTTTAACCTTCAGCTTATCTTTACTTACAACTTCAGGGTTTTTTTCAGCGCACAGACTATTTTGGTTTGCTCAGAACGCCCATTATGTTTACCTGAAACAATGTCTTCCTTTGATAGCATCAAGTCACAGCAACCAGAGTAGTTGCGTCCTTGTGCTCAGTTTAAATTTGCCCCCTTTCTGTAACGTCGTTTTTACTGGAGGACTGAAAAAAAAAATACTTAACTGCTTATTGTGCGCAGCTGAATGATACCTTTGCAAAATAAGGTTGCAGCCCAAGTGGATTTACTCTTTTTGGACTTTTTTTAACACCAAGAGCTTGAATTTGTTTGGTTTGGACCTCCCAGGTCTCCCTAGTGAGTGGCGTGAAGGGGAATCTTCCTCACACCACAACTGAAAAATGGGGAGTTTGTTACTTTTTTCCACACTCCCTAAAAGTCAGCCCAAGAATCCGGATGCATTTTCACACGCATTTCTCCTAAGATGCAAGTTTTCTGCACTTCGTGTGTAACAGTTCTGCCTTTTTGACCAGGTTTCTCCTAATTTCCGTGTGCATTTTTTTGAGTAGCTAAGTATGCTGCAATGTTTGGAAAAGTATGAATGTTGCACATCTTGGAACGTTGCTCTAAGTCATGGTTGGAAAGTCCGTTGGCCGAGTTTGCGTTAAAAAGCAAACGGAACCGATTTCTCCATCTGGAATTACCAATCCTCCTGGCAACGTGTTTCCTAAGGCGGCGGAATATTGTGTGAAATTCTTTTTTATTACATCCGTTTTTATCTCGCGCTCTTCATTTGCAACCTCAACCGCGGTCAATCCCATCGGTTTGTCTAGAGCAGTGTTGTCCAAACTTGGCCACTTTAAGATGAGTGGACTTCAACTCCCAGAATTCCCCAGCTGGCTGGGGAATTCTGGGAGTTGAAGTCCACTCAAAGTGGCCAAGTTTGGACAACACTGCTCTAGAGTGTTGGCTGTTGCCACATCTTGTGGCAGTGAGTTCCATAGGTTTGTGGTGTGGGTTGGGTGAATAGGACTCTTTTTTTGCCTCCCTTAAATCTTCCACCTCCATCAAGGCTAAACCACAATTTCCGGTTTCCTCCAAGAAAACTTAAGCCTGGAGTTCTCATTTAACACAGCGGGCTTTTGGAGTATCTACCTCTGTAGAATTGTTGCACAACTCAAACGATCTTTTGTAGACAACTAAGCCCAGTATTGGTTTCTCAATGCAACATCTCTGGAGCCAGATGTTCTCCATCAACCTCTGGTCCTGCTCAGGGTGTTTTAGCATGTCTGAGTCTTTTCTTGTTCTCAGTAAAATGGCACAGTTGGCTTTGACCAACTGTTGACTTCTTGGATATAATTGTATAATCTTGGCAACGATGTAGAAGTGCCTTTTTTCTGGGTGGTTTTTTGACTGCCCGATTTGAGATCTCCTTGTGGAACCCACGACCTGCGGAGATGTTTTTATGAATGGGACTCAGGTGGGAATAGCTGGGTAGTTCTGTTCCGACTTAAAAAGTGAAGGGGGGACTCACCCCAAATATTGCTCCAGATGCCTTGTGGGTCCAAAATTGAGGCTCATCTCCCTCTTAGGTAAATACAGGAAGATTCTCACCCATGTGATTTTTGATAAGTTTCGGGTGCTTCCTTAGCTGATGAAATACTATATTTGAGATCGGAGCCCAAAATGGAGGGCACAGCGTTTGAGGATCCTTGGAGTTTGGGGCCATATAAATAGGTCTTGGGCAGATGCCAGGGAAGAAAGATCTGAGCAAGTCAAGTGGATTCACACAGCATGTTAGACTAGGGTTCCTCAACCTTGGCCACTGTAAGAGGAGTGGACTTCAACTCCCAGAATTCCCCAGCCAGCATGTATGGACCCCCAGCTCCCAGAATGCTGGCTGGGGAATTCTGGGAGTTGAAGTCCCCCCTCTTACAGTGGCCAAGGTTGAGGAACACCGCGATAAACTATGCCAAGAAGAGGGCGAGGGGGTGTTCAGGTGTCGTGGGGACCCACTGCTTCCTCGCCTCTCAGTGTCCGGAAGACCAAGCCATTGGTAGAAGTTGGGCGGCTTCGTCTGCAGCTGGCGACCTTGGCAGGAGGCCTTTCCCGCTGGGTCGGCCGACGGGTGGGGGAACCGAGCCGCGAAGTCCTGTCAGGATGAGGACCTCCGGAGGGGCGGCTGCAGTTCTTGGCGGGGGCGAGGATGCATTTGGCGGCTCCCCTCAGGAGCGGGACTTGCCCCGGAGACGCTCTCCGGGTTCCGCGGGGCTGAGGTGGGGACAGCGAAGGGGGTCCCCCTAGTCCGGCCCCACCAGCCTGGGGGGCCGGGGGCGAGCCACCCCCGGCGCCCCACGCGGACCCTGCCGGAGCCCGGACGGCAGGCGCGGAGCGCAGCGGAGCCGGCGCGGCCGGACCGCCCCGGCCGGGCTGCGCAAAGGGGCCCCCGCGCGAGGCGGCGAGGGGCGCAGTCGGCCTGCCCGCCCGCCAGCGATGGGATGCCGTTGCCAGGGCAACCAGACTGGACGTCAGCGCGCGCCCGGGCACGTGCCAGGCGGCCGCTCAGGGCTGGTGCCAGGCGGCGGCGGCGGCAGAGGGGGCGCAGCGTTGCGCTGCGCTGCGCTGCGCTGGGCCGGGCATTGGCGGCGGTCCGGTAGGAGCCCCCCGCGCGCGCCCCCGAGCCCTCCCCGGCCAGGCTGGGCTGGGCTGGGCTGGGCACCTCCGGCTCGCCCCGCGGCCATCTTCGCCGCCTCGCCCGCCGCAGCGCTCCGTGCGCCCTGGGCGCGCCCGGCCGGCGAGGATGCGGGCGGCGGAGGATGGAGACGGCTCAGGTAGGCGGCGGCGGCGGCGCTGGCCGGGCGAGGCTCTCCGTCCCCGGCCGGGCTAAGCGAGGAGTAGACTGCGCCCGCCCCGGGAGGCTCCCCCGCGGAGCTGGGCGCCCCCTCAGCCGGGAAGCCCCGGCGCTGAGGGGCCGAAGGGGCCGCGCCGGGCTTCCCGCGCCTTCCTATCTCCCGCCGTCGGAGGTAGACTGCCTCCGGGCGTGGAGGCTCCACGGGGGGAGGGGGCTCGTTTGTCCCCGGAAAGTCTCTGGGGGCCTCCAGAGGGGGAGCCCCCTCCCAAGCCGGGCACTCGCCATCTTTGGAGAGCTCCCTGAGGAGCATGACCGGAACCGTCGCCAGGGTCTCCTCCAAGGTTACTGTCTCCCTGGCTAAGGTAGACTGCCTCTGACTGGGGAGGCTCTCTCGGGCACCTCGTGCCACCCTCCTGGATCCCAGGGAAGCTCATCTGCCCAGTTGATGCTGCCTCCTCCAGCGATGCCCGGTTGGGGCCTTGGCTGATTTTTGCTCGCCATTGAAAGTTTGGCTGGTTTCAAACCCCGTTTGAGATCACGGCTTGAACCCGTTGGTGGCCGAGTTAAACCTGGTCCTGAAGTCAGAAAGGTGGTATCAGTCTGGCACCCTCCTCCGAAAGGCCCTTTTTCTTTAGTTCCCGCCTTCTGCAAAAATATCCTTTTATTGTTATGTTCATTAACAAAAACTCCCTGTAGTACATAGCTGGGGTTTCCCAATCGTGGATTGGTTTAAGGAATTAATTCCTGGTCCCAGCCTCACAAAGCTGCGGGGTACCTGAGAGGGCATCTAGTCCAACCCCAGAGGCGTGCCAAGCAGTTTAGAGCAATGAGCTTTTTGGTGAATCCTGGAGCTTCCTTCCTTCTGTGGAAATCCAGGTGGGAAAGTGTACAACCCCTTGAATTAAACAGATTTTCGCCTCAGTTCCCTCCCTCCAGAGAAATCCACAGCGGTTTTTTAACTCCCTTCCCTCCAGGGTTCTCTGCTCTGTCCTGTCCAGAAGAAGATGATGGGGTGTTGGATGCTCTGGAGGGCTTTTTCCACAAGGAGCTGGGCGCTCTTCCGAAGAAGAAGAAAGAGAAGCCAAAGAAACTCAAAGATGGCAAAGTGCCCAAAAACAAGCGGAGAAAAAAAGAGGTAGGTGGATCCTTTTTGGCAAGATCAGCAAAGGGATTGTCCCCCTCCGCTCTGCCCTGGCTCTGATGACAGAATCTGGAAAACTTGGTTGTGTTTCTCCTTCCTTCCCTCGGACCCCAAAGAGAATCAAAGCGGGGCAATCTTGAGTTTCTTCCTCACCCTTTCTTGTTTCAATTTTGACGCACTGATTTTAAAAGAGCTATATAACTATCCGTGCTGGAGCAACCCCGGGTGGTGCACAAAAGTAAAAACGACCCAAACCCCCAAACCATCGGAATAAAACGTGACACACAAGTAAAAGTAAATTAAAAACTCCACAGTTTCCCAGGCTAAGCTCATATTTTGCTAAGGGTCTCTGAATGCCATCTTTGGAGTTCTCGACACCCAGGTCTAGAAAGAATGGCTAAAAAAAAAGGGGAGGTATTTGTTTTAGAAAAGGAGACAAAGAGGACCTGTGACAGTCATCTTGAAATATCTGAACAGGGAACCGAGTGGCTGCTGCCTGAAGTGGTGAGTTCTCCTTTGCTGGAGATCTTCAAAACAGAGGCTGGATGGTCCCCTGTCCAGTAAGCTTTAGCAGATCCTGCACCAAGCAGGGGTTGGACTACATGACCTCTGGGTGTGTGCAATGATTCTGGGCATGTGCTGCCTGAAATCCCACACCCGGAGACCACGGAGGAAGCAGGGGAGAAAGATAAGGCACTGGGTATGCAGACATGACATACGATTCTCTTGGGGCCTTTGTTTATATAAATTATTTGTTTGCCATTTTTCCGCCTGGCGAAGGAAATGCGTACGTGGTAAAGGCCCTGGGTTCCAGCCCCCATTTCTAAATGAAGAAAAGGAACTCCAACCCTCCATCTGGTAACCCTTCCCCCCCTCTTTTGCACCATCAGGGTTTGGCGACCATGAACAACGTTTTCTTTCTTTTGCTGGCTGCGATGTCTGCGGGGACCTTGTCACCAAAGCAATGTGGCGGGTGTGTGGGTACCCACAAGGCGGTGGGCAAATGAAGTCCTTGCAAACACATTGTGGCCTCAATAAACGGTGTCAATGAAGTCCTTGGCAAGATGGCACTGTGGTGTGCCTGGCATCATTGTGGCACCTGGGAGGGACCTGTCTCTGTTCTAACACAGCCTTCTCCTTCTTGAGGTTCTCCTCGTGATTTGGACTACAGTTCCCATAGTCTAACGTAGCAGGGAGGTGCTGGAAATGATCAGCAAATATAGCGGGTGGGGATGATGGGCTTGTCTGATGCTCCCCATTGCACCTTGCAGGAAGAACCTTTGACTAGGGAACAATGGGTCTCCATCTCCTCTTGCTGGAGAAATGTTGACGCCTGCCCCGAATGCCATCCAGCCTGGGTGGGCCACAAGATTAGATCTCTGGGTTGGGAAGCCCTCATCTGCCGATAAGGACATCCTTCTGAACATCCAAAGTCTGCTTGCCTTGGGCAAAAAGATCCCCCAAGTGTGTGCAAATTGGGGTTTTTGGAAGAAAACCGCCAATTTGAGAGGCAGTGCAGACCTCAGTGTATTTGCAAGGAATTCTGGGAGTTAGTTCTCGCATCTTGAAGTTGTCAAGGTTGAGAAACACTGTTCTAGAGGTTGGGCAGCTGCCCTGGCGGGGTTGGTCTAGATGACCTCCAAGACCCCCTTCCAACCGTAGGATTTGGAATCTGCTGACTCGAAAAATAAATTTGTTATTATGCAGCCTGCATTCTGAAATAAGACAGAGCTTTGGGAGCAATCAAGTAGCCTCAGTTCTAGAATTTGAAGCAGAATATAGGTAGTCCTTGACTTACGACCACAATAGGGACTGGAAAATTCATCATTAAGTGGTGCGGTCATTAAGAGAGGTGTCATGTGACCACACCTGATTTTACAACATTTTTTGCAGCAGTCATTAAGTGAATCACATGGTTCCCCATTGATTTTGCTTGTCGGAAGCCGGCTGGAAAGGTCGCAAATGGCAATCATGTGACCCCAGGATGCTTGCAACCATCATAAATACATGCTGGTTGCAAAGCACCCGAATTTGGATCAGGAGGATGCTGCGACGGTTGTAAGTGCGAGGACAGGTTGTAAGTCACTTTTTTAAGCGCCATTGTAACATTGAACAGTTGCTAAACAAATTACTGTAAGTCGATGACTACCTGTAGGCTTACTCCTTTTTCTTTTATAAAAGTCCACCCCCCACAGCATTCCCACCCGAAAAAACTGGGTGATGTCCTTGCCATTCCCCCTCTGGAGGTCACTCTGCATCCTTGGGCTCCCCAAAGCCCATCTTTTTTTAATTCCGAATATGGAAAGGAGCCCTTAACGTTCCCAGATCTCTTATGTGTGTTGAAGGATTTAGTAGGAGGAAGAATCGATCCTGGTGCACTAAAATCAATGTTTTTGTGGAATCGTTAAAAGTTCCGAGGCTGGCTTTGCAGCAGTGGATGGTTCTTTCCCGCAAGTTTCTCCCCCGGGATTCTCCAAATTGCTATGCCAAATTCATCCTCCAGTGAAGACAGAAGGGTGGCCTGGCCAACTCCTTCCTTGTCTGGGCAGAGTTTTATTGGCTTCCTTCCCATTGATTGATGAATTGATTGATTTAGCTGTCTTTTGAGGTTTGGGCAGGGAGCAGCCGATACAATCCTGTTCCCCCCCCCATTAAAAAAAATATCCGTGGTCATTTGAAGTGTCTCTTTACAAAGGAGGTCAACGTACAGCGAGCCCCGCTTGTGAGTTTTAAAAACCAAGTTAGTGGTCTTGTTCGTGCGGCTGGAACCCCGGAAGGGTTTCTTCCAGAGTGCTCGGAAGCTGCAATCCGTCTGCCTTTTTAACAACCTTCCATAAAGAGGGAAGATTGGAGACAGGATGAAAATTGTCCGTGTTGGATGCAGAGGTAGATCCAGCCACGTGTCACCATCAAGGAGGCTTGACCAGCCGGGAGGAACATGGGTCCAAAACAGTGTTTCTCAAACTTGGCCACTTTAAGATGGGTGGACTTCAACTCCCAGAATTCCCCAGCCCGCGTGTGAGGACTTCAACTCCCAGAACTCCCTAGGTTTGTTTGTTTTTTTAAAGTAGCTGCATCCTTTTGCAAGCTGCTAGGAGACCTGAGCAAAAGGAGAGATGTACAGTGGTACCTTGGGATACGAACGCCTCTACTAACGAACTTTTCGGGTTATGACCAGCTCCGGCCACAAAAATTTACCTTGATGTGCGAACTCTGCCTCGGGGTACGGCCATTTTTCCGCCCCTGACACGTGGCCCGCGGCCATTTTTCCGCCCCTGACACGTGGCCCGCAGCCATTTTTCCGCTGTGCCGCACGGCGCCCAACCATTTTCGCGCCGCGCCCGGCCATTTTTGCGCCACGCCATGCCCGGCCGTTTTCCCGCCCCTGACGCATGGTCCGCGGACGCCAGAACGGATTAACGGTAATTACATTGAACCTTATGGGAAAATTTGCTTCGGGGTGCGACCAAATTCGGAGGGTGGAACGGATTAACCGGATTTCCATTGAACCCTATGGAGAAATTTCCTTCGGGTTACGATCAACTCAGGATACGCCCAGAGTCACGGAACGGATTAAGTTTGTTTCCCGAGGTACCACTGTATTTCAATAAAGCACACAGATGGCTGTCTGCAAGAATGACCATTATTTGCCCCCCAATCATCATGGCTGATATTCGCAGAGAAATGCTGAAAATACCCCTCCCTCTTTTTTTTTTTTATAAAGTGGCTGAAACCATCAAGGAGAACACCTGATGGTCTCCCGTTTGCTGTCAGTTTGGCCCGTTTGTACAACCCTGAGCAAGAACTTGGCTGGGAAGCATGGATAGGGGTGAGGGACGCCACCCAGCCACTGGGGTGGGCGACAGTAGAGAAACGTGCCCATGTAAAGAGTTGAGAAAGTGACTGCAAGGTTGTAGCTCGATTGGGTTGTGTGTTGGGGAGGTGCGTTCATTTGCAATAGAAACCGAGGAACCGTAGTTCTTATCGCCATCTTGCAGTGCTAAACCTGGTTTAGCTGATCTTGCAGCTGAATTAGAGTGGGATCCCAAGGCAGGTGATCCAAAGGGGCAGGGGTCATAGAAAGCAGGAAGACCCAAGGGTGTGTTTTTGCCCCCATCTCTGTGCTGTCAGTCAAGCAGCTTTCCTGGAATTTGGAAACAGATTAGAAAAATGGATTTCTTGCTCCATAGTGGGAATTCAACTTTGAAAAGAGGTCGGAATGAAGTTAACTGGCTGGCTTTCTCGTACACTTATGCTGGTGTGTATTTGCTGGAGGGGGCGAACTGGTTAAGACAGTTACGCGGTGGATTTTATTTTATTTTATTTTATTTTATTTTATTTTATTTTATTTTTTCCGTTCCTGAACTCTGCCAGGGAGCATCTCCAAACGGGGTGGCTCAGGAGTGTGGAATGCATTGGGGGGATAAAGACGGCGAGGAAAAAATTAGGGAAAGTAAACACAGCCAATCTCTGGGTATTAGGAGAAACGATTTGCTTAAAAAAAAAAAAACCAATTTGTGTATATTAGAAACCAGTGCACATAAATAATGCATAGATTTAGAGATACCATATCTTAATCAGAAACACATTTAACCCAGTGCCAGCCAATTTTTAACTTTTAACAGGATGAGTATCGTTTTTGTTTTTTGGAGAATTGTAGTATAGTAAACACGGCATTCAAAGGGACAAAATAAGGATTTTCAAAGGTTCCGTCCCAACCTAACGAAATTCACGTATTGTGAATTTAATGCAGTTTTTCCCCCAGAGTGCAGGAGAATGGACATTTCTCTCCCCTCTGCCTCATTTCTCTAGTGTGCCTGTTTGTTCCGGTTAAAATTTAGGGCGACCAAGAAGGAGGCCTCTACGAAAATAAGGCGCAGCTGGCGGAGAAATCCGACAGCGAAGGGAGCGACTATGCCCCGAACAACAGCAAGAAGAAGAAACTCAAAGACAAGAAGGAGAAGAACGCCAAGCAGAAAAGGAGGCAGCAAGAAGAGGAGGAGAATGAAGATGAAGGCTTGAAGGTACCTACGTTCAAAATATTGGAGACTTACGGAGCTCAGCCTTGGCCTTGTGGCCTGGGAGCGGCTCTTGATGTGGTGTATTGTTGTCACCCTTCTCCACTGGGGTTAGATGGTGGGACCAGGGAAGTGGTGGGCTCCCTCTGTATGCAAGCCACCTCTCTGTGATGCTCTAATGTGGGCTCTTCCATTGAGCAGGGGGCTGGACTAGGTGGCCTCAAGGATTCTCCGTGTGGAAGGAAACCTACAAAGTAAAATTCGGTGCTTAGAACCAGAGTAAGGGAGCCAACATGGGTGGTCTTAGCAAAGAGGTGGGCAGGAGAAGAAGGGGAATCTGTCCAGCTAAGCCAAGATCTTTCTGCTTCCCTTGGAGGAACCGAAGACTTCGGCGCAGCTGATGGATGAGTGGGGCCTGGATGATGTTGACTATGCTTTTTCGGAGGATGACTATCATATGTTGACAAATTACAAGGCGTTTAGCCAGTTTCTAAGGTGGGTAAATTCCTGGTTAGCTCCTGTAATGGTATGTGGGAAAAGTCCTTGGGAGATGGGATGAAGAGATGCTGCCTAAGGAATGGTCAGATAAGAGAAGGCATAGCCCGCAGCTGCATGATGGGAGGAGAAGAAAGGAGCTCAGAAGGGACCCACCCTAGTTTCTTGGGCTGTAAAGGAGATGGTGTGGAGATTTGTCCTTTCAGACTTGCAAGATTCTGTTGATGTAGCTTTACATTAAAGTAGAATTAGCTTATGTGGTCGTGTTTCCGTCTGGTCTACCTGGGAAGGCTTGCAGCTCCGGGCAGGGCAGGGTGGGAACCCCAGACCTTGGTTCTGTCTTGCAGAAGGAGGACATTGGTCAAAGATATGTATGGACCTGAAAAAGGGTAGGCGTAGCCAAACCTGGCAGGAGTGGTTAGCAACTGTAGAACCTTCATGTGCAAGAGCAGCATTCCTCTTACTGTTGGATTCTGAGCTTCGGTGTGATTCTGTCCAGTGAAGGAGAGCGAGGGGCATGCGTTTGGATAAATCTAGGCTTTGCATCTTGCTAGATTCCCCATGGTAGCTGTTATGTAACTGGGCAAGCCCCCAACTCTCGGCAGACCAGGGACTCCCCAAATTCCCCAGCATCCTAAAAGAGATTTGAGATCTTAACGCAGTAAGTGTACATCAAGAACCAAAACCCCAGATACTTATTTATGGTGGCATTTCTACCCTCCAAAATGGAACACATTTGATATCCCTGTATTTGTATTAATATTTAGTTACAATACTCCAACGCAGGTGCAGAATTTGATATCTACAGAGAGACCCGCTTGGTCAACAACCGCGAGCAATGTCAGTGCCTCTTCCAGATAGAGAAAAGTTATATTTTCATCCCAATTCTTGGGATCAGTGCAGCAATATTATTACTGTCCTTATTTTGTTAATAACCGCCTTGCTCCTTCGGCTTCTTCTGCAGGCCGCTGGTGGCCAGGCAGAACCCCAAAATCCCCATGTCCAAAATGATGACCGTCCTTGGGGCCAAGTGGCGAGAATTCAGTGCCAACAACCCTTTCAGAGGCAGCTCGGCTGTTGCAGCTGCTGCCGCGGTAGCTGCAGTGGGGGAAATTGTAGCTGTCGCACCGAACCCGCTTCTGCCCAGCTCACTCGAGGTGCCTCCCACACCTCCTCCACCTACCCTCCGGAAAGCAAAGACAAAAGAAGGCAAAGGTAAGAGAGTCCTGGAGAATTATTGGGGGTCAGAAGATGTAATGGCATGTGGGAAAGACCTTGGGAGATGGGGAGAAGAAATGCTGCCTAGGGAATGGTCAGATAAGAGATGGCATAGCCTCTAGCTGCATAATGGGTGGAGAAAGAGGCTCAGAAGGGACCCTCCCTAGTTTCTCAGACTGTAAAGGGGATGGAGAATTGTACTTTCAGCCTTGCAGTAAAGTAGAATGAGCTTATCTGGTTGTGATTCCTATCTGGTTAACTTGGTGAGGCCGACAGGAGAAGAGGGATTCTCTTTCCAAGGAAAACCTCTTTTGGTGGGGTTGGGAAGAGTTTTGCTTTGGATCCAAAGCAGGTTCCAGAAGTGGAGGGGCCGGCAAAACCAAGGGGTAGCCAACAGCTCTTAGCGATTTTGCTTTAAGGGGAGAAAAGGGATAAAGGATAGAATAGGGTTGCTTCTGATTCAATCTCCAAATCTGTTTTGGAGTGTGCAGGAAGGCAATCGTAGCCTTGGTATTCAGCAGTTTAAAGCAGCTATGTTTTTCCTTGGCATTGCTCTGTGCTCTGAGAAAAGAGGGCCATCTCTTTTCAGTCCCAAGTACATCCTGTGATTAGATCTTCCTGTCCGAGATGATCCCTTCTTGGTTAGTTTTCAAGGAATTACCGAGTTGCAATGGCTCATTGGAGTTCAAATAACTGCTTCCATGCAGTGCTTTTAACAAGTTGCTAGTCCATAAGAAAGGTCTGACTACTGAGGCAAAAGTGAATTGGAGGCAAGTAGTAGAATAATAAGGACTGGGTTTGATTCAGTTCTTTTGGTTTGGTTTGGAGCATGCAGGCGTCTGATTGTAGCGTTGGTTTTCTACCCTTTAAAGCAGCTGTGTCGTTTTCTGACCTGTTGTACACTCCGGGGGAAAAAGATGGCCATCTCTCCCCAATCCCAGAATACATCCTGCAATTACATCTTCCTATTCAAGATGATCCCTCCCTAGGAAAGGTTGAGTCCCAGTTGCTCAGTACAGTCCAAACAACTCCTTCTGTGCAATCTTTACAAGTTGCTAGTCCATAAGAAAGGTCAGATTACCAGGGCTCAAATAAAGTAGAGGGGAGCAATAGAATAATGAGGACTGGATGCTTTGGAGCATGCAGGAACATCACTCTTGTTTGCAGTGTTTTAAAGCAGCCACATCTTTTCCTGGGAAGATGGGCATCACATTTGTACTCTCAGGCTGGGAACAGCGCAGTGCTCTCTCTGGTCTTCCAGGTCCCGGTGTGCGGAAGAAGATCAAGATGATCAAAGATGGCAAGAAAAGGGGGAAAGGGAAGAGAATGGGGGCCTTGAAATTCCGCTTCGGGGGGATCGCCCGGAAGAGGAAAAAAGACTCCTCGGTGAGTAAATTATTTTCTGCAAAAGTCATGGATGCAGCAGATCAGAGGGTACCTTAAAAACAATAACAATAAAAACAATTTTGAAAAAAAGGTTATGAGTTCCAGGCAGTCTCTGCCTCTCCTAGCATCTCATTAATGGTTTCGTCGTAGTGCACGATTTAATTTTGCTGAACGTATTCCTCCTGGGGAGGAAGATCGAAGTAATCAAACCTACAATATCATTCACCAAAAATCAGATTTGCCTCCCCCTCTGGATGCTGAGATTTCAGCACTCCTGTTCTGTGCCAGTACATCCTTACATTCATAAGGACTAGAAACTTGCTTTCAGTTTTAATGGAAAAGTGGTAACCAACCAACTCCCTCCCTCCCTCCCAAGCTCATTAAGGATTGCAGTGTCTACACAAGCTAAAATCTGAATATCCAAGCAAGTGATCTTGTGCTGGCGTGGTCTAAAGCAATTTCCAAAGTGTAATTAGTGTGTTTGTTGGAGGTGTTTGCTGTCTGTGGGAATCAGGAGGCTGGAATGGAGCCAGGAAATTTTCTGGCATTCCTCTATCCTCACTTTGTTCTTATGGCCTGTAACTCCCATAATTCCTAGCCACTGTGGAGAATTCTGGGAGGTCCCACAATCCCCCAGTGGTCTTGTAGGCTTGGAATTCTGGGTGTTGCAGTCCAGCTTTGTGCCAGGTGGGCAGCAGCGTCCAGACGGATTGCCCGGTTTCTCTTGACAGAGCGAGGAGGACGAATGGGAAGGATCCGAGCTGGATGGCGCCAGCATCAAGAGCTCCTCCGTGCGTTCTGAATCCTCTGCCGGCAAGAGAAGCCGAAGAAAGAAGAAGAAAAAGAGAGGTGCATCAAGTGACTTTGGCAGACCTCCTTCCAAGGGGGTGATTGAAAGGAGGGGGCAAAATAAACCTCTCGGCCACCTGATTGGCCACGCCCACTCGGCTACTATTTTGGGAGCGTGCCGGTAACAAGTCCCCAAAGTCCAAACTGGCCACTCGCTCCTGCAGAGTGGGGGACCCCTAATTTAAAGGCTCCGATGGAAGCAGATCCTTTGCTCCAGAACTCAAACCTGAGAGCAATTCTCCCATGTCCCGCCTGTCAGCCTTCCCAGGTAGACCAGACAGGAAACATGACCAGATAAGCTAATTCTACTTTATTGTAAAGCTGCATTGACAGAATCTTGCAAATCTGAAAGTACAATTCTCCCCAGTCCCCTTTACAGTCTGAGAAACTAGGGAGGGTCCCTTCTGAGCCTCTTTCCCCTTCCATTATGTAGCTGCGGGCTTTGCCCTCTCTTATCTGACCGTTCCCTAGGCAGCATCTCTTTGCCCCGTCTCCCAAGGTCTTTCCCACATACCGTTACACGTTCCCCGGCTTCTGTCTTCCAGTTGAAGATGGTGATGGATACGAAACTGACCACCAAGACTACTGTGAGGTGTGTCAGCAGGGAGGGGAGATCATTCTTTGCGACACCTGTCCACGAGCTTATCACCTAGTCTGTCTGGATCCGGAGCTGGAGAAGGCGCCGGAAGGCACGTGGAGCTGCCCGCACTGTGTAAGGATTGTTGGTGGCTGAGTTAGGCAGGAACCACAAACAAGCCATGTTTCCCAGCAAAACTTCCCATCATGCTATTCCAAACTGTCCTCCATTAGGGGTTATTTACTTTATTTCTTACATTTATATAGCTACCCGTCTCATTACTGTGACTCTGGGCAGCTTACAAAGTTAAAAATCCAGAAAACAACGCAAAATCAACCCCCAAATAACCACAAAAATAATTAAAAACAATCCAACTGTTAAAACCATAAAAACTTAATCAGTGGGAGAGCTCCATTCATTTTCCTAAAAGTTTTTTTTGGGTGGGGGCAGTAAAAGAGGCCACCTAAATTTTTGGTAAAAGCCAATCAGATTTTCTTTTCTTTCTTGGTTCCTTTTGCTTCAAATTCTGCTTCACATTTTAAAACTGATATCTTGCTTTAAATGTGCATTGCCCCCCACCCCACCCCATAGCATGTGCTTGTTTCTCAGTCTCAGCACAGATCCCTCCATCGCCTGCATTTTCTTTCCAAGAATGTTCACCTAATTGCATGGCAGACAGGTGCCAGGAAAGACTACCCCAAGTTTTGGAGAGGTTGGGAGTTTTCTGCTTTGCCTCCCCACTTCTAAAAATGGACTTAAAGTTAAGGGGGAACTTTTTATTCCTGGGTTTGGAAAAGGGGGCTTGCCTGAGACCCCTGCATTTCCTATCCTTTCAGTGCAGAAATTCTGGGAAATTGATGGCAACCCTTTGAGGTAGTCCAGATCAGAAGGACACACCATGGGTACTAACATTACCTTTATTGTAAGGTTGCATTAAGAGAATCTTGCAAGTCTGAAAGGACCTCTCCCCTCCCCGCCTCTCCTTTATAGTCCAATAAACTAGGGAGGGTCCCTTTTGTGATGCTTCCCAGACCCCATCTTTTTGTGGGCTCAGCTGCCTCTTATCTGATCGTTGTTTAGTCTATGGCTCTTCCTCCTGTCTCCCAAGGTCATTCCCACAGACCACTACACTTCCCAGGATTGTTCCTTGTTCAGACAGTTTCCTCCTAGTGTACCAGGGTGCAAAATGGAACTGGGCTCCAGATTTGTCTCTGTTCAGCTCCTGTCAGCTTTGCAAGGTAGTCCAGATAAGAAGTGCACCCAGACGTTCTAGCTGTAACTTTATTGTAAGGCTACATTAACAGATCCTTGGAAGTCTGAAAGTACCTCTCTCCCCCCTTGCCTTTACAGCCCAAGAAACTAGGGAGGGTCCCTTCTGAGATGCTTTCCACACTCCCACTCCTTCTGCAGGCTCAACTGCCTCTTATCTGACTGTTCCCTAGTCTGCGGCTCTTCTCTTGTCTCCCAAGGTCGTTCCCACAGACCATTAAAGTTGGTGATCAAACTTTGCACAATAAATTACTTGGCCAGCTGGGCGGAGGGGCTGGTGGCAGGGCAAAGGGGCACTGTGGGTTTCAACTCTGCCTTTCTCTTGGTCAGGAGAAGGAGGGCATTCAGTGGGAGCCAAAAGATGAGGTGGAGGAAGAGGAGGAGATGGGCGAAGAGGAGGATGACCACATGGAGTTCTGTCGAGTGTGCAAGGATGGCGGAGAGCTACTGTGCTGCGACACTTGTCCCTGCTCCTATCACATGCACTGCCTTAATCCTCCTCTGCCAGAAATCCCCAACGGTGAATGGTTGTGTCCTCGCTGTACAGTGAGTGTCTACCTGTCTTCCTCGCACCCTCCAGCCCCTTTGCCTTCCGAATTGGGCTTCTAGCACCGGCCTCAGAACTTCATCTGTGTGTTCCGGACTTGCAAGTGGTGTCCCCAGATTGGCACTGTGGGACTTCCCAACGGGTCAACCGTATGAGGTCAGCTGGGCACGGCCAGGATTCCTGCAATGCTGTTCATTGTTAGCAGGTTAAAACAATGGTCCTGAAAGCCTGTCCATGTTTACCTCGTCTTATACCAAACAAAATCAAGGAGGGGTTATTTTGAATTTCTTTCTCACACTTTCCTCTTTCTTGGGGCTCAGTCATCTTTTCTGAAAGTTTTCCCTTAATGCTCATTCCTTCCCTATTCCCAAGCTTTACATTCCTTCACACATTACTGGATATGTAGCACTTGTCCTTTCCCCCCTCCCCACTGGAGAACACTCCCTTCTTTCTTCATGCTTTCCACCTTCCTTTCCCTTTCCCACCCTTGCAATCACATGTGGCCACCCTTCCACACACACGGTCTCCTGTTATTCCTTGAAACCAACCCCTTGAAGGTGGTTAGCAGGTCACCTAATTTTAGCCCATTCGTTCCTCCAGGCTGTACTGTTTTCGGCTCTTGATTTATTTGGGTGTGAAATGCATATGTCAGCCAAGCCCCCCTTAAAAATATAGCTGTTCTGCACACCCAAATTGAAATAATATGGGGAAGAGAATCAGAGGAGGTCACTTGTCTGCTTAAAGTCTCACTGTATGTTTAAGGGCCTCCAAGCAATTTTAATTGGTCATTGAAAAGATAAGGACGGTGCCAGGTGGACCCCTCTGAGGAAGGAGTTCCAAAGATGGAGTGCTGTGCCAAAAAGACCATAAAAAGATTAGCTTTTTGACTAGGAGACCCTGAATGGGGTTTTAGTGATGCAAATTGTTCGGCTTTTCTCAGTGTCCACCATTAAAAGGGAGAGTTCAGCGCATCCTTCACTGGATCTGGCAGGAGCCCCCAGCCCCATTGGAGGCCACTGTGCCCACGGTGGATCCCCAGTTGGCAACCCCACCTCCCAAGCCCCTGAGAGGCATCCCAGAGCGAGAATTCTTTGTGAAATGGGCTGGGCTGTCCTACTGGCACTGCTCGTGGGTAAAGGAATTGCAGGTGAGTGAGCGGTTGGGGAAGGGCCGCTGGTCCTGTCGGCTGGAGATTTGGAGACTGGAGGCCCAGTGGGCTGACTTGCCCTCTCTACTACATCCTCTTCCAGCTGGAGCTGTATCACACTGTGATGTACCGCAACTACCAAAGGAAGAACGACATGGACAACCCGCCCGCTTTTGACTACGACTCTGGCGATGAGGACGGCAAGCTCGAGAAGCGGCGGAGCAAAGACCCCCAGTATGCCAAGATGGAGGAGAAGTATTACCGCTATGGCATAAAGCCCGAATGGATGATGATTCACCGTATCCTCAACCACAGGTGAATCTGGAAATCCTTGTGCTCTTCTAAAGAGGCTTGTCGGTGTGAAGGGGCCCCTAGTTGGACGACGTAGGGAAAAAGAATTGGGCAAATTGTAGACTGATTAATGTGCTGATGTCTGAAAACCACACAGAGCCAACAGATCCCAAGGGAGAGTGTGGTGTAGTGGCTATCATTCTTCACGAGACTCATGTTCGAACCCACCCATGGCTCCAGAAGTTCACTGGGTCCCCAGACACCCTTTTTCACCCCAGCCTCTTTAATATGGCTAATAGAGGAACCGGAACACAATATTTCCCTGGTCTGGTGGGGAAGGCAATCAGTTAGCCAATATGGGAGATTGCATGCCCCCCCACGTCTGCTATTGGGGATGGTCATCAAAAGAAGAGGTGGGATCTGGGTAGCCATTGATTTTCTAATCCCTCAGGACCTTGCTTTCTTGGGTGTGAGAAGTCACTTGTCATAAACTCAGATCAGGCATCTGTAGTCCAGAATAATCAGATCCTTCTGGAAAACCCGCCTGGATATCTTACGTGGGTGACTGAACAATGGATGTTCAAAGGCCTGTGGTGTAAGATGTGACCTCAACCAGTCATGTTTCCCTGTCTTCTGTGGGATTTGAAATAATTCTCCATTACTTTTCAGAATAGTGGAGGCACCATCCAATACAAATTGCAGGTCAGGGGGCACAGGTTTATGCCTCAGCCAGCTTTGATACCTCCCTGTCTCTTCTTCTGCTCCTCAGTTTTGACAAGAAGAGAGATGTTCATTACCTGATCAAGTGGAAGGATTTGTCCTATGACCAGAGCACCTGGGAGGTGGACGCCATCGATATACCTTACTACGAGAACTTCAAACAGCTTTATTGGAGCCACAGGTATGGTCTTGAGCTGGGTGGGGCATTCAATGAAGGTCGTTTGGGGAGACCAACACATGAAATGTCTGAATGTCCATGTGGCAAATATCTCCTTTTTATGAGTTTCCACCTTTTTATGAGTTTCCTTTTCATGAGTCTCCACCATCATGTTTATTTTAAAGAAGGTCTTGAGGGGCCCTTATAGCCATTTTAGAAGAATGGGCTGCAACTGAATGCTTTGCTTTGCAGTCTCCCCACCTCCCCGAAGAAGACAAAAGACAAGGCAGTGGGTGGGAAGTGAGGGAGTGTCAGCCTTCCCAAACAGAAAACGCGACCAGATGAGTTAATACTACTTTATTGTAAAGCTGCATTAACAGAATCTTGCAAGTGAAAGTACAGTTCTTCCCCAATCTCCTTTATGGCCTGAGAAACTAGGGAGGGTCCCTTCTGAGCCTCTTTCTCTACCTACCCATTATGGAGCTGTGGGCTATGCCCTCTCTTATCTGATTGTTCCCTTGCTTGAGTCTCTTTGCCCTGTCTCCCAAGGTCTTTCCCACATACCATTACAGGGAGAAAGCATGTGGCAGAATGCAGAGTAGTTTTGTAAATTGGTATTTTGCATAATTGCCGTTTTGTGCTTTGCCCATGGCCATTTCCAAGGCACCGGCAGTGGGTGTTTAAAATTGCAAACACACCTCCGACTCCAGACAGTTGGGGTCTGATCAGGGGCATTGTTTACACCCTGTGTCCTTTGTATTTGGGTCTTTTCAGAGCAATGATGCTGGGAGAAGAGAGTGAGTCGTACTCCAGAAGGTCAACCAAGAGTGAGGAGGAAGAATCTCACAAGAAAAAACTGGAAGGTCGTTCTGAAACGCCGCATGTTGATGTACGTTTTGGACCCAAGCATGGTGTGACTTTAGGAGGCCCTTCGTGCCCAAAACATCCACCTCTGCACTCTGCTGGAATTCTGCAGAATGGGCAGGATTTCCCCTATCTTCTGATGGAAACTATTCTCTTGCTCTTTTGCATTATTTATTTTTATGTGCATGGGGGAAAAAAAACTCAGTAAAGTTTTATTCACCTCAGTTTCTGGGGATCCATTAGGAATTGGGCAAGCAAGGGAAAGTCTGCTTTTGCAGATCACCAACTCTAGTAGCTGACTGTTGCAGGCCCGATGATGTTGGGGTATCTCTCGTCTGGGGCCACAAAATTTTGAAAGTCCTGGCGGGGGGGAATATCAAAATCCTGGGATTTTAAGCACTGAATGTGTTAATTTGGGGGAGGGGGAATACATTCATTTTTATTTCATTTTATGAGATTATTGGCACCCACTCATCTTCCCATGCTTTATCATGCACGATTTTAAATAATATTCGGGGATCTGCTAGCATGGATAATTTGGCTGGAGTTTGAACAGACCAGAGCTTGTAGATTCCAGTTTTAGAAAAAAGAATGGATTGATGAAAAATGCTCTTATTAATAGCTAGGCAGAGGAATAGCAGGATAATAATAACAATAATGATAATCACCATCAGAGTAATTCCTCTTGTTTCTTTTCCATCTTTGTAGCCGACAGTAAAATTTGACAGGCAGCCGTGGTACATCGACGCAACGGGTGGAACGCTACACCCTTACCAACTGGAAGGGCTCAACTGGCTGCGATTTTCTTGGGCGCAGGGGACGGACACGATCTTGGCTGACGAGATGGGCTTAGGGAAGACTGTCCAGACCATAGTGTACCTTTATTCCCTTTACAAAGAGGTAAGTCTCTCTGGGTCTACCCTGGACATGCTCAGAAGCCTTTGGAAGAAGGTTCTCTCGCCTCTCCTGAGGCTCCGCATCTCGTTTTTCCAAATCAGGGCCACTCAAAAGGTCCATTCCTGGTGAGCGCCCCACTTTCCACCATCATCAACTGGGAGCGTGAGTTTGAGATGTGGGCACCCGACTTCTACGTGGTCACCTACACCGGGGACAAGGAGAGCCGGTCTGTGATTCGCGAGAACGAGTTCTCCTTTGAGGACAACGCTATTCGGACTGGGAAAAAAGTTTTCCGGATGAAGGTAAACCTGAGTGGAGAATTGGGCAACTCACAGCTCGGGTGGTGTTTGCTTTTATTCCCAAGGCTGAACTTCAAACTTATTGCAATTTGTTTATTTATTAAATTTATATGCCACCTGACTCCCAGCAACTCTGGACGGTTATAAATACTGTCAGCCTTCCCAGGTAAACAGACAGGAAACACGACCAGATGAGCTAATTCTACTTTATTGTAAGGCTACATTAACAGAATCTTGCAAGTCTGAAAGGACAAATCTCCCACCGTCTCTTTTATAGCCTGAAAAGTTAGGGAGGATCCTTTCTGAGTTTCTCTCTCTGCCCATTATGCAGCTGTGGGCTATACCCCCTCTTATCTGATTGTTCCCTAGGCAGCATCTCTTACCCCCATTTCCCAAGGTTATTCCCACATGCCATTATAGGTAATGGGGCAGATATATGAAGGAAGGGAGCCATCAGCTGGAGAACACAGGGGGCAGGTCCATCATGACATCACCCTGCAAAATGCTTATGGGTATGGTCCCCCCCCTTGTCTCAGGCCTTTCATTTTTTTCAAGTGGAGGATTTTGCATCGGTCCCCCCTTGCAATCCATCCTGCTGGTTTCTACCCTGTTGTTCCAGACAGGGAAAGAGAAGGTCCCCCGCCTCATAAATCACTTCTAGGGGTTCATAAAGATATTTTTAAAAAGTGCATAAAATTGAACCTTATGCCTTCTCCTAGCGGGAGACCAGAGCTGTCCTGCCAATAAGATTGTCACCCTGTCTCCTATAGAAAGAAGCCCAGATCAAATTCCACGTCTTGCTGACGTCCTACGAACTCATTACAATTGACCAGGCTGTTTTGGGATCCCTCGAGTGGGCCTGTCTGGTGGTTGATGAAGCCCACCGGCTGAAAAATAACCAGTCCAAGGTAGGCACCTTTATAGAATCCTAAAACAGAAGGATTTAGAAGAAAACAGAAGGAAAACGTCCTGGCTGGGGAATTCTGGGAGTTGAAGTCCACACATCTTCAAGTGGCCAAGTCTGAAAAACACTGGTTTAGAACAATCCAAACAGGATTGGGAAGTAGTCCCCCCTCCCCTGGAGAATTCTCTACCTTTCCGACCCAATTTCTTCCCTCTGCAAAGTTTTTCAGGGTCCTCAACAGCTACAAAATTGACTACAAGCTGCTGCTGACGGGGACTCCCTTGCAGAACAACTTGGAGGAGCTATTTCATCTGCTCAACTTCCTCACACCGGAGAGGTTCAAGTGAGCTCCCTTTGGGATATTTTTGTACCACGCTACCACCTCCCCAGGGAGAAAATCAGTGGGAGAATAAGGGGAAAAACAATCCCCTTAGATTGGTTGGTCTGTTCTTGTTCACCAATGAATGTTCTTCACTGATGTTCAAGACAAACAACTGTAAATAGTTAAAGTTGTTTATAAATTTGGAAGATTTGGAACACATTGGGTCAAAAAAGGACTCTTTCCAGCATGCATATGGGCAAGGGGATTCAAAAAAATCAAGATGGCAGCTCTGACTGTGTGATTGATATCCCACCCCTTTTTAGACAATGTATATAAAAAGGTAGAGCTTCAATCACATGTCATGGCCACCATCTTGACTTTTTTGACCCCTCCTGTGGATACCCCTGGTTTCCTAAAGGCTGGGAAAACTTTGATTGCATTTGCTTAATATTCTAAATGAGATTGGGCATTTGATCATGCATTGAGGATGTTCAACCATGGACCTGATGACGTGTGAGCCAGGCCATGGTGTTAAGCCAAACTGTGGTTTGTTTGGGCACAGCAAGTCATCTATTCCCAGTCCTGTGGCTTTTTCAAAGCTGGGTTGACCACCTGTGTGGCTCCAGTACTTGTGAGATTATCTCAGCAAACCCCCAACGCTGATTAAAAAACCCATTGGGAGTTGGGGGGCCCATGAATGAATGAATGAATGAATGAATGAATGAATGAATATGCTGCTTGAAAAAAGCAGGGGGTGACCTCTCCCCCATTCTTGCTCCAACAGCAACCTGGAAGGATTTCTGGAAGAGTTTGCTGACATCTCCAAGGAAGACCAGATTAAAAAACTCCACGACCTTCTGGGGCCTCACATGCTACGTCGACTGAAAGCCGACGTGTTCAAAAACATGCCAGCCAAGACGGAGCTGATTGTCCGGGTGGAGCTAAGCCAGATGCAAAAGTGAGTCTTCCTTTGCAGGGCAGGAGAAGCCAAAAAAGCTGGCCAGTTGGTGTAAAAGTCCCCAAAGTCCCAAGAACTGGAGGCTAGGATGTTCCCATCCTCCATTTGTATGCTTTTCAGAGCTGAGGGGCCACAAATATCCCCTTTTATCTTCTTTTAATTCTTTTCCTGCTCTGGAGATGAGTTGGTTGGGAGCTGATTTTCAGAGATGTTCCCTCAACCAAAGAATGCTAAGAGGACTTGAGGGCCACAAATGTAGAGGATGTGTGGTTCATGGACCGTAAATGATTGTCCACCCCTGGAAGAGTTGATAGAACAGGTGTCTTCAAGGTGAATGTATGGTCCTGGAAATTGATCCCCTTCCTTGTTCCTTTCGCTATTCCAGGGACTATCCTTCCCCATAGCACAGAAAAGAGAGAATCCTGGGCTGGCTTTTACTTTCAATGTAATTTCACTTTTGGTTTCACTTTCTAACTTTGGGGTTCACTTTCACCTCTGGCTTCCTGTGGTTGGTTTCACTTTCACTTTCAGTTCTAGTCCTCAGGAGAAGGGTGCCAGGCAGGTCACCCCTCTTGAAATAAATTCTGCAAGCCTATTTCACTTTCCCTGGATGGATGCAAGTGATGCGATCATTTTTCTCTTACGTTTTTCCCCAATGCTGATTTTGCACCTCTTTTCCCCTTGTGGGAAGAAAGTGAGCCTTCCTTCCAGGAACACCAGCAAAGCTCTCCCCTTATGGAGGTGAGCTGTACAGTGGAAACATCCCCCTTGGTTGAGTGGGAAACTACAGTTGGGGGGCAGCAGAAAAGCAAAAATCTACTTGTGTGTTTCTAGGCTGCCCGTTATTATTTTGGATTCCATTTTTCCAGAGCCCCCATTGGATGGACTTTTCTCCCTTGTCTCTGTGCAGGAAGTACTATAAATTAATCCTGACCAAGAATTTTGAGGCGTTGAATTCCAAAGGGGGTGGCAACCAGGTTTCCTTGCTGAACATCATGATGGATTTGAAGAAATGTTGCAACCATCCTTATCTGTTCCCTGTGGCAGCTGTGGTAGGTCTGTTTTCCTAGTCTGTGTTTATTTCTCATTGGAATCTGGTGGAAACTTACTCTGGGCGCGTGGAGGTCATCCATCCAGGGGAAGAGCATCCCGTCTGTCACTGGCTTGCGTTTGGGAGGTGCCTTTGTGATGGACAGTCAGACGCACAGTTTCTGTATTCAACTTGTTCTTTGGCGCGGGGTGCTGGGAAGGTCTGAGTTAGGAGCAGCAATGGGTTTGGGGGGGTAACTTCCCTGGGACACCATTTCAAACTTCGGCAGCTGCAGAGTTGGCTGAAAGATCCTGCTTAGCGTGATTCCTGAAGTTCGTTTTCTCGGCGCAATTCATGCATCCGGGTGAATGTTTGGCATTAACGTGGCACAAAGCTCCCTCTTCTGAAGTGTCTGTTTTTCAGCTTTAATCCCAGAGTGTTAAATCTTTAAATTAAATCTTTAATTTCTGTGGATGCTCTACTGGTATGTATACTTCTGAGCCAGCTGTATTTTGAAGACAGCAGGGGACGTGGCTGGAAATCTCACAAAATGTGGGCTGTTTAAAGTGTACATGGCTTACACTTTATTGACAGTTGAAACCTGGTGAAAAATGTATGTTTTTTATGTGTGGTACCCATCCCTGGGAACCTGTAGTTTCTCTAGGGACTATCAGTGGTCTTACAGGTAGTCTCACTATCCGATCACAATAGAGATCGGAATTTAGGTCACTAAGCAATTTGGTTGTTAAGTGAATCGGAGCTGATTTTACGACCTCTTTTACAACGGTCATTAAGCAAATTACTGCAGTCATTAAGCGAATCACGTGGATGTTAAGCCTGTTTTATCCTCCCCAGGAAGCCCCTGTCTTGCCCAACGGGTCCTACGATGGCAGCTCGTTGGTGAAATCTTCAGGGAAGCTCATGCTGCTGCAGAAGATGCTGAAGAAGCTGCATCACGGGGGTCACCGGGTGCTCATCTTCTCCCAGGTGTGCAGGGCCTGGACTTGTAAGGGGGGGCCCACAGAACATGAACTGCTAACTTGCAAGAGGGTGGATGTGAAAACCAAAAAGGAAGCATTGTGGGGAAATAGCAGAATAATTATCTTTTGAGGGTGTGTAAAACTTGAGACTAATTGAAGAGCACCAAGAGGTGAGCCAAACTTGCTCCCAGCATTCCCCAAGATGGCAGGAACATACCGAATGGTGTTTTTTTACAGGGAAAAAGATAAAGATAAATCCACTTTGTGCTGTTGGCTCCCTTGTAAGTGGAGTGTAACAGCTGTCCTTTCTCAGAGGAGTCTGCCCCTGTATTTCTCTGTCAGTCAGAACAGGGATTCAGAGAGACAGAGGGTAGGGAATCATGCAGAGATGCAACAGGCACCTTTGCCGAAGATCAGTACCTTTGTAAGTGATCCAGTTGCAATGTGGGCAAGAGAAGACAGAGAGAGGGAGACCATCTGTTCTCTTACAGAGTTGCAACAGGAACCCTTTTCCCTAACTCAGTCCTTTAGCCTTCAAGGAGCCTCGGTTGTTGTTTTTTCCTCATCACTGAGGGTGCCCTAATTCTTAGTCTTTTTCCCCCCTCTGCTAGATGACAAAAATGCTTGACTTGCTGGAAGATTTTTTGGAATACGAGGGGTACAAGTACGAGCGGATCGATGGCGGAATCACCGGAGGGTTGAGGCAGGAATCCATCGACAGATTTAACGGTACTTTCGTTTGGTGCCCGCATGAGGGAATCTCTGAAGTACTTTCAGACTTGCAAAGTTGATGTTGGCTTCGCTGGAGCAAACCAGACAGGAAACATGACCAAACGAGCTAATTCTACTTTATTGTAAGGCTGCTTTAACAGAATCTTGCAAGTCTGAAAGTACAATCCTCCCCCGTCTCCTTTACAGCCTGAGAAACTAGGGAAAGTCCCTTCTTTTCTCTCCGCCCATTATGCAGCTGTGGGCTGTGCCCTCTCTTATCTGACCATTCCCTAGGCAGCATCTCTTGGCCCTGCCTCCCAAGGTGTTTCTCACATACCATTGCAGCTGGGGGAGTTTCTGTCTTTCCTTCTTGCCTGTGGCTTTAACCACCTTCCATCTCCCACTAATCGATCTTGGTTTCTTCCCCCAAGTCAGGGTATCTTTGGCACCTCCACACTAGTCCGACTAACCCTGATCCTCTTCCTGTCTCCATGCCTCTTGCTCTCAGCCCCCGGAGCTCAGCAGTTTTGTTTCCTGCTTTCCACCCGGGCCGGCGGCTTGGGCATCAACCTGGCGACAGCAGACACGGTCATTATTTACGACTCGGATTGGAACCCCCATAATGACATCCAGGTTAATTCTTTTGCTTTCACTTGCTTTTCCTAGAATGAAATTCTTCCTCTTTTCCCCCTTCTCCGGGTTTCTGTTCTTCCCTTCACCAGGTTAGCACATTTGTTGAGGTCTGTCGAAAGCCCCCTCCTTGAAAAAAATAAATAACTGCTGATTCTCCCAAGGAATGCATGATTTTTTCCCCCAAGTCTGCTCCCCCTTTTCCTCCCGAACAAACATGTTGCATGCAATCGTTCTTTCTTCTTCCGCCTTTTTCTTTAAAATAAAAACATGCAAAGTCCAGTGGCTTTTTAACTTCCTTGCTTTGAATGTGGCTGCGTTGATGGGGCCGATGAAGCATCGGCTTGCTGCTGTTTAAAATCCCTTTTAATTTTATATATGTGTGTTGTGTGTATGGGGATGTATAACTGGTTTGTTCCATATAAAAATAAAAGGCCCAAATTCATTTGCCTGTTTCTGGTGAAGATAGAAAACAAACCATTCTTTTATAGCAGAGTTTAAGCTTGTTTTAACTGTACAGATAGTCCTCATTTAGCCACTGCCTCGTTTAGTGACTGTTCACAGTTACAACGGTGGTGAAAAAGTAACTTTGTGACCATAAACGGGACTACAAAGAAAGAAATCTAGCCAAGCATAAGAAAAATGCCACATCATGTAAAGTGCCCAAGCCATCCTAAGCAGAAAGAGAAGGATCTTTATGAGAATTTTCATAGGATGAGTCAATCACTCTGTTGGGTCTCCCAGTTTTTAGCCCACTTTAGTTGATTTTACAAAGCTGTGCAGGGTAGTATGTGGTTAAGTGTTTGGATGGGAGACCACGAGGATATCTCAAGTCTGTAGGCTAGACTGGGAAGTTAAAAAATACATCTCAGGTGAACCCCATGGCACACTTTTGTATTACTCCCAGGAAAACTTTATGGATGGGTTCATGATGTTGCTTTCACTTCAGTTCAACTCAAGGGAGGCTTTACTTGTTTATGCACGTTCTGATTTTTGTAAATATTTCCGCTGTTTTTACCCAGTTTTTCTTTTTGCAAATATGCCCAGAATTTTTAAAACAAATGGCCAAGAGAACGTACGGGGAATTGCCCCACTGCAAATTAAATACAATATCAAAGGGGTTCCCTGAAGGGAAGGAGAAGGGGGGCATCTGGCGAGGGTGAGATGTTGTTTCGGCCCATCGCTCTGACGTTCCTGGGCTTTGCAGGCCTTCAGCCGAGCTCACCGAATTGGGCAGAACAAGAAAGTGATGATCTACCGCTTCGTGACCCGGGCCTCCGTAGAAGAGCGCATCACCCAGGTGGCCAAGCGGAAGATGATGCTGACGCACCTGGTCGTGCGGCCTGGCCTCGGCTCCAAGTCTGGGTCTATGACCAAGCAAGAACTGGACGACATCCTGAAGTTCGGCACAGAGGAACTCTTTAAGGATGACACCGAAGGTGAGAGGATGAGGTTCTGTGGTGGGCAGGAGAGCAGGAGTGAGAACTGGTCACCAGTTCTTGTAAATATTTCCGCTGTTTTTACCCAGTTTTTCATTTTTGCAAATATGCCCAGAATTTTTAAAACAAATGGCCAAGAGAACGTACGGGGAATTGCCCCACTGCAAATTAAATACGATATCAAAGGGATTCCCTGAAGGGAAGGAGGATGCCAGGAAACCATCTTTGATCAGTATAGTAGGGAACCAGTGGCACTCTGGATCTTGTTGAGTCGTGGAGTCCTTAGTGCTCCCTGAGCTTGGTTGTTTGCTTGCAGACATTTCATTACCTGACTAGGTAACATCAACAGTGCCCTTGTTGCCCCACAACATCTGCAGAGCCACCATATCTCCCACCTCTGCTTCAGGTCGTTTCACGTGAGACAAGTTAGGGGCTGGCTTGTGGTCTTGGCCCACGCCTTCATCAATGGGTGTCCCTCTCTCCATACCTCCGGCCTCTCTTCCAGGCATGACCTCTCAGGCCCAGCGGATTGGCCTGCCCGAAGCTGTGACCCCATTCCCAGATGGTTCACCCTTCAAAGGGGGTGCCGGGACCACCAACCTGAAGAAGAAACATGGAGGCCCTCCACCAGGTACGTGATGGGCCAAGAGCACTAATGATACCTACCCATTATTGGTGGCTTTCAATGGGGAGAAGACCTTTGGCCAGATGGGCACCCCACCCATCAGTCCCCTGTCTTCCTCCCCGGTTTATTCAGGTTCACACAACACACTGAACCAGGTCAAGAAAAGACCAAGTTGGGTGGATTTGCGCAGCACACGTCATTTTAGCGTAGAGTATCCGTCAGAAGAAAGGATTGAAGTGTCACACAACCTCCTTGTTTTTGTTTTGTTTTAGCAGATAGCAACAATCCACTGATACGAGTGAGGGTTCATTTTTCGTTCTAATGTTGTCTAATAATCTCCATGCCTGAAAGGCACAGGATCCTGGATGCTATGTCAGTCCAAAGACTGGGGAGGTTGCCATAGAAAACACACTTCCATAACAAGCAACAATAGGTCTAAAATTGCGTTGGTCGTCCTTTGAATTTTAGGTCAAATGATAGCAATGGTAGGACAAGCCCAAACCATGGGTGGCAAGTTTGTCCAAAAAGAGGAGGTGGGCTCTTAACCCTTGGCTTTCCTTCTTTCTCTCCTAGGAGATAGCAAAGATGTCGAGGATAGCAGTGTGATCCATTACGATGATGCAGCCATTTCTAAGCTCTTGGACCGCAACCAAGATGCCACCGATGACACGGAGCTGCAGAATATGAACGAATATCTCAGCTCTTTTAAAGTCGCCCAGTATGTTGTGAGAGAAGAGGACGGTGTGGTAATGTGCCCAAGATCATGGATTTCTTTTGGTTTCTTCTGAATCCGTCCCCTTGTTTGAAGACTAATAATCATTCATTATTTTTTAAACTTGACTGCCTGGGCAGGGTGGAGATTAGAAAGTCAAAATGGCAGCTGTGACTGGGTGTGCAAAGCTCCATCCTCTTTGTCCCTATGTTAAAAAGGGCAGGGCTTCAGGTCTCCATCTTGACTTTTATGACCAACGCCTTCCTAGTGGATGTCCTTGGGGCTGTAGTTTTTATATATATATATATAAATATATAATTTTTATTAAGAATTTTGACTATAATAGTAAAACCTAATACAAACTAAACTTAAAGACAGAAAAGAGAATAGAAAGAAGGAGTAAAAAGTGTAAGGAAAAAGGAAAAAAGAAAAAGTAAGAATCTAATAAAGAAGGAGAAAAGAAATATGTAAAGAAGTTACTTCCAATCTTCACCACAAGAAGTTTAAACAAATTTAGTGACTCTTCACAGATTTAGAGGGGGTGAAAAGTGTTTCACTCTTCACTTGACCGCTTCGCTTAATGACTGAGTTGCTGGTCCCAATTGTGGTTGCTAAATGAGGACTACCCATACAGCTTCTCCGCAGAGGGTTGATTCTCAGTTTCATTTTTCTTGGGCGAAAAGAGCAAAGTGTCTCTTGAGCTCTCTGTCCAATTTCTGGAAACGCATGAAGATTTTACCACCTTCCGTGGTGATCTATCCAGTGGTGGAGGACAAGCTGTCCTCAGACGCCTGGGGTATCATTTCTCTCACCCGGGAGCTCCAGACGGAGAGACGTCCCGGGTTCAACTGCTGCTTCTCTCCTGGGTTTTCAGGAAGAGGTGGAACGTGAAATCATCAAGCAGGAGGAGAACGTGGATCCTGACTATTGGGAGAAGCTGTTGAGGCACCATTACGAGCAGCAGCAGGAAGACCTTGCCCGCAACCTTGGCAAGGGGAAGAGAATCCGGAAGCAGGTCAACTACAATGATGCCTCGCAGGAGGATCAAGGTGAGTGCAGCCAACGGGCCCTTCCCTCAAGCCCAGAGATGCACCAGTCCTTGTGAAGGAATGGTTGGAAGAAGGCTGCGCTCAAGGAGATAAGCATTCCCTTAGCCCTCAACAGGAGTGTGGGAAGTTTAAGAAGATGAGACTGGCACCACCCTAAGGAATTCACGGTGTTTTGGCTTGCTGGCTTGGAAAGTTAGATTCAGCCTGGAGAGATTTCTGTCTTTAAGGTGGAAGCTAATAAACGCAACAGAACTGTATCTGTGTTGTCTCGGGGAGTTTTTTGGGCTGAACCCGACAGTCCTTCTAGAATTGGGGAACCATTGAATTGGGAGGGGTCTTTGAGGTCCCCTAGTCCAACCCCCTGCTCAGTGCAGATGACCCTCCACCCTCTGTTGGGAGACCTCCAGGGACGAGAAGTAACATTTCTAAGCGTTGGAAATGAAATGCCGGCTATAATTCCTTGCCTCCCTCCCTGCCATTCACCACCTGAAAAAAATAGAGAATTATGTGAGAAAAGGATGGACCATTTTCCTCAGTGCACAGTTTGAACTGTCCAATTTTTTTTTTTAAATCCGTGCTGGGATTGCACCTTGCTAATATGGTCCTAAAGGCACAGTGTTGGGGGTTGTTGCTGCAGCAAAACAGGTTGAAAAAGAATGTGATTTAAAATGACCGGGGGCCCTTCAGCCCACAGGATGAGAAGTTTTTAATGCCCCCCTGCAAGCAGAAAACTAGCTCCAATAGCTTAATCACTGCTTGCCGGGCTGTTGAGTGGAGAAGTTGTTTTTTTCTCCCCAGTGCTCAAAAATGTAAGTTTTGATCCCTTGTTCTTCTCTTCCTCTTGCAGAATGGCAAGAAGAGCTGTCTGATAACCAGTCGGAGTACTCCATTGGCTCCGAAGATGAGGATGAGGATTTCGAGGAAAGGCTGGAAGGTCGGAGAGAGTTTCTTCCTTTGTTTTCCAACCTGGGTTGCTACGTTGCTCTCTTCTTTCCCTTGCTCAGGGTGTCCGTTCTTGGAGATGTTTGCTCCTGTATGAGCTTTGCTGAAGGTGGAGGTCTGCAGCTTGTGGACTTGGTGTGATTTCAGCCCTGTCTGGCAGGATTAGTTCAAAGCGCTGGTAGTCCACTGGGCGGGAAGGAAAGGAGAAGGTCACATTTACTTTATTTTATTTATATTTATTAAGAATTCTCATATAGTAAAAGACAAACTAAAAGAAAAGAAACAGAAAAGTGCAAGAAAAGAAAAAGAAAACTAAAATTAAGAAATATATAAATGACTTCTGACCTTCATTTCAACAGATAATTACATTTTGGTTGTCCCTCCCCCCATGAGACTTTTTTCCCTTCTCTCCAGTAAACTTGCTCAGGATAATGGCTTCCTTGCTGCCGTCTCAGCGGGAAGCCTACAATTTCTTTCCTCTGGGCCTTGGTGGAACCGGTGACCCTCGATCTTTGGCAGCCGAGGAGCTTCCTAAATCGCAGCTTTAAAGGAGTGCCCCCCATTCCCTGTATTTTGCAGGTGGGCGCAGACCATCCCGAAGGCAATTGAGGGGCGACCGGGACAAACCCCTCCCGCCGCTACTGGCGAGAGTCGGTGGCAATATTGAGGTAGGTCGCAGCCTCTTGCTCTGCTGAGACAGGGTGAAGGACCTCGCTTTGGCATCGCGCGTTCTGTCCTGCCCGCTACCGCCTCGTCCTTTCTTTCTGTCCTTCGACAGGTGTTGGGTTTTAACGCCCGCCAGCGCAAAGCGTTCCTGAACGCCATCTTGCGCTGGGGGATGCCCCCTCAGGATGCTTTCAATTCTCACTGGCTCGTGCGGGACCTCCGAGGGAAAAGCGAGAAGGAGTTCAGGTACTGTTGTGGCCCCGTGGATCGTTCTCCCCATGCCCTGCCCCATCTTTCTTTATTGCCCACACTTTTTTCCCAGTCTTGTTTTTTAATCGGTGGCCCCATGGATCGTTTTCCCCCCGCCCTGCCCCATCTTTCTTTATTGCACACACTTTTTTTCCAGTCTTGGTTTTTAATCTTGTCGACTGCAAAACTATTCCATATTGTTTTTAGAGTGCTTGTTATTCTTTTGATTTATTTTACTTTATTATATTATGTTAGAACGGATTGCCCGCTATCCGGAAAATCGTTATTACAGGTCGTCCTCATTTAGCGACCACAGTCTAAACTCAGTTGTTAAGCGAAGCAGTCACTAAGTGAAACTGTGATTGTGCTTATGATCTGACTTTAACTTTCCTTTGCTTTATGGACCTGCAAAGGTCATAAATGCGAGGATGGGTCACAAGGTTACTTTTTCATTACTGCCATAACTGCGAACGGTTGCTGTACGAGGCAGTTGCTAAATGAGGACTACCTGTATTGAATCACATAAAAGAACATGAAATCGTCATCAATTTCTGGTTACAGGGAGATGCAATTTTTGTGCATAGGGGATATCAAATTTCCTCTTATTTTTTCTAACGGGGGCACTGTCTAGAACAGAACAGAACAGAACAGTTGCCTTCAGGTACAGTCATAGGTTGTGGAGAAGGCTGGTCTCTTGTCAAGGCATGCAGGATAGGAATTATGGGATCTGTAGTGGTGATGCATCTGAAAAAGGTTAGGTGGAGGGCTATTGGATCCTGGGGGACTTTTGTAGAAGGAAAATTAAACCAGGATGGTACATTCTTAGTCCCGGCTGCACTGGCAACAGTCTTGTGAAGAGAGGTACTGTTTTACAGTCCATATTGCCTGGCTCACTTGCCTAAGTAACCTAAAGTGATTTTACTCCAACTGGTATGTTCAAAATATTCCTTTCACATTTACTTTTAATACTCTAAGGTACTTCCATGATAGTATATTAAGAATTTAAGCATATTATATAAATATAATTGTATTGAAACAACACATGGCACTAAAATTGAGAAGATGGAGCAATACATGGCCTATATGACTAAATTTTAATAATATGTTAAAGTATCCTAGTTTTAAATTAACATTTTAGGGATATATTCTTAGTTTCTACAAACATTACTCACCTATTCATTATCCTATATATCTTTTTCTGATTTGACTAGCACTACAGTATTTTTGGTTGTACTTTATTATATCGTCCGGTTGTTATACTTACCAATAAATATATTAAAAAAAAAATTCCTTTCCCCTTATTTCACCATAGAAGGTAGCCCTCTCAGGTAGATTGCCTCTGCCTGTGGAGGGTCTATGAATTTGATGACTTCCCCTTTCTGGCAGTCGCCATTGCACCTCTCCCCCTTTTGCTCCTTCCGCAGGGCGTACGTGTCTCTGTTTATGCGGCACTTGTGCGAACCCGGCGCGGACGGGGCAGAAACGTTTGCCGATGGCGTGCCCCGCGAGGGCCTTTCCCGCCAGCACGTGCTGACCCGCATCGGGGTGATGTCGCTGGTCCGAAAAAAGGTGGGTGAGCCTCCCCCCCGTGGGGTTCCTGAGACGGGGGTGAAAAATCCAGGGGCCCCAACGCGGCCTTTGCACGATCCAAAGCTGGTGCGTCAACGTCGGACGCAGGCAGTAACGCGGAGGAATTGCGTCTTTCCAGAAGCCGCACGTTTTTGTTGGGATTCTACCATCAAGGAGGTGTTTCGTGTGTGTTTCGGGGTCTGATTTTGATCCAAGGATTGCACTGGAAAACTGGCTTGGTGTAGAAATGCCACAACAGTTGTGTCCTAAGCCACATAATCAGATCAGCTTGACGTACAACTGATACTGAACAAAAATTCACCGCTCTTTGTGGCGCTGTTTTGCCAGCCAAATATTCAATAATCAACCCTCCTGGCCTGTAACATATTCAATATTCATCAGTCTTTGCCTGTAAAATATTCAATATTCATCAAACTTTGCTAGTAGGGTAGTAAAAAGCTTTTGCTGGCTGTAGAGTCAATATTCAACGACCTGCAGTATGTTCAATTTTCCACAAACTATGTCTGCAACTTTTTCAATAACCAGCCATCTATACTTGCAATATATTCAATAATCTTTGCCTTCCGTATATTCAGTATTAAGAATGTTTTATTGCTACTGCTAAGTCATGGCTGAGGATGTGGTGAATTTGAATGTCATTTCGGTTCCCCCCCCACATCTTTCCAAGTCACCTTTGCCAGGATTGTAAAGCATGCTAGAACCTTAACCTAAACGAATGAAACCCCACTGCTGCGTTCCTATACTGTGAAAATAAATAAATGTGCTAAATATATAAATGCATAAAATAAAACTAAATTTGCTGAAGAAATAAACGAGCTATGATTTAACGCTTGGTGCACCAAAAATACAGAGCCACAAAACAGCCTCACCCCATTTTCACCTATAAAATGGTCTCCAACAGGGGAAGATAAAGTTTTTTGAAAGGGTTGGGTTCACACAACCCCATAAAAACCAGGAAAGAGTGAACCCACATGAGCCTACCCTGGATTTGCAGCCACTGCCCTGTGGATCCCGCTAAGATGTTACGTCGTTTTACTCAGTGCCTCCTCCGTCTCTTCCGGCTTCAGGTTCAAGAGTTTGAGCCCATCAACGGGAAGCACAGCCCCCCCGAGCTCTTGACCAGTGGGCTGGACAGCAAGAGGTGCAGCGAGAGGCAGGCGCTGGATCCAGACGCCCCCGCCCCGGCCATCCCGGCTCATGGGCCAGCGGGGCCCACCTCGCAACCAGGTAACCCTCCCATCGCTCGCTTAACTGGGGAGAAGGGTAGGACACCGAGGGTCTGTGTCGGACACGGTTAGAAAGAAACTCAAGCAAGGCACGAGGGTGTTGTGTGCATCACAGCGTCGTCCTGTGAGTGGGTCAGCTTTATTTATGTATGGTGTAACCTGCCATACACTCAAGGAATCCCCCTTCTCCTTTTCTTGTTCACTCTGGCCCTCCTTTCTCTTGTCTTCTCTGCTAACGGCCTTCCTTCCTTCCTTCCTTCCTTCCTTCCTTCCTTCCTTCCTTCCTTCCTTCCTTCCTTCCTTCCTTCCTTCCTTCCTTCCTTCCTTCCTTCCTCCCTCCCTCCCTCCCTCCCTCCCTCCCTCCCTGCCTCCCTGTTCTTTCCTTTCTTCCTTCCCTTTTCTCCTTCCTTCCTATTCTCTTCCTTCCTTCCTCTCCCTCTGTTCTTTCCTTCCTTCTTCTCTCCTTGCTTCCCTCCTCCCTCCCTCCCTCCCTCCCTCCCTCCCTCCCTCCCTCCCTTCCTTCCTTCCTTCCTTCCTTCCTTCCTTCCTTCCTTCCTTCCTTCCTTCCTTCCTCTATCTTTGTTCTTTCCTTCCTCCTTCCCTCCCTCTGGGTTTTTTCTTCCTTCCTCCTTCCCTCCTTCCCTCCCTCCCTCTGTGTTCTTTCTTCCTTCCTTCTGCCCCTTCCTTCCTACTTCTCTCCCTTCCTTCCCTCTTCCTTTTCCAATTCTGCACCCACCTTCCCCTCTTTCTCTCCCTTTCTTTCTTCCAACTGCTCGTATTTTAATCAGTGGTTTCAGAGAAAGCAGAGACTCCGTCGGGGGGCTTGGAGGAGAAGCGGCAAGTCGAACAGAAACCAGGGATGCTGCCAGAGAACCAGGTAAGGGCATCCGTGGCCAAGAGGCTTCTTGCTTCCACCCTGACGGGTCTTGGGGAAGCGTTGCCCGAACAAAACGGCCTGCCTGGGCAGTTTGGGTAGTTTCGATGCTTCCTGTTCGCATTGAACCTCTCGCCCTTTTCAGATTTAAATTCCACAACTTGACCTTGGATCTCCCCATTGAAACCCAGCTGCTCTTTCTCTAGCTGAGTTCCTACAAGACCCTGAAAAGCAAGCCCAGGTTGACAAGCCTGAACTGAGGTCCGGCAGCTTCAAGGGGTGGCTGGATCTTCAGCGTGTGCTGAGATGGTCCCGAATTGCGGACAACCGTTTTAGCTCTTAGCCTAGGCAAGACTGTGCAAACGTAGCCGCGGCTGAATTCATTTGTTTCTCCCAGCGGTTTAGTAGTGTTGGCAGTTGGGAAAAGTGGGTTCTAATTAGAAGCAGAAAAACTGAACGGAAGTGCGTGCAGAGACACAATGGGCAGCCTCCTCGGAGAGAGGGGGGAATTTGGCCGCGGCTCCCCTCCGCACACCAGCAGCAATTTGAAGGATAAAGAAAGAGGGGATGGGCCACCCCTGTTCCCACCCACCCCTCCTCTAAACCAAGGCTAAGAGGAATTTTAGAGGACCGTTCTCTAACCTTGGTTCACGAGCATTCCTGCGCTGGGCAGGGGGTTGGACTTGAAGGTCTCTTTCAACCCTCGGATAATTTCTTGGGAGGTCTGCGCAAGTTTTATCTAACTGGATTGCTCATCAGAGGCTGCCCGATGTGTCTCTGCAGGAGTCCCTGCTCTTAGCCTGCGTCATTCCAGGTGGGAACTGAGCCAAGGACTGTGGGCCAGGCAGACAACCCAGCGGGTTGAACCCAGAGTAAGGGGAAGCACACAGAAATCAGAGTACGAGGCACTGAATCCCATGGTGCTTTGCAGGCAGGTGGAGAGAAGACGGAGAACGGCGAGAAAGAGGAATCATCTGAGAGTCCAGGAGAGCCAGGCGAGGCAGCCTCGGAAGGGGGCGAGAAGGGGGAGCCCCCCCTGGAGCCACCAAGCAAAGGTGTGGGACCGAGTTGCTCCGAGGTTTATGAACAGCCAAAGGGTGAGGGAGGACTTCAATATAATAAAGTTTTTAAACATTTACAGGTAGTCCTCACTGTCTGACCACAATAGGGACCGGAATTTAGGTCACTAAGTGATTTGGTTGTTAAGCAAATTGGAGCTGATTTCACAACCTTTTTACCATGGTCATTAAGTGAATCGTGGTCGTAAAGCAAACCACATGGTCCTTAAGTGAATCATGTGGTTGTTAAGTGAATCCAGCTTCCCCAATGGACATTTTTTGCCAGAATTAATTTGACAACCATGCAGTTCACTTAACGACTGTGGTGATTTGCTTAACAACCATTGTAAAAAAGGTCGCAAATCACAATCACGTGATCATGGGGATTGTAAAGCACTTTTCCCAAGGCTGTTGTAATTCCAGACTATCATTAAATGAACAGTCGTTAAGTGAGGACTACCTGTATATCCCTTGTAACTGCATGTTCACTGCAGGGGACTATGTCCTGGGAAAGGAGGAAGAGAAATACCCCCAATGTGCTGGAGCAACCTAAGGGGGAATAGCCCTTTCCATAAAATGCAAGAATCAGGAGGGACCTTTGAGGTCATCTATTCCAACCCCTTGTTCAGAGGAGGCTCCAGTTCGAGCATCTCTGACAGGTGACCTTCCAGCCTTCGTTGAAGCGCTTCCATGAAGGAGAGAGCATCGTTTTAGGTCTGAGCACATAGCAGGCCACCGAATATCTGTGGCGGGAAAACCAGCACCGGATCTCTTGTAAGATGTCGGCATCTTCGTTTGAAATCTGGCACGATTTCATCCCTTTTGAACGCAGAGAAAGAGAGTAAACGTTTAGAGATGGAAAGATTCGGCACTATTCCTTATGGAGGAATGGTTGGTGAAATGGACAGATCTGGCTGAGATGGATAAACTAACTTCTTGGGTTAGAGAAAAGATACCATCTTCATTTATTGGTGGCTGGAAAACCCCTGATGGACTTTTTGCGTAAAAATTTTAAAAATGAACTTGTGATTGACGGCTTGGATGATTAGACAGGATAGAAAGAAGAATATTATGATGTAACTTTAGAGAGAAAGGTTAAAATATAACTGCACTTGCTATTTTTTGCTTTTCTTTAACTTTTCTGTTTTTTTCCCCTTCTTTCTAACTTTTCTAGTGTCCTCTAACATTTTTCCTTTTCTTGCACTGTTTGCTTTCTTTCTTTTTCTCTTTCCTTCCTTGTATTAGTTTGTATTAGTTTTTATCCTCTTTTTAAAAAGTTTTGATAAAAATAAATAAATAAATAAATAATAATAATAGCATAAATGTTTGACTATTACACGAGGACCTTGTGATGCTGATCTTTTGTTCACATCGTCCTTTGTGTGCTAATTTATTTATTTTTTTGGTTCCTCCTGGTGGTTGCCTCAATTCTGGCTTTTCAGCTCCCACCGAGGAGACATCTGAGCAGCAGGAAAAAACGCCCAAAAAGCTAGAATTTAATCCCAGCGGAAGCAAACAATCCAAGCCAGGTAAAATAATCTCCCGGCATTTAATCCAGGGCTACGGGTTGAAAATGCCGTCTCCCCAAAATGGCCAGATTCTTAGCTGGATTGTGGGGTGGGCAGGGTCCTCCACACAGGGGGGTGGTGGTGGTGAAAAAGCCAACATGGTGGCCCCAACAGCACCATCACAACCCCCCCCCCCTCCTTTAAGGGCCTCACCTGTGCATTTTAGCAATGGAAGCAGATTTTCACACTTGCCTTCCCTGGTTTTCCATTTCTGGACCAAATCAATTTAAAAAGAGGAAGGGGTCTGGAAGGCTTGTGTGTGTTTTCGGATGCTCAGACATTTTTTGAAAACACCCAGAGTTCAGGTAGGGGAGGCAGAAGGCAAAGTCTCCCTCTGACAGCATTTGGGGAGGAACTGACCTCGTCCGGTACCTTGCTAATGCCGCTGGGATCCCGACCACCGTTCGCACGACCGTCTGATGCTCTGTGCACTCGGCTTTGCAGACGGCGCGAAGGCAGAAGAGAAGGCGCAGGATGAACCTCAGCAGAATGGCGAGAAAGAGGACCGGGAAGGAACCCGATTCATGTTCAACATTGCGGATGGAGGATTCACAGGTATAAATGACCCCCCTCCCCAACCCTCAGCCTCTTTTCCTTGCTCATCTAACCCACTCTGGGAGTCTGTCTGCTGGAAGCAAAGGAAAGCTTGGAGCAGAGACTCCTGCAAAGATGCAACAGGGATTCTCCCTTGAGGATAGATTGCTGCATAGGGTTGTCAGTTTGGAAGGAGGCAGAGCGAGCGGAGAGCAGTGGGTCATGCAGAGAGGCGGAGGGATGCCTGTGCTCAGTGCAGGAGTTTTGCATGGCGAGTTCACCCGATGCCGGGCTGCGGCAGGATTTGTGAGAGGAAGGAGGCAAGTGAGTTCCTGCATTAGCCATGTCAGCTCTGGGCTAGCCCAGGTCTGCTGAGATCTGCTCATCGTGTCTATTAAGGCAAAGCCCTGGTCGTCTTCTGACCAAGAAGCTGACAAGGCAGAGAAGATACTCCCATATTCTGCTTTACTGTCCCGGTCTTCTCCTTGATCCAACTGGTGAAGCTACCAGAGAACCGTGCCCTGCAAGATTGGTCCTGGCTTCATTCAGAGACACAGCCCCAGCTGGGGCGATGTAATGGGCTGGGAGAATAACCTTGAGGAACAGGAGGAAGAGCCGCAGCCAAGACAACAGTCAGACAAGAGAAATCTGAGTCTGAGCCAAAAATGTAATTTGAAAAAGCATCTCAGACTTAACTCTCCCTAGTTCTTTTTAGGACAGTGTTTCTCAGCCTTAGCAACTTTAAGTTGCGTGGACCTCAACTCCCAGAATTCTGGAGTTGAAGTCCACGCATCTTAAAGTTGCCAAGGTTGAGAAACAATGCTTTAGGATAAAAGCAGGGAGCAGAGAAGCACATTCAGACTTGCATGTTGCTGTTACCGTAACCCTATAACGAGAGTAGTATTGGAATTCATAATGTGGTTTTCTTGGCTGGTCAACCTTGAAGGGCTGACAGGCCCTGGCAACCATGATTGTCGTCTTGGCATTGATGATAAAATAAGTTGTTCTGCCAGCGTGACTGCAAAGGTGGTGGAAATCAATAAAAGCTCTGAAAACTGTGGGTGGGTGAAAGGGTGGTCAGTTGTCCAGTGGTGGTTGTAGTCGTCCGGTGCGCAGTGTACCCCTAGGCCTGAGTTGATTGTCTTGTGGCTTTGCAGAGCTCCACACCCTTTGGCAGAATGAAGAGAAGGCTGCGGTTTCCTCTGGAAAGGTTTACGACATCTGGCACCGCCGGCACGATTATTGGCTGCTGGCGGGAATCGTTACGTATCCTTTGCTGCAAAGAAGGCAGAGAAGAGGGGTGGGCAAGGAGGGAGTTGAAGGGCTGCAGTGCCCAAACAGTTAAACTAGCTCTTGTGAAAGCAGAATCCAACTTATCTGGGGAACGAAGTGTTTGCAGATGGAGGTGCTAGATGGAGGTCATTGGTTGGAATGCTCTGATGTCACGGAGGAACTGGCCAATGAACAGCAAGTGCACAAGCCCTGGGGGGGATCAAACAGACCCCTGGATGATTTTCAAAGTTTAACAAACAACTTCAATTCAGTTCGGGTGGGGAATTTCCTGCAACCAGGGGCCCCAGAGCCCAACAGGTGACATACCTGGGAGGGTATAATGGTATGTGGGAAAGACCTTTGGAGATGGGGCGAAGAGATGCTGCCTAGGGAACAGTCAGATAAGAGAGGGCATAGCCCACAGCTGCATAATGGATGGAGAAAGCGGCTCAGAAGGGACCCTCCCTAGTTTCTCAGGCTGTAAAGGAGATGACGGGAGAATTGAACTTTCAGACTTGCAAGACTGATGTCAGTCTTACCAGGTAGACCAGACAGGAAACATGACCAGATGAGCTAATTCTACTTTATTGTAAGGCTACATTAACAGAATCTTGGAAGTCTGAAAGTACAATCCTGCCCCCATCTCCTTTACAGCTGAGAAACTAGGGAAGGTCCCTTTTGAGTCTTTCTCTCCACCCCTTATGCAGCTATGGGCTCTGCCCTCTTATCTGACTGTTCCCTAGGCAGCATCTTTTCCCCCCGTCTCCCAAGGTCTTTCCCACATACCATTCCAGAGGGAAAGGAGGCTAAATGTTTTTACTAGCTTTTTGGAGAGTTGGAGGGAGAGGTTAAGGTAACTTTAAACATAGGAGGGGCTTAACATCCCTCTTCCTGGTCAAGTGTTGGGAGATGAGAGTTTGCAGGGATTGCTCAGATTGGGGCTGTAGGGTTCATATAGTTCTTGGGCTGGTGTATGGTGGAGGAGATTTGTGGGTTTTGCAGTGACATCTTCTCTCAATGGATTTATTTGTTGGGAAGTCAATTTTACCCCTCTGTGGCATTTCGAGCCCACCTTTTCTCAAAGTCCACTAGCGAGCCTCCGTGGCTGAAGGTGGACTGGACCTTGGTGCTTCCTGTTCTCAGTTAGATGCATTCATTGAGACCCACCCTGACTCCAAATTTTTGACTATGTGCTCACGGGACAGTTATGAATATCCATTGACTTCCAGTGTCCCCCCAATGGGTCTTCTGCTGGTGCTGGTCTTCTGGATCTCCTGCAGCACCAGCTCCAAGGATTCCAGGTTGGAAATCCAGATTTCCAAAATTGCTCTCCTGTTTCCCTTAACACTGATTCCTGCTATCCAGACATGGTTATGCCCGTTGGCAAGATCTCCAGAACGATCCCCGTTATGTTATCCTCAACGAGCCGTTCCGGTCAGAGATCCACAAGGGCAATTACCTAGAGATGAAGAATAAATTCCTGGCTCGTCGGTTCAAGGTTTGCTTTTTGGGAAAGAAAGAGGATGCTTAGAAAAGCTGCTCTTGGCCTGCTCTTGACCCGGCGGGCCCAGAATGTGGGGAGACTCTATTGCAAGATATCTGTAGGGTTCCAGCTTCAGAACTTGTCTTAAAAGGATAAATTCTGGACAATTTGCGGGATGTGATCAGGTGTTCACTCTCGGAAGCCCGTTTGCTTAGCGTTAAACTCGATATATTGTGCAAAGCCAAAAGACAGGATTAATTCAGCAAACGAGTTTTACTGTGCCAGTGTTCCTCAAAGTGTGGTCTGAGGACCCCTCAGGGTCCCCCAAGACCCTCTCAGGGTCCACGAAACCAAAACGATTTGCCAGCCTGTGTTGAAAATAATACGTTAGAACCCCATCAAACAATTGTGAGAAACTGTAGTGACAGCGAATGTGTCAATTTTAATTTTTAATATGGTTAATATTGATAATTATAACCCCTACAAAAAAAAGCAGTTTTGGGGTCCTCCATCATTTTTAAAAGTGGGAAGGGGAACTTGTGAGCCACTCCTGCTTCAAGGCAAGTGAAATTTGGTGCGGAATCTGAGAGGGGAATTTAGGTGGTTGGACTATGGGTCCTGAATATACTGTCTCGTGCGGATAAGGGTCTCTGGAGCCGGTCCCCTGAGCGAACCCCTCTTTTTCCCATTTGGCCGCAGTTGCTGGAGCAGGCTTTGGTGATCGAGGAACAGCTGCGCAGAGCCGCTTATCTCAATATGACCCAGGATCCTGGTCACCCAGCGATGGCCTTGAACGCCCGTCTGGCCGAAGTGGAATGCCTTGCCGAAAGTCACCAGCATCTCTCCAAAGAATCTCTGGCTGGAAACAAGCCCGCCAACACTGTGCTCCATAAAGGTGGGCCCTTCCCCGAAAGGGAAAGAAAGTCTTGGGTCCAGTTGCAAAACTCCAAGCCACAATGGCCATTGAGAAAACGAGGTCCCAATTTGGTGAAAATGAATTTCATTCAAGATTCTTGCATCGGATGCACTGTGATATGTCCACGGGGACTTTGCAGCCTCTCTGGGTTCCCATATTTCATGTAATCCCAAGGGGAGAAGACATCCCACCCACCCCCGGGACTTTTTTCAGCCCCCATCCCTCTCCTCCAATGAACAAGTCAGCCGAAATACACCATTGAGAAAAAATTGAAAGAAATTCTCAAGCTGAGAACAAGGTAGAAAAACAGAAGCCTTTTTTCCCAAGCTTAGAAAATTCCTCTAAAACAGGCTGGCAGATTCTGGAATAACATTAGTATAAAATATGGTTTGGTAGGAATGTGAATGAGATTGCTCCTAAGTTTGTAAACTCCCAGCCCTGTTTGTGTGTGGCCTGTCCCAACGCTGAATCTGATATAAGTAGTCCTCGCTTAACGACCACAACTGGGACCAGCAACTCCATCACTAAGTGACAGTTGTTAAGTGAATCATCATGTGACCGTGCTGGACTTACGATATAATTCCTGCTGTGGTCGTTAAGTGAATCACCTGTGGTCATTAAGTGAGATGTCATGTGACCCTGACTTGCAAATGTACTGCCAGCTTCTCCATTGACTTTGTCAGAAGCCAGCTGTGAAGTGCACAAATGGCAATCATACGACTGCCAGATGCTGCGACGGTCGTAAGTGCAAGGACGGTTGTAAAGTTACTTTTTCAGCATCATTGTAACTTTGAACAGCCGCTAAACAGGGCGCTCATTAAGCGAGGACTACCTGTACTGATGGTGAAAAGGTCATATAATTGGTTCATAGGTTGTACAGGTATTAAATAGGGCAGGGCTAACCTCTGCAGAAATCAAAAGGGTTGCAGAGTGAATTTTAGTTGTGCTGTAGGAGTCGGGGAGGGGGCTTGTGCATTTGCAGAAGAAGCAATGAGGAATGTTAAACTTTGAAAGCCCATGTAGAACGAGATACATGTTAGGTGAAGATCCACCCCACCCAGTTTTGGGGGGGCAGAGTTTTGTCCCCCAGGATCTGACCAAAGACTTTTCTGTTGCAGTCCTAAACCAGCTAGAAGAGCTCTTAAGTGACATGAAAGCAGATGTGACTCGGTTGCCCTCAACGTTGTCTCGCATCCCACCAGTAGCAGCTCGTCTACAGATGTCTGAAAGGAGCATCTTAAGCCGACTGACAAACCGGGGAAGTGATCCCACCATCCAACAGGTTGGGGAGGGTGGGGTGAAGAACAGGGGGACTTTGACTGGCCTCGTCCTCTCGCAAATCTCAGAATTGTGTTGGTTGTTTCTGGGGCTGGTTGGGGGCGATGGACTTGAGGAGGAAAGGCCTGCACTCTGCAGATGCTCAAGGGGTGTTAGCAACCATTCCTCTTCCGTGATGGCCTGGCCATAAAAAAAAAGAAAAAAAAGAAGAACTGGGCATGGAACACTTTGCAATTTTTGATGAGATGGATTTCACAAAACCCTACAAGGTCTCACCGTATATACTTGCGGATAAGCTGAGCATTTCAGGTGCTAAAATGCATCCCCAAATTGTGTTCGGCCATGGATGGGCTTATCTGTGAGCATATACGATAATACTTTTCTATAGCACCCATGTTTCCTGTGTATACTCGCATATAATCCCATCCATGGATAAGCAGACCCTCAAATTTTTAACCAAAACACCAGGAAAAATTATTGTACACCACCTGTGCGAGATGGACGACCATATAAATGTGACTAATAAATAAGTAAGTAAAATGCAGGGCGTCTTATCCGTGGTGGTGCATTTTTCATGGCATCGGTTAAAAATGTGAGGGTCTTCCGCGGATGGGCTTATACGCGAGTATATGCGGTGTATGAGACAGCTGAGAAGGGGCTCTTAAGACATCACAAAATGTTAACAACCGCAGGGTGAGCTTTTCCAAGGTTGCCATGGGCAAGATGGACACCCACAACTTGTGTGATTCCATGCTTTTGCAAAATGTGCGTGAGTTGGAGTGCGGGTTTGACCGTCCTCTGTGCGTCACCTTCCACCGCTAACCACTTAGATTCTTCAGCTCTGGTTCCGCTGTGCCCAGCGTGATTCATCTGGGGGGCCCCTTAAAGCTCGTTTTACTTCATGTCCCCCCCGGTTTGAAATTTAGACTGTAAGCTCCTTGGGGCAGGTACCTGCCTTTTGAGCCAATCTCTTCTGGATTCTGAGTACTGCTAACCCCATATGGATGGCAGTAAAGCTGCTGCTTGGTTTCTGAATCGTGCCCCGTATTGTGACTTGCAAACGTTGCGGGTTGGGATTTCAATGAAATATCTCCTCTCTTCCACTTCTCCAGACCTCTTTCGGCCCCTCCCAAGTTTACAGCAACAACTTTGGGCCAAACTTTCACGCGCCGGGAGCAGGAGGGATTGTGAACTACAGCCAGATGCCCCTGGGGCCTTACGTGACAGGTAAGTTGAGGCTCCAGACGGCTCCTGCTGTTTCCTTGCTCTTTTTAAGAGAACGAAGTTTTAAGGGGAGTCCCTGAACCAAATATCTGGCCAAGTCAGATTCTTCTTTCTTATTCATAGATATTTAGCTGTACGCAAGAGGGTGCCCTGCATTTCTCATCACTACAAGAGGCAAGATCATTCTTCTTTCTTTCCAATAAACTGCATGATGTTGTTTTCTCTTTGGGAGGGAGCGGGTACCGGTCCAGATGAAAAGCGTGCAAGCTTTGGCTGCTGAGCAATGGCCCAACCCAAGAAACCTTGATAAAACATCTCTCGATTAAAAAAAAAATGTTTGAATAGATATTGAGAAGTGCAGCCAAGAGAAAGGGCAGAAAAAGAAGTGAAAGAGAGGCACGACCAGCATAAAATTGAATGAGAAATTTTCAAAGCAGCATGGATTAACACTGCATGTAAAAGTGATCTAATATCAATTTAGCACTTCAAAACCAGCATTAATATCAATCCAATATTCAATCATTCACAAAGGGAGCCAAAGAATCGTCACTGAGAATGAAAAATTAATAAGAATTTCTGTCTAATTGGAGAAAGTCTATTGTTATTATAATGAAGCAGGCCAAATCTAATACGTTAAAACATTACGTTAAGAGAAATCTAAGCTTTGGAGTATAATTCTCCATGTGCAGAATTATAATCCATAAATGGATTCCAAATTAAATTCAGTATCAGTATTTTAATTACAGGTAGTCCTCACTTAACAACCGCAATTGGGATGGCAACTCTGTCGCTAAACGGCACAGTCGGTACGATGTCATGTTCTGGCTACGGTTGTTAAGCAAATCACTGTGGGTCGTTAAGCGTGATGTCATGTGACCGCAACTTGTGACTTCCTGCTGGCTTCCCCATTGACTTTGCTTGTTGGAAGCCAGCTGTGAAGGTCACAAATGATGATCATGTGACTGTGGGATGCTGCGACCGTCGTAAATGCGCACCAGTTGCCAAGCACCTGAATGACAATCACATGACTGTGGAGACGTTGCAACAATTGCAACTTTGAGGACCAGTCGTAAGTCTAATTTTTCAGTGCTATCGTAAGTTTGAACAATCACTGAACGAATGGTTGATAAGCGAGGACTGACTGTACGAGCTTCTCTTTCACATGGAGGAAAACTTGTTCTGCCGTTCTTCTAAAGAAAGAATGATGCGTATTTCTAGTAAGAAGTTCTTAAGTTAAAAAGCTTTCTGTTCATCCTGAAGAGTTGGCTCTGTTGGAAACAGTCAAGAATTCAAACTAATCTCCTAAGGGGTCATAGAAATATAAGATAATGCTTTGAAACAAAAAAAAAAATAGTTTTTTGTTTCAATAGACCAGTTATGTACTTCTGCAGCCTAGTGAACTCATTTGGAGTCTAATCACCTGCTGTGGGCACCTTCACACAATGGCTGCTGCAGGAAGGCTCATCTAGACACAGAACGGCTGCATTATGGTCATGGCTAATATTAAGCTAGGTTAGATTTACCCCTTGCAAGGTTGTTTTAAATATGGCTCTGAGGATGTTTGGTTAGTTGACGAGTCAGTGTATTTTATAAATCTAGAAAAAGTATTACGTTTACAGGCTCTGTGCGTCATGCAAATCTGCTTCTCTGAATGTCCTCACCTAGTCAAAGGACTGGGCCCTCTTTCTTGTGGATGGAGGCTTCAACACTGGAATTGACTGGATGTACTTTCTGACTTTGCTTTGATGATATGCGTCTTGTGGCTGAGTCACAGATATTCCCCCAAATGTTCTAGCCACAGAGAACCCCCATCCTGCTTTGGGGGGCTTCTGGAATTGGATTCCATGGGTGTCAGCCAAGCCAGTGGGTTAAGCTTTTGTCTCTATAGGACGCATAAACCCTCATAGGATTTGAGGGTCTATAGGAGCATAAACCCTCATTTTTTTCCCCTCTTTCTCCAGCAGCACCTACTGGCTGCCTCCAAGTCACCCTGATAAAAAATGCCCGAGTCCCTGAATGTTGGTTCAACCTTGGTCTTGAAGGGTAGAATCCATAACATCATCTGCACTGAAGATTGAAGGCACGCCCCACCAGCTCTGGGTTCACCCCCATCATCTCTAGGTGTTCTTCAGAAGAGAAGGGACCTCCTTCTTCCCACAGCCATTTCATGGGCTTTGATGGACAATGAGTTTTCACCTCATCGTACCTTGATTTTCCTTTTGCACTTTCTGATCTGAGATTTGAAGAGTTTGTCGGCTGGATCACAAAGGAGGGAGTGTGCTGCAATGGCCACCAAGTTGGCCTGTGTGCTGTTGTTACTCATCCTTGGAGGAAGTGAAGTGCCACCTCCTTGATGGTATCTCTTGAACCTCATTTATGCCTTCTCTCTAGGCATGGATGGAAGGGTTGATCCTGCTATAGTCTGGATGGATGGATGGAGGGAATGAGGAAGGGAGGCTAGAAACTACAGCTTGGGCCCCAATCCAGACAGTTCCTCAACTCCCATTGACTGAAATGCCAACAGAGTTGGAGCCGGACAACAGCCAAATCCAGGATAAAGTGGTCCTGGGTGCCCCTATTTCTCCAAGAAGTCCCCCCATTAACTCCCATTGACTTAAGTGAGGGTACAGCCTCTGTGCAATACTTTGTCCCATCAAAATCAACGAGACTCAAGTGGCTCAGTGCTTTGTGGATCACGCTGACGGCACCCGGGGCCCGGAACCGACAAGGAGTTTTAACTGGCTTTGTTAACGCGACATCTGCCAACACCGCATGTAATTCTCAAGGTCAGAATGGACACGCTCCCTGCTCGTTTTTTTCAGCCCAGCGATGCAGGTAAAGCTGCGAACCCACTGGGTTGTCCTGGGGGTGGACGTGAAAGTTCTGTCTGCGTAGTTTGGAGGGGGGGCCCTCATTCCCACCCTGCAAGGCCTCAGTCGATCATTTGTCCCCTGTTGAGTGAGCACGTTGAAGTGGGTTGAGTGGATGGTCATCAATGGTATAAAAGCTCGTTTTGTACAGATGTGCAAAGCTGGGAGCACCACCTTTTTTTCCCAGCACAATCCAGAGTCAAGCAAGAACTGTCTGTTCTGGTAGGAGGCGAGGAAACCGGGAAATTAAGAAAACACCTTTTGAAAGGAATTCACAAGGACTCCCATTGGTGCAAGAGGGTTCATTTGGTCCATCCTGCACATATCTGAATCTTTCTCATATTCTCCCAGCGTCCAGTTTAAGAAAAAATCCATACACATGGGGGGGGGGTGTCAAAAAAGTGAACGTGGTGGCCGCAGCTGGACAATTGCACTATTCCCATCAATTGTGCCTCTGCAAGACTTCAACTGGGCAGTGGTGGCTGCCATTTTGACTTTTTTGACTCCCTTTTTACAGGTGCACCTATCCCACATTGCAGTTGGGCCCATTTTTGCTTATGTTTGGGCAACCCCTTCAGTGGGTCTGCTTAGACGCTGCCCGATGTGAGCCCAACCACGGTTTCAGGACCTCCAATCCCGTGAAATGCAAATGTTCAACCAGGATTGTTGTGTACCCACCCTGTGGATCAGGGTATGCCTCTTTTGCACTGCACCTTCCTCGTTTTCTTTGGTGATAATCGTGTGTACCTGTCAGAAGGGTGGGGATGGGTGCCAACCGTGCTCCCAGTTGGAGGCACGCTGGTGAGTTCCAGAGATGCTCTTTTATCTGCAGTTCTCCAGGAACTCTTCCAGAGTTCTAGATTGCAAGAACTAGAAGAGAGGTGTTGGTGCACAGTGCAGAGAGTCAGGAAGAGGACCTTGGTGGAGATATGCAGTAGCTGTTGTTGTAAGAACTGCGGTACTCAGTTCCTGTCAGGCCTAGCCCAAGAAACTCCAAGAGACAACGCAAAATCAGTTCAGCTATGTTTATTAGCTACAACCTCTAGCAAGAATCTTCCCAGACTGAAACCCCAGCTCCCAAGCCAGCCAGCCACAACAGTGTGAATTCTTCAGGGAGGTGCCAGTCTCATCCTCTTGTTCCTCCCATGCTCCTGTGACGAGCTAAGAAAATGCTTATCTCCCTGAGCCTGGCCTTCATAGTTCCATTCCATCACAGTCCCCAATGGAAGCAATTCTCCTCGAAACCAGTGCAGGTTCAAAGAAGAATTTGTTTATTGGAAAAGTAGTGCACAGCTCTAAAGCGATTGCTGGAACGGAGTTTTACCTCATTCAGTTTTACCTCATTCCCCTTTTTCCTCCCTTTCTGTCTCTGAGTCTCTCTTGCACATGTCAAAGATTCTCTCCGGTCTCACGCTGGTACGACCTTGGGCATTCCTGAGAACCAGATAACAGTCCATCTGCTCCTAATGGTTTCCCCCCACTTCTTCCCCATCACTACAATGGCAGAAACGAAGCAAGGAAACTAGCAAGGCAGTTGATTGTGAGGATTCTGATAGTTGTCTAGGCAAGAGGCGAAAGCATGTTTTAAGTCCAGAGCAGCCAGAACAGACACCCCCGATTCACTGAACTATAAGAAGGATGAAGAGATACAGCACAATCAGACTTGCAAGATTCGGTTATTACAGGTAATTCTGACTTAGTGACCACTCATGCAGCGACTGTTCAAAGTTACGACGATGCTGAACAAAGAGACTTACGACTGGTCCTTGAAGTTGCATCCCCACAGTCACGTAATTGCAATTCTGGCACTTGTTGACTGGCATGCATTTATGACGGTCGCAGCGTCCTGTGGTCACGATGGCCATTTGCAATCTTCGTAGTTTGCTTCTGACAAGCAAAGTCAATGGGGAAGCCAGCAGGAAGTCACAAGTCATGGTCATATGACACCTTGCTTAACTAGGTGTCAAAAACAGCTTAAACGGATGATTCGTTTAACAACTGCAGCTAGGAACTGCCATTGTAAGTTGCTGTGGTCATGTGATGTTTTTGCTTTATGGCTGCATTGCTTAGTGACGGAGTTGCCAGTTCCAATTATAGTCATTAACTGAGGTCTACCTGTATAGCCAATCTCAGTAAAGGTAGTTCTAGCTTTCCTGTGGAGTGGATGTCCTGGTCTGGTCTACCTAGTGGGACCGACATCAATCTTGAGTCGGATTGCATGGTGATTCCTCCTCCACCAGTGAATCGGGGGAGTCTGCCTGAGCTGCTGCCAAACGTTATCCGGATGTTCTGGGCTTAAACAAGGTTTCAGCCCCTTTTGTCTAGGCAACGGCTCCTGCATATCTCCGTCCAGGTTGTCTTCTTGGCTCTCTACACACCCTCTGTCCAAGCTTCCCTTCTTGACTTGTAGTGACGACCAGGGAAGGTGTGTAGCCAGATCCAAGGGTCACACAGTGCAGTAAAGAATTCAGCAGGGAACGTTTGTTCCTCCTGGATCTGAGCCGTGAACCAACTAGGATAATTGATGGATTCCTAAACACCCTTTGTTCTGGACAACTGGTTTGGGTAGGAAGAGGCCATAATGGAAAGAATTGCCTTGTCCCTGTGCCGATACCCTTAACTCTGCCCATTTGGTCACTATGGGCTTATAGTTAATGATGAATTTGAGCTTGAAAAGGAAGAATAATTATGAGAACCCAGGCTGAGGGAAGCCTTGGGGGTTGTTAGCCTTTCATTGTTGGGTACTCTATTGCCGTCTGGAAGGCGAGTGCCTGCAAGATCCGGATTCAGACAATTCAGAATTGTCCAATCGTGGAATTCTGGTTGGAGACCTCCCTGCTTCTCTGCCTCTTTTTAGTACAAGGAAGAGAAGACCCAAAAAAGGTGATTTTTGTGCTAAGTGTGGCAGTTTTGATTTCTGAACATGCACCGCGGGGCTGGGATTCCGAGTTTGGGGAAATACATGTTTTAAGCTATTTTGCCACATTGCTGAGTTTTTAATCGTGTCATATCAGCAAATAGAGATAGCAAAGCAGGGTTTTCTTCCGGAGGCCTTTGGACAAGGTTGTAACCCACCTAAAATGCGTTTTAATTCCTTTCTTCCTGTGAAAGTTAGAAAAGGTGGTTTTTTTCTTCTTCTTTTTTCCTGTTGGTTTTTCAGTTTCATGTTTTAATAAATCATTTTGAAAAGGAAATTGAAAGGAAAAAAATGTCTACTTTTCTGTCAGATTTCTGTGTTTGAAATGAGGTGAGAATGGGTAAGAAATGTATTTTATTTTGCTTTGTGGAACCAATGTACACACTGACATGCACTGTCCTAAATTGGCAGTATCGGATATTAGTGGAAATATTGGAAAATGTGTTGATGTTCTCTATTTAGCAAGGACTGCCTGGACACTGAATTCACCACTAGAGGGCAGCATTGGCTCTCCGTGATGACTTTCCAAAGGCTCCTATTGGCCCCTAAGGGAGCTTTCCCGCTTCCTGATGACTGTTTGCAGTCAATATGGGGAGGGGATATTGAACCCTTTTCCAACCTCAAAGTATTTTCCAACCTTCTTCATATTTGCCTCTTTCTCTACAACTGCAATACCTCATTTCAGCACTGGAGGGCACAGTATTGGCTGTCTTTGGCTCAGTGCAGTAGCCAGATGTGTCCACAAGAGGTCAGTTTGCTATTCATATCCCTCCATCTCTGCATATGCAACTGCAATACCATGTTTTGTCCACTGGGAGGCAGCATCACTTTCTCTTTTTGATTGTAATGGTCAGACCTAACCACCGGAGGGCAGACTTTGCTCTTGCTTGGCCAAAAAGCCCCTCTTCTTGACATCTGGTGGCAGAAACAGCCAAAAGCTCCCATCAGGAGCTGTGCTTCCCCACCCCAATTACTACCTTGCACTTAATATGAGAAAAGGACATTTAAGCACACTCTTTCCAGCCCAAAAGAATTTCCTTCTTCCTCCCCAATAAAGCCTTTGCTGTGTTTTCCTATATGCTGCAGTACCCATATTGACCACCATGGGTAGTGTGAAATGAGACCAGAGACCTTGGATAGGCTTGTATGCAAATTGAGAATAGAAATAATAATAATAGTAGTAGTAGTAGTAAGTCCTTGGGAAGGGCTCGTTAAGTGGATAAAAATGCCAAATCCAGTCTACACATCTGGCTGATTGTGCAACCAACCATAATAATAATATCCAAAGTGTTTGCTATATAATGTTTATTAGCTGCAATGACCAGACATGTCCACCAGAGGGCGGAGTTCACTCTGTTGATATACAGCCTTCTACTTTTGCCTTTGCAGCTGACGTACCCCATATCAACCACCAGAGGGTAGCACTGGTTGTACTTTGTGGGTTCCAAATGTCAGTGCAACCACACCACCATCTCAGCCACAACACGGAACTGGTTTACCACTTGTTTTCTTCCAGTGTGATGTTTTCCCCCCATTTCCCACTCTAGCCTACACCCAGAGGGTTTCCTGGTGGTGTTCCATCCAAGCAGTAGCCAGGTCCTCCCTTGCTCAGCTCCCAATCTCAAACCACCAAAGGACACGAAACACAACAAAGGAAGAGTTGCTGGAACACTATCGATCAAATAAGGCCTGATTTATTTAGCTAGTTGTTCATTCATTCCGTAAATACAGTAGTTGTTCTCTTATCAATCCAAATCTTTGTTAAGAAGTATGATGGAGGCGCCCAGAAGGTTACGCAGTTAAGCTTGGGAATAATCACAGTCGTATATGCCATGTTTAGAGATCTGTGGTTTGTCGTTTGGGAGATTTACAGATTTGGGAAGAACGGAAAATGGGTTTTTATTTACACAGAACGCAACACACAACTCCTGGAAGTCTTCCTGGGCCGACTCAGATTTCTCCTGAGCCCAGTTGGCCAACATGGCTAACCCAGCAGAGAGGGAGATAGGATGGGTCTGGAAACCGTACAGCACCCTAGTCCCCTCCGAGAGATTATCTGGTGCTTCCAGATTGAAGAGGGATGGGAAATGGGGGTTACAGAGAAATCAGAATGGCCTTTTTTTAGGGGGGGAGAAGCAAGACACGAGCTGGAAACTAAGCTCTACTGACGAGTTCACACTCGGAGTGGTATTTTTGCAGATTGGATCTAAAGGTGGGAACTGGGTGGGTCTTGAAAGCCCCACAGGGCCCGTTCCCACCCTACAACCCTCAGCTTGCATCGTGTTCACACAACACGCTTGACCTGGTTCACATCGGGGTCTGTTTTGTGCCAACCACCCCCCAAATGGGTTAATTCAGGAACCAAGAAGAAAGTTTGGAAGAAGGAAGACAGGTTGTTTTTTGTTGAGGGTGGCAAGATCTGGACCTTCATCCATCACTGAGGATTTAGGGTTCCTTCCGTGGAGAGGAAGAGGGTGTCACTTGTCTCACCCTTTTGAAATACTGGAAGTTTGGCTGGACTCAGCCTGGAGAGTCAGACCACCACCACCTCGTACATTTGCAGCTGCATGAAAAATAGACATGATGCCTTAAAAGCAAAGAAGAGAGGAATCTGGAGGGCCCGTCTACGAGAAAAGCAGCTGTTATGGATGTCTCTGGCAGAGCCTTGCCATTTCGTGTCGGCTTATTTTTCCATCCAGCAATTTGTCCTCAGAAATTACAACCGTTAGGAGAGATTTCGGGGAAGTTCCGTGCAACCTAGCGAGAAACACTGCCGTCTCGCTTTGCGGAGCGGACTATTTTAAAAAGATTGCCTCCAATAGAAAACTTTTAGGATTCTAAAATTTCCTTTCCTTCATTCTAAAACATATCAAAAGTGGTGCAAATTTCTTCCTTGGCTGATCTAGACCTGCTTCATTCCACAGCCAGGGTGGGCACCAGAGCATCCACGGAGATGGCTGTACCTGGTGCCACTGTTTGGCCCGTGTGGCTTGGTTTTTTTTTTTTTAAGTTTATTTCTTTAAGAAAGGAAAGCCTTGTGAGAGGCAAAGCAAAGGGCCTGTTCGGCACATCATCTCAATTTCCAAGAAATTTTCTGGATCGCAGACAGCTATGTTCAGTGGCCTCTTTTTATTTATATATATTTAATAATGCACTCCACAATTTTATTCCAAAGGGCACTTGTCAACCCAGAAAAGAAGGGAGCCCAAGAGAGGTGGCAAAACTCTACGAGACTTAGAGGAGTAACATGCAGCAGCGTCACTCTGTTGAATGATAGCTTTTCTATTTTATTTTAGCAGAATGATGCCTTTCTGTGAGTTGGAGGGATGTTAATCCTTTGCTGTCTAAAGAAAGGAGAACAGACTTGGCTGGGCGCCTGTTTTCCAAGTCACGGCTTCTGTGGTTCCCTCGAGGAAAGTTTCTCCAACTTGGTGCCCTGCGATCTTTGGGGCCTAATGACCCATCTGGCTGGGAAACTAGGAAAACGTTACTCTGAATTCCCCACCAACCTGGTTTGGTTGGGGACCATCTTCAGATTCCCAACCAGCATGAGCAGGATGGGGCTTGGAGTTCCAATGTTCATCTCCTCCAAGGGCATCTGTACTTCAACTTCCATACTGCCTGGAGAAGGAGAGGAGCTGGGGGGAACCCACGTGGCTTTGAGGAAGAAAATCTCCCGCTGAGCAGCGGCCTTGCACCGTGGGTTGAAGAACCCATCTGCGGGACGAAATGTCCTTTGGAAGACCCTGGTGGGTCTGTCTGAGGGAGGAATGGAGGCTGTTTAGATGCACCAGGACCGATGTTTGCAGAGAAAAAGATAGCCCACGAGCATTTGGCAAGGCTCAAGTTTCAGCTATGCTCCTCTTGATCCCCTCCCTGAGAGAGGGAAGAGAAGAAACTCACTTTTGAACTCAGAACCGGCCTCTAACTCCCAAACCAAGAGCTCTCGAACTCCAGGATGGCAAAGTTGGCTTCGGGTCATCTCGTCTTCCGGCCATGGCAGGGCTCGAGTGCCATTGCCTTCAACGTGGCAATGGCGAGGCAAGCTCCCTTCTGTTCACACCTGCCAACTTAAGAGCCCTCAAAAACCAAGAAGCCAAGTTCAGGGCTGAAAACCTTGAAACTAAATGTCATGACTTCTGTTTTCGACATGGACTCAACAGCTGGCGTTACACTGCATGCCAAGAAAGCAGGCTTGTCTCTTTTTTAAAAGCAATGTTTGTTAAACAAGCATTGTTACCTGCTTTGCACACAGAGCAAAAATCATGATCAGAAATGAACTGACCCATGTTACAGCACTTTGTGGAAACCAGGCATAGTTTAGCACCTTTGTTTGTTAGAAGACTTTTCTGGGCATTTCAGAGTTTTTTATTTTTACAGTTCCCCAGCTCCTATGGTGTCTACAGACATTTTTTTTTAAAATTAGTCCCATTTTTGCCTTTGGGGAAAAAATATTCAGCAGGTTGTAGAAATATAATAATAATTAAAAATAAAAACAAAAAACTTGCTTTTTTAATGGAATCTTCAGTTCTTTGGAAACAAACAGTCGTACGGAATTGTTTACTTCTCAGTTAAACTGAGAACTGAACTTGGCAGTTTTGGAAATGTAAGGGAAGGATGCTGTATCTATTTTGGATTTTCCTCCTCCTCCTCCTCAAATGCTGAGCTTCAAACCCATGAGCTGTAAAAGTGATCAAAGCAAGTCTATGGAACAGATAGTTTAAAAGTAAAATTGAGTTTCAATCAGCTTCTGGTCAATAAGGTTCTCTTAGAAACAAAATGATCTCCAAATAGGAAGTTGGAAACTGAATACGAGCCAGCAGTGTGATGGGGCTGCAGAAAAGTCTAATGCGATTTTAGGCTGCATTAACAGAAGCGTCATTTCCAAATCCCAGGAAGTAATGGTTTGGCTTTATTCTGTGGTGGTTGGGCCCCCGCTTGTCAAGTCCTGTGTCCAGTTCTGCACTGTATTAGAGCGTGTTCAGAAAAGTGTAGAGGGGAAGATCAGAAAAGAGTAGAGGGGAAGATCAGAGAAATACAAGCTAAGCCCAGCAAAGAGAATTTGAAGAAGCTGGAAATGCAGGGAGTGGAATAATGAATTCATGGTGCAGGAGGCATGTTCCAATTCACCTCCTAACAGTGAGTGTGGGTTCTTCTTCTGGATCTCTCAGGGAAGCTTGAATTTGGATTCCAGGACTGAGCAGGGTATTAAGCTCTAAGATTCTGGGGGTGACCAATGCCTTTTTGTAAGCATTTCCATGACCGGAAATGAATTCCATTCATACAGGCCATGGCATGTATGGTAACATAGTAGGAAAAGCATTTCTATGAGGTTCAGCCTATTCGTGCAATCGAAACCTTCACAACCGCCTTCAAGGTGGTGTCATCCAAATGTTTTGGACAATGATTCCCACTGCTGGGGGAGAGCGGGTCTGGAGTTGGAAGTATTCAGGAGAACCCAGTCAGCAAAGGTTGCTCTGTGTTTTGTTTTTTTTCCAGGAAGGCTTACTGAAAAATGTGCCTTCATTTTTAAGCCATCCCAAAGTCTTAATTAAGTCCATGAGCGGTTAGATATGATGTAGTTTGATCCAAGCCCACATAAGGAGGAAGGACAAGAGGTAGGGGGAGAAAGAGAAGCACGCAAACATTTTCAATCAGGCCTTTTTTTTTTTTTTTAAACAACAGGATATGACTCTTTCCCCCCCGCCCCACAAGAATTTAAATTTTGCATTTCACTAAGGCACGACTAGCACATCAACCACCAACGGCAGGAGTCACATCCTTCTCTGAAACTCTTCCCCAGAAGATATGGATGTATGGGGAACGCCAATGGCAAACTCCCTTCTCAGACTGCCCCCCCCCCAGGGCAGGGGACAACTATGCCATCGCCACGGCCCGTGCGACTCCCAGCAGGTTTCTAAAACGTGAGAGGAGAATTATGTTGAACTGATTCTCAAGAGGAGGAGGTGGGGGAGAGCATGGGACAGCACAGATTTGGGGACTTCCTGGAACGTGGCTTGAGCTGACCTGAATGTTGCCTTGAAATATTGAACAGTTATTTGAAGCAAAGAGGGTATTTCTGGAAAAATAACCGAGGCAAGACCTTGGGAGAGACTGAGCCATTTCCGTCCTACAAACTGTGCACCGCTGTCGCATCCAGAAATGTTCCAGCTCCCTTCTTCCAGAAGAGACCCAGCAGATTCTGCCTGGGTTAATTCTCACCAGATGCCTGAAGAAATGCATCTTTTCTGGCCAGACTTTTGAGAGCCGTCCCACCTCTATCTTGAACCGGGTGTTAATCTATTTTGTTTCCAAACTTAAAAAAAAATGACACGAGTGATTGGTTGGGAAGGATACATGCATTTGTTCCCAAAAAGCAGTTTCTAATGTGAGCAGGAGGCTGGCCAAAGCTTATAGACTTCAACAAAGTGACCAGCATTGTTGCTTTTAATAATAACCTTAGCATTGTCCATGCCTGTTTTTTAAAAAAGAAAGTGCCAGCTCTTAACTGTGGCGAGGGGTAGGTGGGTGGGTTGTCCAGATAAATTTTAAAAACACTAACACTTGTGCCTAGGAGTTGTTCGTTGGAAAAAAAGAACCAAAAAGTAAACATGGGACCAAAGATTCGCTTTTCCTTTACAAAAAGGAAGCACTGAAGCCCAGATTGACCCAATTTTCCACATGTCTTTTCCCAGCCTATGGTGGTTCTTGCATTCACAAGGGTGGGGGGGGGAGGGAGAAAAAGCAAAGAAGCCTACACACGGTCTGGCCACGTTGGAAAACGGGTTTCTCTAGGAATGTCTCCAGGCCCAGTGTGGTTTTCTTGGATGCAAACTGTAGTGCTCGCTCGGCTTCTTCAGAATAGCTTAAGCAAGCAAACAGGAGAGAGGAGGAAGGGAGGATAAGTCCCAGGTTAACCAGGGCCCCCAGTGCCTCTCCTATTAAGAGCGGTAGTCTTTTTTGCTGTAAGGTTTATTGCCCAAGATGCTATCGATCTCATGGATAATTGAAGAGGAGAGTTTGGGAAGAACCTGTCAGAAGGAAAGGATTAAATGAGAGGAGAATGCTACAGCATAAAATTGGATTCTTGTACCCTTTTCCTGCCCAGCATCCATCTGGGAAAAACACCTTGAGACTGAGTTAATTTAGAGAGGATTCCCAGAGTTTTCAGGAGTACTCTGGTTCTCTAAACCTTGCACATGGTTCAGCCTTTCTTAAGTGGAAAAAAAAAAAAAAAAAGGTCTGAATTTTTTGGCTCTGCTCCCACCGGTGCAGAGCTGAGAGTTACCTCCTGCCTGTGGACCACCCATCTGTTTCAGATTAAATTTTTAATTAACAATATTAAGGAACTAACATCCTTAATCAACGTCTATCAATCCAACATAAAAAAGAAAAAAAAGACACAGCATAATAAGCAAGAAGAATTTAGGAGTAAACATAAATACATTTCAAATCTTAAGGAGAGATACAATTTTAAATGTTCATAGTCTTAATATGTATTCTTAGCTTAAAGTTATGTGATTTTTAGTTTTTAAAAAAGCGATATAATACATATTTAATACTCCTTAACATACTTAATACTCCTACCTGTCCACAACAATAACTCTGTGTGGTGGGTAGGGCTGAGAGAGAGTGGCTGGACCCAAAGTCACCCAGCAAGCTTTCATGCCCAAATGAGGACTAGAACTCATATTCCCCTGGTTTCTAGGTCAGCACCTTTACCACTATACCAAAATGGTGTGCCAAGAGATTGTGGTGACGGTTAAAAGCTTGATTTGTTGGAACATAAAAATAGTCTTAATTCGGGGGAAAAACAATTTCACTTCTAGGCCCTGCAAGTATAGGAAAAGAAAAGTCACCACCTATTCAAATAACTTTTCAAATAATATACTCACAGATGCCTTATATAAACTGTTGTGATTTTATGTGTGTGACAACATTGTGCAAATGACACAAATGAATGGTGCACAGGGCATCACATGAAGTTACTATGCACATAACAATAGCGAAAAAACAGTGGCTTTTGCTGCCAAGCTGTGAAAATTCATGACTTTGATTTCAACCCCCTGCCTTGGCCCCAAAGACCCCCATGTTTCTTACCTGTATTGCTCCAATATTCTCCATCAACTGATCTGCATTGGAGGCTCCCAGCAGGACTGAACTGACACTTTCGTTGCGTAAACACCACGCTGTGGGAAAATGGAGAACATTAAGGGGTATCAAGGGGTAAAATCTGATTAGGTTTTGTTTCAGAAGTGACATCTGTATCTTTCCCATGTAGGGAAACTATAGAGGACAGAGGGAATGGCCTTGAGAGACAGGAGGAAGAGCTGCTACCAAGACAATGGTCAGATAAGAAGGGCCAGAGTCCAGGGTAAAAATGTAACATAAGTGTCTCAGACAAGGCCCCCCTAGTTTTCATGACGATAAAGGGGCGGGGGAAGCACATTCAGACTTGCAAGATTCTGTCACTACAGCTTTACAATAAAAGTAGTCCTGATCCACATGACATTGGATTCCTAGTCTGAGATCTACCTTGGAGGGCTAACGGGAACAAGCAAACGGTGGCTTCCAACATATGGCTGCGGCTCCATCCATCTGAACTTCTCTCCCAGTTCGTCCCACGCAATGGCCATCTGCTATCACTTAACGCCCGCGGAACTCCCCACTACGATAACCTAAGTTGGTTATCAAGAGAACGCGAGCCCCCATTCCCACTTACCAATGGCTAGCTGAGGTAGGGTGCAGCCCAGCCGCTCGGCAATAGCTTGCAACTCCTTCAGCTTTGCTTGTTGCCGTCTCCCTTCTTCGCTTAGGATCTTATCTTTCAGCCATTGGTAACCCTAGATGGGAGAAAGAAGACGGTACGGCCATGATCTATGCCTCCCCAGCAGCAAAGCGGAGTGGCAAGAGGAAAGCGAAAGGGGTGCTCACTTTGAGTGACGCTCGTGAGTAGGGTGGGATCCCGCCATCATACTTCCCTGAAACGATCCCACACGCCAGGGGGGACCACGTCATGGCTCCTACGCCTGGAAAAAGAAGAGGCTGGTGAGGACAGGAGGCTGCACGACGAAGGAGAGAAGAGCGAAGCCAGATTGCAAGGAATCAGACCTGGAGGGGCTGTGCAGATAAATATTGTTTCGCAACTACGGAAGGAGACATCTAGACGTGCTTTGTATTTCTCTTCTAATCTGAACTCATTCCTTTTTAACCCAGGGTTAAGAAAGCGAGTTTCCAAGTGTTCTCCTTGCCTTGAGGACGGGAGGCAGCTAAGCCACAGCTTTACTAAATTATATTGGCTGGGTTCCTGAAACCCAAATAGCAGAAATGAGGAAAGCCACGCCATCTTTCAGTGTGAAATACACTTAGTCCAGGGCAAAATCTGCTAACTGTTCAGTAGCAACAGATTTTGAGGGTAAAGCCGCATGGATTCGTTCCAAATTAGATCCCTCTGAAGAAAAGGTATCTTTGGAGTGGATGTGCGTGTGTCAGAAAAGCCAAGATGGCATTGATGACCATATGATAAAAGCGCTATTGTTTGCAAAAAAGCAGTGGAGCTGGGGTTGTGGGCACCATCTTGACTTTTTTGACCCCCCCTGATAATGCCCTGCTCGAAAGGGAATTGGGATATCAATTTCAGGCTTGGCAGCCAAAGATTCAAGATCTTTAGCTCTTGCACATCTTGACTAAAAAGAACTAGCCCAGAAAAATTGGATTAGACACATAATCACATCCACTTCAGGGATGCTGAAGAATGCACGTAATGAATGGGGAGGGCTCACCAATCTTGTGGAAAAGTTCTGGAAGTTGTACTTCGACCTTCTCCCGTTGGAACATGTGATATTCAGCTTGCTCGCAGATGGGAGGGATCAGGTTGAACTGCCGAGCTACAGAATAAGCTTCCTGAAGGGAGAAAACAGCTTAGGTGTCAGCCTTCCCAGGTAGACCAGACAGGAAACATGACCAGATGAACTAATTCTACTTTATTGTAAAGCTACATTAACAGAATCTTGCAAGTCTGAAAGAACATCTCTCCTGCCATCTCCATTACAGCCAGAGAAGTTAGGGAGAGTCCCTTCTGAGTCCTTCTCTGCCCGTTATGCAGCTGCAGGCTACGCCCTCTCTTATCTGACTGTTCCCTAAGCAACATCTCTCTACCCCATTTCTCAAGGTCTTTCTTATATAACATCAGGGGCATGCAAAGTGTTGTCCACCTTATCACTGAGTAACTACAGAGAACATCTACCTAAGGAGGAAAAATTATATCTTTTTATATCTTTGGGAACAAAATAGCCAACTACTTTGGAAACAAATGCCTCTCTGAATTTTATGATGGAGGGAAGAAAAGGGGCATTTGCAGAAAACCTCACTGTATTGTGGAAATGCAGTTGGCAGAGCACCAAGAAAAACTGGATGGAAACATGCCAACTGTAGGAGAACGGGTGTGAAAACAGGCAGATTTCCCCCAATTTGCAAAATGGTGTGGAAAGTGGCGAAAGAAAAATCTTTGGGGAAGACAACTGAGTTCTGATTTTGTCCAGAGTTCCACTGCCCGTTTCACTATTTCCAAGCTCCAAGCTGGCTTGCTCCCCATCTGGGCAAAATCTAATTAGGCAAGAAAACAACCTTTTCTTAATTGATTGGATTAGCAAACAATTATGTGTGTGTGCTTGCACATGGGCGCAGTACCATAATCTCCATGGAGCTCCACCGTGATGTTCCCCAATACATAGCCATTCCTTGGTTGATAACGTGGGTCATGGCTCGTACCGTCTCTGCAAAATAGGAGCAAGAAGATGGAGGGGAACGGAAAGGAAAGAAAGGGATTAGCCCGAAGAGTGACAAGCATGCTGTCCAACTGACATTAAGGCCACGACACCAAACAGGAGAAAGAAAAGGAGGAGAGGATGGGATGGGAGGTTGGGCTACATCTTGCAAGCAAGGCAAACCAAGGCCTCGAAAAATCGGAGGACGCGGGAGAACTTTCCAACGAGAAAACTGTGTTGGGATGGCAGGAAAGCAGCTGGTTTTTTGGGAGCTGTCTTTTTCTGACCCAACAGAAGGAAACAAGGGCCAAGAGAGGAACAGAAGAACACAAAGCAGGGGACGTAGATGGAGGACCGAGGAGGCCACGATGAGAGGGACCTTCTGGAGGGACCTCCAAAGAGGGACAACTGACAAGAGGCTCCCGGAAATGGATCTAATGTTCCCAACCATGGCCATCAACTCAACACTCTGGGGGGGTCCAGAAACATGGTGGACATGTCCCATTGGGTACCCATCTTGGATGGTGGATTGGTGGGATCCTGAGACTGAACATGGAGGTGGTGGACGTCTTCCAGTTGCTATCAGACTGACTGAAAAACATGTGCTCCAATGTTTGGTGACCAAGAATGGTTGGGAAAATGTTCTCCTACTTTTCTAGGAGAGTTCCTGTTCTAATCCACCTCCTTCACATGGAGAGGAGCTTGTTGAGCAGGACCATGTGGGGTGAGGAAAAGCCATTAATCCCATTTCATTCAACGTGAAGAATCCTCAATTCCACAAAATGCAATGTTTGTGTTTGCACCAAATCACAGAATGGAGAAGTCGGAATCGAGACCGTCAAATCCAACTCCCACCCAGTGCAGAATCTACTACTAAAGCATAACAACATGCAACGCCTAAGGAAGCCACCTTTCCTGGCTTAATGCGACAGCCAGCTTGTGCGCGCATCGTGCTAAGCCAACGACAGGGTTCCTACGACAGGCTGAACGATCCAACCTGATTTAGCCCGATCCAGTTTGTCAACAGAGTCAGTGGATAAATGCAGGAGAATGATTTGCCCTCTGCAGTGACTCTGCATGAGTACCTGTTCTGAGTGCATCTATATTATGCCCAGCATAGTAATTCCAACGCACCACAGATGCATCCGTTGTAGTTATTGCTCCTCAGAAAATTGCAGGGTTGTTGGAAAAGGGTCACAGGGTAAGGCAACCCACCTGACTGTTAAATTTGGGCAAGGATGTAACAACTGGGTGAGGAGGAATGACTACAGATAGTAGTAAGACCAGAGGCATGCACAGAGCGCAGAAAGGAGAGGGATGTGAAATGAGGCAATTAAGGAAAAGAGAAGGAAAGGAAGGAACAACAGTATATATATAAAAAAGCATTTTGCATTTTCAATATTACTTGCAAGATGTTAACTAAGGGGACAAAAGATTGGTTTTTGGTTTTCCTCTTTCTTTCTTTGCGTCCTTTGGCATTTTATGGCGAATCTGGTCCTCTGAGTAAAAGGAACTTTTCCCAATCAGAATGAAAAGTCACAGAAGGGAGGAAGGAGGAAGGAGAACAAAACGAGAGGGAGAGAGAGAGAGAGAGAGAGAGAGAGAGAGAGAGAGAAAGAAAGAAAGAAAGAAAGAAAGAAAGAAAGAAAGAAAGAAAGAAAGAAAGAAAGAAAGAAAGAAAGAAAGAAAAAGAAGGAAGAAGGAAGGAAGGGAGGGAGGGGAGGGATGGACAGGACAGGAAGGAAGGAAGGGGGGGAGAGAGAGAGAGAAAGAAAAAGGAAGAAGGAAGGGAGGGAGGGAGGGAAGGAAAGGGAGATGAAAGAAGGAAGGGAGGGAGGGAGGAAGGAAGGAAGGCAGGAGAGAGAGGGGGGAAGGGGAAGGGGAAGGGGAAGGGGAAGAAAAGAAAGAAAGAAAGAAAGAAAGAAAGAAAGAAAGAAAGAAAGAAAGAAAGAAAGAAAGAAAGAAAAAAAGAAAGAAAGAAAGAAAGAAAGAAAGAAAGAAAGAAAGAAAAAGAAAGAAAGAAAGAAAGAAAGAAAGAAAGAAAGAAAGAAAGAAAGAAAGAAAGAAAGAGGCCTGGATTTCTGTTCCATAAAATGCCTCTTGGATGCAGGTAATCAAGACGATGGGTACCTTCTATGATGAATGTTCGTGACTTGGAACAACTAAATGGGTTTCCTGGTGATAAAAAACAGATTTAAGAGAGGCAAGAGTTTAGAGCTGTAACCCTTTGACCTGCTTTTCTAGGGAGGGGGAGAGAAGCAGCCCACTCCCCTCATTCATACCCTATTTCTCAAGGAGGGATGGTTGCATCTCCCTCGAGAGGTGGGACCGGTCTACTACGTGGCCAAGAGGCCGAACAATCCCGTCCTTCTCCTGCTGAGAACTCCCATTGCGCTGTGTTTGACTTGGCAATGGGACGAACCCCTTAAGGTTCTGCTTGCAAGACTCAAGGGACGGATTCACACAACTTCTTAAGCCAGCAGAACACCTAAACCGAGTTAACCCAAACTTTGCCTGTTTCGTTTAGCCTCTGCCTCCTGCTGGCTGGCTTAAGGACGTTGGGCAAAGTTGGTCACGAAGCTTCACTGTCCCCACACCTGGACCTTCTCCACGGGGAATACCTGTTGAGCTTTGTGGGAAGGGTCAAAACCGGACTGATGAAATAGCAGGCGGGTTTTGGATGCCCAAAAGGGTTCCCCAAACAGGGGGGCTGAATTAACCCCCTTTCAGTGTTTGCACAATGCAACGAACGGTAAAGCCACCGAGAACGCTGGGTTCACAAGACCTGCTGAGCTAGAAAACAAAACCTAAACCATGTTTAACTTTAGCCAGGGTTAGCTGATTAGGCATGAAATGAGGTGGTGACAGGAGCGGGCAACTCGCGGGGAGACTAGGAATACTTTTGGAGTGGCAGAAGAAAAGAAAAAATTAACGCGGCAGCTTGGCGGATAACTTAATTCACAGTTTCAAGGTCAGCCTTTGGACCTCCAGCTCCAAAGCGGAAAATGAACATTTGTTAGCAACGGTTTACAAATTGGAAATCTCTTGTGTTTCAAAGGGGCCCTGTCCACGTTTGAAGAAAGAAACACCGAAGTAAATCATTCGTTTTAATTTAAATAATCTAATTTAAACATGAAAGCAATAACGTTTAATGGTAATTTATAATTCTAAATCATAATTATAACTTGGAAAAAATTATAATTTGGAAGATGCAGGTTTCTGGCCAGCAAGCAAGGGCCTTGCTGCAGACTCAGCAAATGGCACAAAATTATCCGTTTCTTTCTTTGGGGGTGGTCGTTGCAGCACCCCTTTGTGATGGGAAATAAAAAAGTCTTTTTTAAAGACCAGGAGTGCAAACGAATAGCTTTCGAAATCCAGCGTGCACACGCTAAAGAGAAATGGAAAAGAGGTCAAACTCGGGGGCCTGCAGGGGAAAGACGAGGGGTTGAAATTTGCACTACAGGAGAGAAGAGCAAGGATAAAGTATAGGTGGAAATAAGGAAAAGATTCAGGCTGGCATCTATCTGGGTAGAGGTGCTGTTTGGAGAGGAACTGGCACCAGCTAACACAGATCCCACTGATCATCCTGTGAAAAACACCTGAATTCAACCCGCCGCTTATGTAGGAGGTCACCCGTGGCATCTCTGCATGAGTCTTTGTTCTGGTTGGCCAACCTTCCAATCAGACTCTCATCCTTTTCGTCATGGCATCACGTCATCCCTTATGTTGGATGAGCCAATGCGGCCTGCCGTTAGAGAAGGCTGCCTCTCCCATCTCCGGAGCAGGTAGCTCAGCCTGGTCCCTGCATCGTACCTGCCTGTAGACGAGGCTGCCTGCTGTGTCCCTGAGTGAGTCCTTACCCTCACTTCCTTCGGATCCACGCGAACAGCGACTCGCATAAGGAACAAAGGATGGATGGATAGAATTGATATGGCCGAGAAGGGGCCGATGAACCTTTTAAAATGCAAGAATCGAAAGGCTGCATGTATTTAATTTTTTAAGGGCCTCTTCAAACTTCATGGGGAAATCCGAATGCTCCTGTTCTCTAGAAACTCGAGTGAAAAAGCAAGATGGGGCAGTTACATTTACCTTCCATGGGCGTGTTAGGATCCGGTCGATTGGCAAACACGACGTCCACGTAATTCAGTTGCAACCGTTCTAGTGACCCCTTTAAACCTGGGGAGGAAGCGGGGAGACATCATTTTTATTTGCAATAAAATGCCAGGCATAAGATTATCAGAACTTCTTTGGTAACTGTTTCTCTTTTGAACAGGAAATCATGAAACTGTTCAGAAATTCTGCCAGCCAATTTTTAGCTTGTACCTCAACCTCCGAGCTGCTAAACACAAGGAATAATTGGGGACGTTGGCATTTCACATTGCAGTTAATGACGCCTTTTATTAAATGCAGGTAGTTCTTGCTAACGATCAGAATTTCCATCACTACGCAATGCGGTTGTAGAGCACAATGTTACGTGACCACGCTGCTTAGCGATGGCAATCCTGGGTTACCGTCGTGAAGCGAGGACGGCGTGGGTCATTAAGCGAGGACCTCACGTGATCGTGACGCCTGACTTCCTGCTGGCTTCCCTGTCGACTTTGGGAAGCAGGCGGGGAACATAGCAAATCACGATCCCATGACTGCAGGACGCTGCGACGGTGGGAAATCTGGGCTGGTTGTCAAGTGCCCAGATTGCAATCGCGTGGCTGTAGGGGTGCTGCGATGGCCAGAACGTGGAGGAGTGGTCACAACTGCCCCTCGTTCAGTGCTGTCGTAAGTTCAAACGGTCCCTGAACAAATGGCTGTTAAACGAGGACCACCTGTAGTGCCCCCAAACGCTGGAATAGAAGTAGAGTGTGCCTTTTTCCAATGGGAAGACTTGTCCCAAACTACAGGTGGTCCTCATTTAACAACTGCCTTGGATAGCAACCGTTCGTAAAAACGAAGGTAGTAAATGGTAATAAAAAATTCATTTTCCGACCTTCAATGTGAAACTGTTTAAAGTCTGGTCAGTTTCAGGCAGCAGTGGGAGCTGGCGGGAGGGTTCTAATCAACTAATTAAGGTCACAGAGCTGAACTTGTTAACTATATGAGAGAACTTTATCTGAATGAGATGGCAGCAACCAGTGGTCTTCGCAGAGTCTCCCTCTCTCTCTATCATGTGTTTCCTTAGTGACTATTTCATTTAATGACTGAGTCACTGGAACCAATTACAGTCACTAAACAAGGACTACCTGCATACACGCTACAAAAATGAACCTTTCCCCCCTCCAATGCATACCGATATTTGCACTGATTTTTTCCCCCCAGCTAAGCTCATAAAAGAGAGGAGCTGCATCAGTAGCCAAATTAAGAGGGTGAAAATCGAAACAAATGCGTTTTTCAGCATCAGGCGTCCCAGTGTGAATTTTGGTTTGGGATGCTGGCTGCGGCACCCGGATTTTGCTGCGATCCCCCGCCGTAGGCTTCCCCAAGGAATACTTTTCCTGGAATTCAGGGCGGACCCTTCCCTTTTATTTTCGGCAAACCTTTCGAAATCCGGAGAATGGCGGGCTGGGAGGTTGCCGGGTTGGACCACCCGGCGTTCCCAGGGGTCCGTAACGCATTTTCAGATTAGGAGGAGGAGGATTTTTTTTTTCAGGGGACGGAGAACGGAAGGAATTCTGAAACCCGGCTGTGAGATTTGGTTTGGAGCCAAATTTACCTTCTATGATGTGCTTTCTGGAAAGGCCTCTTTCTGTCTCGGCTCTGGGGAAAAGGAGCAAGGCAAAGATGAAGCGACACTCGTTGCGTACGACAAACCCTCCGCTTTTGCATCTTAGAAGGAAAGAAACTGGCTGGGGAGAGCCCAGGAGGACGTGGCCCCTTTTTTTTAAATAATAACTTTATTATTTGAGAAGAACAGTAAACCCTAACCAAAACTAATATTAAGAAAGCAAGCAAGCAAAAAAAGAAGGAATTGGAGAAAAAATAGTAAAAAGCGAAAGTGCAGAAAAGAAAAAGAGCAAAAACCAAAAAAAAAAAAAAAAGAATTGACTTCCGACCCACCCCGCAACAAATATACATCAAACTCTTGCTGTAAATTGACAACTTAACTTCCATTATTTCTGTTTACCCCTATTAGTTCTAATCATCTGACCCACACAACAGTTTCATTTTTCTATGTCCTGCAAAAAATCCCACCCCAATCCAATTAATACTAAAATTACACAGTGTCTTATCTCGAGTCAAAACGAGGACATGGCCCTCTTTCCATGCCCAGAGGTTCGCTTCTCTCCCCGTAGCTGCAAAAACGGCGTCCTACGGCTCTAGAGATCAGTCCCCGTCTCTGAAAACATTTGCGGGGCTTTTCATCCTGGTACGACGGCCAGGAAGAGGCGGCGGGAGTGGGCGGCTATAATACATTTAAATCAATAAAACAGTAAATGAAAATCAGACGTACTTTCCGCCCCAGAAGATTTTGGTGGTGATCACCAAGCTGGACCGTCTGCAAGGAAAAAGAGAGGGATGTCGATGAAACACACTCAGTGCTCCTATCTCACATCCAACTCCATGCAATTTCTTCTGGCACATTAAAAAAAAAATAATATAAAACCCAGGCATGCTTTAAATGAGTATTTAAATTATTCTAAGCGTGAATATGGTCAGAAACTGATGCACGGCCCCAAAGCTATCTTGTTTACTTATTCTATTCATTCATTCATTCATTCATTCATTCATTCATTCATTCAATACCTTCTACATCTCCTCCAACTTTCCCAACAACGTGGACTTGAACCTGGGTCTCTTCTGCCCTGGCCCAACACTTTCACCCCCACCCCACCTGGGCCCGTGCAGATGTGCACACGGATGCCCACCTGTGAACATGCACGGCTGTGTCATGAAAACGTGGGTGAGCCTGCACGTGGCCCTGGGAAAATCCAATCAGAACCGCAGAAATGTGCACGGCTCAGTTTCGCATCAGTTGGTTAAAGAGTTGCGGCTCTTTGAAAAAGCTGCATTTTTCCTGGGATCAGGCAGGGTTGATTGTATTGTGTGAATGTAACTCCAGGGGTTATTTTCCCACAGGGTGGAGGGATCTGGACGGGCCCACCCGGTGACGGGGGCCCTGGGAGGACCTTGGCCAAGCTCCTTGCTTCTGGAGATAAACCAGCGTGGACGCTTGGTTTGGGGATGAGACAGGTCCACTCTGCAGGGCTGTTTTTCCACCCCTACATCCCACTGCCAAACCCTGCCAATCTCTGAATCTCCTCCCGCTTTGCAGCTCTTTGGCTGAGATCTCGTTTTATTAGAATCATACCTATTTATCCCTATTTATTTAGTGAAAAATCTCTTTTGTCCAAATGTGTCAATGCACCCCAAAAATGTCCCTGCGACCTTCTTGCTTTGGTGGCCCAAACCATAATGATCTACATCAGCGTTTCTCAACCTGGGCGACTTTAAGATGGGTGGACTTCAACTCCCAGAATTCCGCAGCCAGCATGTATGGATTCAACTCCCAGAATGCTGGCTGGGGAATTCTGGGAGTTGAAGCCCACCCAACTTAAAGTTCAGAAACGCTGATCTGGTGGTCTAAGTACATATTTTAGTCTTGGTTTAGCCTCTTTTATCAAGATTCTAGTCCACATGACCTCCTGAAAGGAGACAGACCGGAAAACATTAACGCCCAACCACACAGTGAGATAAAAACGGAATCTGGTCGAAGGAAGAGTTGTTACCTCCATCCCTTTTTTTTGATAATGTTGCCCAAGACGACTTCAGCTCTGTGAAATATAGAAAAAAGAACAGGCAGGCCATGAACAGGAACTCATAAAAGGCACTGTAGGGAACTCTCCTACAAGCAGACTTGCTTTGCTCACACTCTAAAAAAAAAAAAGGGTTGAAGAATTAGGACCTGCATCAGTCGGGCTTAACCACTTTCACGTGTGACTCTGCATCAGGAGCGCCTCCAAAAGAAGCGTCCGCATTTAGGAGGAGAACGCTGACTCACGCAGAGACACATCAGTCGACCGAACAGATTCCTTGCAGAATGCCAATAGCAAGTTCTTGGGATAGGAAAAAAGAATCACAAAGTATGGCTTTTAAGCTGTTCTGGTGGGTTTTTCTTTTCTAGTTTCATATGCTGCCCGGAGTCCATTGGAGTCGAGCAGCCGATAAATTTAAATAAGTAAATAAATATAAATAAATAAGATCTTCAGGGGCTCCTGGGGGGATGTGAGTCGCTGAAAAGAATTACTGACTTTGTGCTCCTAATTAGAGGCGCAAGTCTCTTGCTTTCTCCACTGTCCATTGAGCGAAAACAGCCATTAAATATTTAATTATGCATAATACTAGGATGTCCTTAACGTGAACTATATTATATAGTTATAATTATATGATTATGCCTAATACTAAGATGTCGTTAATGTGAATTATTATAATTAACATGAATGCATTTCATTTAGAAAACATTTCTGGCACATTAGATACAAGAGGACGGGGGGAAATCTTTTACACACCATCTTGGTCAAAATGGGTTGGATCAGCCAAGGGGCAGAGAATAATCTCCCCCCCATCCTTGCAGAGAGGGGCAACGGGCCGGACTGTTTGGGAAGAAGAAGACAAGGTATATCAGAGCAGGAAATCACGCAGGGGTGCAGCGGCCAACCTCCTCTGCAAAGAGGCCGTAAACGACGGAAGCGTTTTTTGCATCTGGAGGAATTCGGAATAGGCCAAAGTCCAGCGGTCCCACATGGGCAGAAGCCCCTTTAGAAACATCCGGTTCTTCTCTTCCGCCCCTTTCCTACGGGCCTACCGCACAGGGTCGTTGTAAGCAGCCCAACCCAGGAGCTCTGGCCGGGACCGGCGTGGCACACTTACTTCCCTGCGGCATAGACCTCCGCCGTGTCGAAAAGGTTGATGCCGTTGTCGTAGGCTAGCGTCATCAGCTGCTCGGCCATCTGCAAGAGAGGCGCCGCTGTGACGATTGCCCGTCCCGTCTTTAAAGGTGCCCACTCCCCCATTAAACTTTCCATACTTTTTTATTTTTTAAAAATTAAACTCTCCCTGCTCCATCACGAAGCTCTCCGGATGACGCTGCACCTGGCATGCGTTTTCTCTCGGTCTCAGGCTGGCCTACTTTGCAGGCCTGGAGTTGCAAGATTTTTTTTTTCCCTTTAAAACGGGAACACCCCCATACTGCCCACCTGCAACTCCATAGAGGGAGGCAAGATCTTGATGTCCTAAATCAATGTCTTTCAATCTCAGCAACTTTTAAGATGGATGAACTTCAACTCCCATAATTCCCCAGCCACCCACGCTGGCTGGGGAATTCTGGGAGTTGAAGTCCATCTGTCTTAAAGTTGCCGAGATTGAGAAACACAATCCTAAGTTATTTGAATTTTGATTCCAAACCATTGTTTGGAAGTGTTCGGCTGGGGCAGCATTACTGGAGTTTGCCCCAAATCAAAAGTGTTGGCTAGAAGTCACAATTCGAATTCAAGGCCAGGCAAAATCAAGCTTGGGAAAACGGGGGGAGGGGGGATCATTGGAGCTGGGGAAGAATTTGGGTTGAGCAAGAAGAGCGGGTGGTAATATTTATAGCCATCATCATCATACAAATTTAATTATCTATCAATCAATCAATCAATCAATCAATCAATCATTGGCTTTTGCTTCCAGTTTTCTACACAAATTATTTAGAAGCTTAAATTTATTTAACTTACAATTATTACACAACTGGGAACCACCCCAAGTGGCTGGGGATCAGTCAGAATATAAATTTAATAAATTATGGTTGGTCACACCATCAGCCAGATGTTGAGACCGGATCTGGCATTTTTATTCGCCTATTGAGTTCCTCCCAAGGACCTGGGATGGGCAAATGTTGTTTGATGGTGTTAAATTATTATTATTATTATTATTAAACTGAGTTTCAGCAGCATCTCTTTTTTAAAGCAAATACACAGACCTCAGGAAGCACCTTAGTTTAATGCACGTCCTGCTTGAGTTTTACAACCCTCTGCAAAGCTGTAAATTCAGATTTCTGGCCGGAGGGAAAAGGGGGTGCTGGTGCAAGAAAAAACGCCATTTTAGCCCTGCTTCGGCCCTACATGCCTGGAAAAGATTGCTTAAAAATGAAACCAGGAACAAAAGCTCACCTCATCTGTTATCTGTCCTCCAAAAGTCACCCATGTCCCTGCAAGAGAGAAATAATCATAAAAAATATTATTTTTTTAATATCCTAGAAGGAGGGTGGAATTGGACGGAAGGCGACAAGCAGAAGACGCAGGAAGAGCCCTGCATTGGAAGGGACTAAGGGGGGGGGGTCCATCATAAATAAATATTATTTTTATGGCCCAATGTCCTGTTTCTGACAATGGACAGCCAGAAACGGTTGTAATTTTTTTTTTCTGCTGTTTTCCATCGATTATTCGTTACAATTCAACAAAATGGATCTCGGGGAACTCAGAAGTCTGAAAAGCCAGCAACTTGCAAGGAGGAAGACTTCGGGGGTGAATTGAATTGCGTTAAATAATTGGGGGTTGATTGAATTGAAGAATTGGGGGATGAATTTCTGTGCCCGGAGGCTCCTGATCTCTCTCTTGCTGCAGCCCGCGAGGGCTCTTGCTTTGGAAACTCAGGGATGCTGAACAAAAACGGCCTCGGGTTTCAGAACGGCTGCCTCAGTGGACCGGTCTGTCTCCAACCCATTTGTTTAAGCCAAGAGGTGGCGGGCAGGAGAATTTGAGACGGAAAAGCTAAACGCAGCCCTTTCTTGGGCGGGAGGGAGGATGCAAAAGGCAACACCTTTCCTCCAACTTTTAACCCTCCTTGCAAGATCCTCAGCACCCCCATGGTATAACCGTCAACCAGGGCTTGCGGGGTATAACCGTTGTCAGCCCAACTGGGCGACAGATTTCTGGCTGGACAAAAATAAAACGAAAAGCACCCCTCTAATTCTCGTAATTTAATTTCTTGAGGGCGCCCACGGCTGCGCTAGAGTTAACCGCGCAGTGGTGGGGTGCATTGAAGGGCGCTGCGGGTCTGATCTCCCCAAAGCCACTAGGGGGCGCTGCTGCAGGAAACAGCGCTGGGAGTGAGAAAGGGCTGCAAGGTGGACGAGGCACCACACAGATAGGGGGGTGGGTTAGGGTTTATTTTATTTTTTTAACGTGGCGTGTTTATAAACAGTTTTCGCGGGTGCCCAGTCTTGAAACGGCAGGATGTTCTAGTGCCCAGCAGTGGGCAAACTGGTGTGTCCAGGGTCACGCGTGTTTCACACAATCGTAGGCCGGGGGGGGGATCTAAATTAAAGGCTAGAATCATGTAAATCATGTAAAAATGTAAAGTTTGGAAGGAATCCCGAAGCTCCTCTAATCCAGCTCTCTTCTTAACGCACAATCTAAGTTAAGGGACGGAATCGGAGTGGGAGGGCCTTAAGGTCATCTAGACTAACCCTCTGCCCAGTGCAGAAATCTAGCCCGGGTTAAATAAACAGCATACAGGGGACTTAGCATGATTAAAATTGATATATATATATATATATATAAATGCAAAGGACTGGCAGGGAACTCGTTGCATTGCAAATTCTGCAGCGAGCTCTGCTTTTCGCAGAGGCACGAATTGCCAGCTGCACCCGAAGCAAGATTTCGCTCACCTAAGCCGAGGCAGGAAACCCGCAGTCCAGACTTCCCGAGGTTTCTGAAAAAGACACGCACACACACGCACAGAAAAAAGACGTTGGTTTGCCGGCTGGCTTGCAAGGAACAGATGTCCTGGCCACCCCCACCTGCGCAGGCGTGCGCAAAGGGAGGACAGCACGTTGGCTTGCTCTTTTAAGCAGATGTTACAAAATTTAGGGGAAAAAACACAATTCCAGATGAGGCAGCCTCCCCCCGCAAATTATTCGCCCGGCTGGATGTCAGCAAAGCTCACGCCTGCATCCTGAAATGCTAATATTAAAGCTGGCTTCGAAACGGGGCAATCGGAGGAGCAAACGTACCCCCAACCGTGTGCTCTCCCAGATCGTGCCCCCGGTTTGGCCCGAGAGACGTGACCGTGGTTTGTCTTAAGAGCTCGGAGGGCTAAGGCCACTGAATCACGAGTGCGAGGTGGACGCGCCCGATTCTGCGAGGGCTGCCTGCATCGGCGAGGCCGGATGGTGCAAAGGAAGGTAGGCCACCAGGAGTAGCCCTGCAAAGCTCATCGCTGGAGCTGGTGGAGAAGGGCGCATGGGCAAAAGGAAACCGTTGCTCTGTGTGAGCTGCCTTCGCACCACCAGATTAGGGGCCAACCGAGTGTAGGAACAAGCCACTTTGCGTAACCGTAACGTTTTTCTATTCTGCGTTCGCTCGATGGCTTTCAATGCACGTTTCTGACTCTCCGGATGAATTTTGGTTCTCGTTTTCTAGCCGGGGCCCCCCAGGTTCCCCCAACTCTCCCCCCCCCCATTTCCATCAAGTTCTAAAATGCACGTGCCTTAATTAAAATATACTTTATCGCTAAAAAATACTAATCGCCATCAGATCAACTTGCTCTGTGCAGGGTTGCCACAAATCTTCCGTTGGTTAAAAAAAAAAATGCAGTATCTGCGAAGTGCAATAAAACGAGGTAGACCTGTATTTATTATTGCTCTGAAGGATGGGACGGTCCACTGTGCTGGGGGCTTCTTTTGAAGATGCAAAAGAGACGGGTTGAATAAGGAACCCCTGCCCCTTGCTGTGGGGTGGACTAGATGACCCTCCGGGCCCCACCAACCTTATGTTCTACGATACTCCCCCTTTTTTGGAAATCTGCCCTCCCTTCTGCAGGTTCATTGCCACCACGACCCTGCGAGGTCGGCTGGCCCCAGGCCACTGGACCAGCTAATAAGGCTGGGGCAAGGGAAGGGCAGGGGGGAGAGACGCTGGGTTCATCCCCACTTTTTCCTTTATATAAATTGACTTTACAGGTGAATTAGGGCAAAGGATGATTTCATTATGTTCTGCCAGTGCTATTTGCTCCACTACCTGTATAAAGTCCTCACCAACCTTCATCATGGTGACGTTCGGTGCCACCAAACGCACAGCTCGGCCCCCCGCGGACTACCGTCCCACCACAATCCTCCCTTCAACTAAGCCTCGGCGCCAAGGCCACGGATACGGCCTACCTCCCAGGGCTGTTGTTTTGAGAAGTGGGAGGCAGGAGGTCCCGGAGGAAAGGGAGGATGGGCATCTAAGCAAATGAACGAATGTTGGAAAAAGAAGCGACGAGGAGGAGAATCCCACCCCAGGAATCCAGCCGCCTTTCGCCCGAGGCTGACGTTAGCGGCAGGAGAGATGGAAGACTGGAGGAAGAGGGGGTGCCTGGCCCCACCAGCAGAGAGGAGAAGGCTGGTGGGAAGAAGCGATACTGGTTTGCAAAGGGAAGCCCCAAAGACCAGGGGAGGCTTCCCTGGAGCAGAACATCTTTGGCCGTGGTTGGCAGGAGGCAGGGTCCAAACAGTGGCATGGCAGCCCGCCTGGATTTGCATCTTCTCCTTGGCTTTTGGGGTGGGAAAGGATCACAGACCAGAAGAGGACCTTGTGGATCTTTAACCCCAACACCCTCCTGATGTAGGAATCCATCATGACATCATCCCTCCCTGAATCTCTCCAGCAAAGGAGACTCCACCCTTGTGGAACCGCTCGTAACATCATGGCTTTCCCCCCGACGTCCCACCCAAACCTGGCTCTGTGTAATGAAAACCCTCCATGTCTTCTGCTGACTCTGGAAGGACTCGGAGCAACTCTGCCCCATCTTCTCCAGATACTTGAAGATGGCTACCGGGTCTCTTGCTTGATTTTTCTTCTCCAGCCTATACACCACTCAACATCTCCAGCTATTCCTCCTTGTTTTTGTTTTGGTTGCGCTCGCTGGACCACCCCCCCGCCCCCCCGTTCGCCAAACTCTTTCCTACAGGCCCAAAACCAGAGGTCACGTTCCAGGCGGGGTCTGAGTGATGCAGAATTGAAGTCCGTCCCTCTTAAAGCTGCTGAGATTGAGAAACAATATGCTAAGTAATTTGAATTTTGATCGGTGTGATTGTTCGGAAGCATTTGGCTGGGGTTTGCCCCAAATCCGGACCAATATTTTGGCCCTGGGAATTGCTGTGGCCCAGGCAGGCCAGATCCCTCTAACTGGAAAACCCTTGCACGCTAAGGCTGGGTTCGTACAACCTCCTCAACTTGGGTTCACAAACCTGATGCCTGTGTTCGCATAACACACTCTTCCCCACTAGACGCACAACGCAGAACAAAAACCCGGCGAAGACAAGGCTAGGTTCTCACCACGCACTGAGCCCCAGATACGCAACCCATCTCAGCCCAGAGGAGACATTCAGATCCATGTTTCATTCCTGGCAGCTCCGGGCTAGGACTGAAAAACAAGCCACAACATTCTTATTTGGCGCCGACTACAACTGCTTGACTTGAGGATCAGCCATAAGGACTAGAAACCTGTGTTTTAAAAACCTGGAGTTCCACTTTGCAAGCTTAAGCCTTCAGGACAACCAACCTCTTTCCTTTTTCGCAAGAAAGGGTGCCCCCATCCAGGTCAAGAGGGTGCCTGATTTAAAACCTCCCCCCCCCCACCCCATGTTGCCTCCAATGCAAACCGTCCCTGCCAAGCTTTGGCTTTTGGAAAGGCAAAGAGGGGGAAGAATTGGGGGGAAGAGAGCACCCCCCTGGTTCCCTGCACCATTGTCCAGATCCCGCTCGACCGCAAACCCCGCTGCTTCGCTTTCCCTACCTGTATTTCATGCCCGGCTGCTTCGTGGCTGCCTGGCTGGAGGAGGGCACGTTCTGCGTGGACAGCTGGCCCAGGCTCCGAGCCACCATGGCCACGGCGCGAAACCGCCCTCGGGCGCTGGGGCTGCTGGCATTCTGCCGGTTGAGCCTGTCCTCGGCGCTCCGGCTCTTGACGTTGTGCTCCGAACACGCGAAAGACACTTGCATGCCCGCAGCTGAGTTGGCTCCCGGGTTCGGAACGGCAGCTACGTCTTCCTGGAGCAGAAACAGGAGCTTGGCCCCATCAAGGGGACCCCTCCGCAGCCCCTATCCCGACTCCTTTATTTCCTGCCGGGAACGTCCGCTTTGGAAGACGGGCACGGGATTGCAGCTGATGTGGGGAATCCTCCAAGGCTTCGGGTTTTACGGCACTGAGATTTTGGGTCTCCCCCTCTGCAGCCAGCGGGGAGCAGGGAGGGCTTGGGGGCAAGGGGGCAAGCCAAGGCGCTGGGCTTCCTCTCTCTCTGCTGCCCGGAATGCCAGCCTTCCTGGATCTGCCCAGCCTGGCGTCGGAGAGGCAGGAGGCAGCTGAGCTTCTGGTTAGAGACGCTCCTGCGAGTCAGAAGCCCTTCGCCACGCACGGCTGCTTCTTCTTCGCGGTGCCCAGAGAGACAGCGAGTCTCTTTCTATTGCACACACACCCGCGCGCACAAGCTGCCTTTTAACCCCAGGTTTGCTCTTTCATCTGCCTGCTCCTCCCCACGGAGGGCCAAGAGCTGTGTGGCGACGGGCAGCACCTTAAAACGGGGCGCAGCCATTGCGCCCGCCACCGTCTCCTCCTCCGTCGCACTTCTGCCCCATCCTAACCAACTCCCGAAGCAGATGGGCGCCTCTGCAACCTACCGACCGGCTTTTGAAACAGTTCCCTAAAAAGGGGGAAAATAAAGATAAATAAAACGAAAGGACAGGGAGGTGGACGGAGGGGTGAAAAGAGCAGCGGCGATTTTTCCTCCCGTTCCTTCTCCTTTTGGATATAGTGTTTTCAAAAGTGGCAAATAAGCCGAATCTCACTGCTTTCCAGGTTTTTTTTCCCAAGCACAACCCAAAGGTTGGATGTCAGCAGTGGAATCAGGGTGGGGACGGGGGGTTCTGCCGAGGAGTGCAAGGAAAAGGGGTCAGCCTGGAGAAGCCTCAACGTCCGCTTGAGACGGGGTCGCCGAACTGCGTGGTCCCCAAACAGAAACCCTCCAGAGGGCCTGGGAGTCTCAATTTCCCCTCTGTAGATTGGGTGCCCCAAAAAACCATAATGGCACCCCTGAGGCCACCTAGCCCAGCCCGCTGCCCTTCACAGCAGTCCGCTAAAACGTCGCCACCCGGCCCCCGCCCTGAAAGCCACCCCGTCCTCGGCACAGCCTTCCAACACTTCCCCGCTCTCAGCAGAGTCACACGAGGTGGCCGCCGATGACGCACCCCGGCCACAAGGCTCTGATTTGGATTTCTTTGCTGCGAAGAAGCCCACAGCCGAGGCCTTGTCCGTGGCTGGAGAGTGTTAATCTGTCCCCGCTGGGGACAGCCGTCAGAAGCCAGCTCGGCATTGTCCAAGGCAGCGGCGGGGGGGGGGGGGGGGTCAATTTACCGGCAACAGCTGCAGCGAAACGCAGGTTTAAGCCAAAAGCAAAGGGGGGGGGCGACTGTGAGTTAGCAAAACGACCCTCTGTGCCTTGCAACCCCCCCCCCGGTCGACAAATTAGGGCATGCCAACTTCCAACGGAAAGTAGCCGATCTGTTCTGCCTCCTGAGCTCCGGCTGCTGCAGAAGGTTTTGAACACCGCGATTTCTCTCTGCGGAAAGATTTGGGATGTTAAAAAAAAAAAGGTCACCCACCAACCCGGCTCTGAACTGGGTCCTCCGTTGCCAGGTGGGCAGGGTGGAAATGGAAGGAAACCCCAGCAAATGTTTTCTGAAGCCGCTAACAATTTATCGGCCCCTTTGGAAGCACATCCTGGCACTGAAGGGCCCCGTGGTCTCCGATACCTGTGCAAAGGCAGAGGCTGTTCAAAGATCGTCCCATCTGGAAGAAGAAAGAGCACGCACGGGGCGCCCCGTGGAGCTTTCAGGGCTGGTTTGCTGGGAATCTGGCCATGCTGGATCAGCATCTGGTCTTCAAAGGCAGAGTGCTCTTAAACGGGGAGGGTTTTCCTTGGCAGGAGAAGAACAGGCGGGGAGCCGTCATCCGCTGCAGAAGAGGCCCTCAGGCAGAACCAAATCAAACCACCAAATGGAGAGAGAGGGGCGAACACAGTCTTGGCGGATCCGATCCGAAAGATGAACAAGAAACCAGGGGTTTCAACCACGGGGAAGCAGGTTTGGGTGGGACGCCAGGAAGAAATCCCCAAAGCTGTTCCCCAGTGGAAGATGGACAGACTTCCCATCGCCGAAGGTCACTGGAAATTCTTGGGGGTTGGGATGGGTACAAGAGCAACGGTGGTGGGTTCTCCATCTCTGGAGGGGTCCTGAGAAGAGACCGGACGGCCACTCTTGAAGATGGTGGAATTGGTCCTCTTGCACATCGCAGAGGGCTGGACTACATGGCCCTCAGGGTCCCGCCCTACTCCACGCTCCTACGAACAGCGGCTGGATGGCCACCGGTCATGGGTGCCACGCAATACGCCCCCCCACCAACTAGCCAGATCCCCACATTAACCCTGGATAGAAGGAACCCCGCTTAGCATCCCGGTGTGAATTGGCCTGGTCCAAAAGGATTCGCAGAGGCTCACGGGCAAAGGCTTCGCGCTCCCCAAGCCGTTGGGGCATTATTCCAAATATTTAGCTTCCTTTCTCAAAGGGGACAAGAAAAGGTCTCGGGGGAAAATGCTTCCCCTTCTGAGCGTCTGCTTTTCGGGGAAATCGGGGGTGGCGGAACACGTCTGTATTGCTGAACCTCAGAATCGGAAGGGGCCACTTAGGGAATCGGCCCCAACTCCTCCCTCTTACAGGGGCCCTATCCGTTCAAGGGCCTTGAAGGGAGGATCGGACAGATATGCAATAAATAATAATAAAAAGGTTTAGCTTAGAAAGATAAAGGTAAGACTTCCTTCCTTCCTTCCTTCCTTCCTTCCTTCCTTCCTTCCTTCCTTCCTTCCTTCCTTCCCTTTTTCTTTCTTTCCTTCCTTCCTTCTTTCCTTTCTCTCTCTCTACCGACTTATCCATTCTGTCTGTCTAGCCATCCTAATCTAACCTACCTATCTATTCATCCACCCCTTTGTGTCTGCCTGTCTGTTCATCCACCCTATCTACCTCCCATCAATCAATATAAATCAAATCAAATGTAATTGAATGTAAAAAGGCAATGGCCCAGCTCCACACGCCCCTCCTGCTTCCACGTGAGTCAATGTCCTGGCCTTCTCGCAGACAGGAAGGAGGCACACTTAGAGCCATTCCATTCCGAACACAGGGAGGCGACAGGCAGCCTCTCCTGACATCGCCTCATCGTCTACCAGAGCAATCGATCGATCGCTTTCTTTGCATTCGGGGCAGAGGGCAAACTTTTCAAACCCGGGAACGAGTTCCCAGCTGCGGGCCACCCCCCTCCAAATGCCCCTTCTCCTCTCTTAGAGCTTTGAAGCATTCATTTAAATTGAAAAAGGGAGACCCCCCCCCCCCCCAAAATCCATTTGGCAATCCAGTGCCTTTTCCTCTGGGTAACACGCAACTGGGCAGACCCCACCGGGTGCCACCTTCTTTCCTCCCCACAAAACTCTCCAAACCAAGAAACTTGAGTCTGCCCCCCCTGCCCCCTTGACCTAGTGAGGCTTCATCAGTTTTATTTAGCACTTCTCGGAGACGTTCCCCGAGCACCCTGCGAAGGGGGTTTGCAAGCCCCTAGAGAAATGAATAATATATCAACCCTTATTAGAAAGCCTGTAATCCAACACTTTTCTAAACGTCCTTCGATGCATCAGAACTAATAAACAGAGACATTTGCAATATTCATGGCGAGCCGCTCCAGGGCAGGAGAAGGAAATGTAATATTAATGATGCGCCACCTGATTTTGCCCTCTGAGTCAAAGCACAAGCGTGGCGGGGGGTTTTCGCTCCCGGATGCCTCCTGCAAAAGGGTGTGTGTGTGTGTGTGTGTGTGTGTCTCAGAGAACTAGAGACGTCCCCCGCCCGCGCCATCTGGACACGGTGCCCGAGAGTGGCACCTCAAGCTTTCGAAATCCTCCTTCTGCAAGGAGAACCGGACATTTGGGATCCTTGTTTGCTGGCTCGGAGGTAGCAAAGGGGGATGCAATCGGAGCAGCAGACAAACAGCTTCCTTGGATGGAAAAAAAATAAGCCGGGATGAAAACTCAAAGGGGAGAGAGAAAGCGCTCGCTGCATCAACCTCTTTCCAAAATAATAATTAAGTGGGCAGATCTTCGGTCAGTACTGTTTCATTTTCTACGTCGAGCCCCTAAAAACGATAGATAAATCTGTGTGACGGCCTCTCCCCACAAGTGGGGCAAGAAATAAATATATCCATTTTATTAATTCTTCATCGAACCCATCTTTCGCGGATCGAGGACACACTTTGCCAAGTTTGCCAGCCCCGCGCGCCCACCGGTCTTGGGCGGGCAAAGCCAGGAGAAAAATCCAGACTTCCAGTTCTGTACAGGGCTGATCAAGTTTTTTTTAAAAAAGATTGTGACTCCCACAAAGTTGTGTAGGATTCGCGGCAGGGAGGCTTTGAGGATCCCCACAATCAGAGACGGTGCTAGCAAAACGGGGAGGCTGGCAGAGATCATCAGAAAGAGGCCACATCTTCTACTGACGGTTTTCTATTTGCTAGATTTATAGCTTCTCTCCAGAAAATCGGGCTCCGATTTTGCGGGGACCGAACGGGCACATTTTTTGCAGCGATAGCAAAATAATTGAATTCTGGGCATGCCTTTTTTTTTAGATTTTTTTATCTCGCCTGTATTATTTTTATACATAACTCAAGGCGGCGAAGGTACCTAATACTCCTTTCTCCTCCTATTTTCTCCACAACAGCCCTGTGAGGTGGGCTGGGCTGAGAGAGAGGGACTGGCCCAAAGCCATCCAGCCAGCTTCCAGGCCTAAGATGGGACTCGAACTCACCGTCTCCTGCTTTCTAGCCTGATGCCTTCACCCCTAGGCCAAACTGTCTCTATTGAAGGACGGACCAGCCCCAAAAAGACTTGCACATCTTTTACGTCCTTCCCGACGGGAGAGGTTTGGAGTGGTATAAATATCATTTTAGTAATAATCCACCCTGTCAGACCTTTTGGTTTGCGGAGTTTAAAAAGGAAAGGATGATAGAAAAGGGGGGAAAAACGCGCTTGGGACCGAACCCAACTCACCCCACCATACAGGGCGTTATATGGAAAGCTGTTCGCCCGGCTTCTCCATACGTGCAAGGTTTTCCCTGAGAAAACATTTACTTAAAAGAAAAATATTTTTTTCCAGATGTTCTATTACAGCTGTTTCCAAGCGCAGGGCCTGACAGGCACGTTTCCTCAATGGAAGCTCTTTTTTAAAATCAAAACGTAAGCGCCCCTTTTGTATGGAACGTCTAGAGCCGGACGTCCTTTCTTCAAAAGTACTGCTTGCAGACATGGACGGGGAAGGGGCAGATTCCTGACCCTCCAAAGAGAAAGAGAAGACCCACTTTTGGGGGTTACTCTTGAGAAACAGCTGGCACAAAAGTCCACAATGGATGGGCCTAAAATCACCCGTCTTTTTCCTTCCCTGCCCGCCGTTCCCCTCTCTAAGCTTGCCAGATGCAAAGTTATGAAACTTTTCGGATCGGTCGATTCGAAGTTCTGTTAAAGGGCAGACCCCTCAGCTGTGTTTTTATGAACCTGCCGGGATCCTGAAGATTTGGATTTCATCTGCACCCGTGTTTCTGACATCGCCGTGAACAAGAGAGCTGCATCGCACCAGTTCCTATTTTTATTGTTAACATTGGTTGCAAAAGCAAGTCTTAAGGAAGAGGTAATTGTTTGCACCGGTTAGCAACTGCTATGAAGTCTGTCTCTGCAGGGTGGGCTCATGTTTCCAGCGCAGGGTGGAATCAGAACATCAGCAGGAGATTGGCAGCACCTCCCCTAACAACCCCCCCAACATCCCCCAAACGCCAGGATTCGTTCCCAATGCAAGAACCCAGCACGTGTTTCTCTGTTCAGGGAACGCCATCAAGTGGCAAGTTAAGGAGCTACACAAACAGAATTCAGTTTTGGTTGACGCTGCAAAAATGACCCACGTTCACTGCTAGGGGAATTTGGACCAAAATGTTTTGACAGCCTTATCTCCAACTCACCAGTTTGGGGAGAGGGTAATTCCCCTTCCCCTTGCTACACATAACAGTTCTGTGTCTTTCTCCCACTCGTTATCTTGCTCTCAGCCTGGGTGAAAAAGTGCAGCTGGGCTCCTGAAGGCCCCGAAGCATCTTCAGTGTCATCCAGACAAGGATCTGACCTCTTGCTACTGTGCAGTTTTTCCCAAAAGGTGGGTTGCGCAAAGGGAACTCTTTCCCTGGAAGTTTGAAGCAACCGAGTCCACCGGGCTGGGTCTGTGTCATTATTTGCAAGAAGGCGGGTGCGGCGTCACCATCCAAGGCGGGTGAGGCATCATAATTAACTTAGATGGTGACGCCGCATCCGCCTTCTTGCACAGACCGATTTCCCCTCAGCAGCTGAAAACATCAGCTCAGATTTGACGACAAATACACTACACTGTTTCTACCGACACGGATTTGAACACGTCTGTAAGGGCTGAAGGTAATGAGCCTCTATTCTCACACCAGAGAGAGCTGTTGTGGGCAGGAAAAGGGCAGAAAAGAAGATGAAGTCTGTTAACTTGGAAAGGTGAGAGGGAGGGAGGGAGGGATAAATAGAGATAGATAGATAGATAGATAGATAGATAGATAGATAGATAGATAGATAGATAGATAGATAGATAGATATGGCAATGGCTGGTACAAACTCTTGAAAATTTCTGTGACTTGCTTGCAATCTTTCTGGCTAATGTTATACTGAATCTGACCTGTCGTTTTGCCCAAGTTCTCCACCAGTGTAAAAGAGGGTACTTCCTTTTGATGTTACTCCTGCATGCTAGAGAATTTCGTTTTGGTTTCTCTTATAGGTCTTTTTCTTTATTCGGCTTAGTTTCCTGACTGAGGGTGAAGATGGCGTTCCTGTTTCCTGTCTTCCCAACACTCTGCAACCTCGCTGGCTGACCACAACGTCCATTACAAGAAAGTGGAAATTGTGCTCTGGGAGCGAACGGAAGTACGCGCAGCCAGAAACGCCGCAGAAAATTGGAGAGAGGTTTGCACCAGATTTGCACACGCTTCTCGGCCGTCACATCCCAACTAAGGGCAAGAACAACACACTTCACCCTGAAGAACGTCTCTCAAATTCTCTCCTCTGAAAGTAACGTCAAGAGCCAGTCCCTTTCCTCAGCTGGAAAAGTAAAAATAAAAATGCAGAGCGGTTTTCCTGCCCAGCGCTCTCTTGCAAAAATGCCACCCTACGGAACGGGGCTTCCGGTTCCATTCGGAACGCAAGGGTGAGAGGGTGAAACGCCGATCTGCTTACCGATATTTCATGCCGGTCTTTTGCGCTGTGCATTCGTCCAGAGAGAGGTCGTGCATCCGGAGAAACTCTTCCCTGATCCGTGCCTGAGCAGCCACCCGGACCTCCCTAAGTCTTTGGAGCTCGACAGCGTCGTTCTGGTGGACCTGGTGCAGGCCCCATTCCGAGTGGCACCTGCTGGCCACGCTCCGCAGACTCCCGCTGTACGTCATGGACAGCATAATGCTGCTGGACTTGGGGATCTGCGCATTTTCCAGGGACGAAAGGGGTTTGCCTTAGATTGCGTGAGCCACCATGACCTGCCAACATCGCCATCCTGCCTCCCTGCCGGCTATTGCACCTGGGGGACGCGCCTGGCTAAGGCATCCGGTTGGTGACGAAGATTGCAAGCATCAGATATGCTGGTCTGCGACCGTAATAAGGATTAGATCGGAGCAAGCCTCAGCATCGAGACTGGAAAAGGAGAGACTTGGGCTGGAGCTTAAAACTCCATTTTTAAACCGTGCCCAGGAGAAGGCAGTCATTTGAAGCTGAGAATGATTTGGAGAACAGGGTGGAGGGGCGCACTCACAAAATGGATGCCACGGGGGTGCACGTGGCCAATCCCCATTTTTTTCCTGGAATGCTCTGGACCATCCCACTGGGATTTGGAGAGGGCCCCCCAAAATGAAGACCGCGCTAAAGGGTGCGTTTTGCTACAGCAGGAGCCCGGTGCCCTATTTCATTTTTTCTGAAAATCGTGGTTTCAAAAGAAAAGGAAGGTGAAGCGGAAATCTGGCAAGCGCTAAAGGAGGTTGCTGGGAACTGGATGAGGAAGGGCACTGGGGCATTTGGTGGAGGGGTCTCCATTTTGGGAGGGAAACAGAGGGGAGGCGAGAACTGAATAAGGTTCAGCATCCTCCAGTGCGGTGTTTTTCAAACTTGGCAACTTTCCGATGAGTGGACTTCAACTCCCAGAATCCTGTGCAAGGCCTTTAATATGTTCAGAGTCATGCACGTCTTTTTTAACCGATGGGAAAGCTTGCAAACTTTTTCACCAAGGGAAGCTGTTTGGACGCAAAGGTTCCCGAGCTCCAAATGAGCACGGTGGCGTTTAGCCCACCAGCAAGCCGCCGAAAAGAAACGGAAGATTTTAAAAGTTAGGAACGAGTCCACTGACTCAAATCCATCCTATCGCATTCAACAAATCGCTGCTTTCTTAGCAGCAGACGTGCAAGGAAAGGAGACAGGTGGGGGGAGAAGAACCAAATAAGTTAAAAAGGAGGAAACGGGGCGAAAACAAGGGAAAAAAAGTAAATATCATTTTCGATCTAAGGATCTCGCTGGAATTCTGAACGCAACTTTAATGGAGGGATAATAAACAGCTTTAAAAGGAGAGTCATGGGTGTACACGTCCAAATGTCCAGATTTGGAAATTCAAAAGCATGCTATTTTTTTCACTTTCCCCCCTTTTTAAAACTTTCACTAAGCTATCTCTTTATGGATTGCATTTCTCTTCCCCATGCTAAAAAAGACTTTTCATCCCATTCCTTAGCTTTGTCCAGACAAACCTGGACTGATATTCATTTTTCAGCCCCCCCTCCTGTTTTTTAATGCAGTGGGGTGGGGTGGGGGTGTTCATAAGGGATGTGATGTCTCGAGAGGGCGGGGCCAAAATATTTGCTCCACCGGAAGGGCGGGGCCAAAACACCCATTTTCTGGGAGGGGTAAATATTAGGTACGTGTGTTCAACCATAGGGGGTTGCCTCCGTTTTTCTACCCCCCCCTGCAAAAAACCAACCCCGAATGATCCAATTTGGGCTGCTGAGACAGGTGAGGCCAGCTGTGCAACAAATTAGGAGCAAAATTGCTGAAGATGCTCAGCATTCCTTGGGCATTCCCAATTTGATTTTTTTTAAAATTAAAGTAATCTCAAGGAAATTGAAGTGGGGGGGGACAGGGAGTTTAACGGACATGGATGACATAGTCCATAGATTTCTGTTTACCCTGGACTAATTAACAGCTGCCAAGGACTGTGACCGCGACATTAGACACCGCCTTTCCCGTCACGGATTGCAGCTGATTGCAAATGGGATAAGCGTGCCTCTCCTAGCTTTATTGGAATGAAGACGGTTAATTTTTCGTGCGGTTTTTTTTTTTAAATGTTCTGAACGGCATTTTGTAGCCTGGTTTTGCAAAGGCTCTGTGGTTCCAAACTAAACCGATGCCTTCATTATGGAAACCTGGTTAAGGAGACGGGAGGTTTGTGGACTGGGGAATTTTTTATTTTTTGCAGAATATCAGAAGCCGCGGGAGCTAAATTCTTCCCTCTCCAGTTCTGAGAATTAAGGACACCTGAACTGTCTTCGTGAGATGCGAACGACTTGGGTGGAAATTTTAGATTTTGGGAGAATAACGACCCCGTTTCCGTCAAACAGGTTTGTATAATATCCCATCCTGGTTTCCAGATCTGCATGAGGTCCAGATTAGACTTTTTAAAAAAAATCACTTGTCCAGGCAAGGTTCAAGCCCGAGATGAGGTTTGAAACCAAATTTCTCCTGTGTCTTATCTCAGTCCCTAAATTTTTTCAATCTACATCTCACAGGGGTTTGCTGTTGGGCAAAGGCGTGGTGGCAGGATTTCTCATCAAAGTCAAATGATAAAAGATGAGGAGGCGGGTAAAAGCACCGACTGAAATGCGAAGAGAAATGAATCTTTGGGCTGTAAAAATAAAAAAAAAAAGGACATGCACCGCGTTCACACAGCCACACAGATCCACCGCTCTCCCGAAGCCCCTCGAAAACCCCACTTCCTGCAACAAGAGATTATCCACTTTGGGGTCAGGAGGGGTATCTAGGAAGCAGCCAGTCCATCTTAATTTCCCCCCAAAATTAAGGAGACAGGAAGGGTTCCTGATTGGAAAACAGACGTTGCAAGCCTGCAAATCCTGCCACCGAGTTTGGGATCCGCTGCCTCTAAACCGCGAGTTTCTTTTAGGGGAGAAAGAAAGGAAAAGGAAAAAAAGGGGGGGATCTGCTCTCTGCAACAAAGAGGAGAGATGGGGGCACCCCCGACCCCGCTCTGGGCCACTAACCCACATTAAGATTTGCAAACCTTGTCTGCACACAAGGCTAATTAAACCCCGTGTTCCCATATGGGATACAGGCGCGGTCTCATTGCTCCTGGGAGTTTCCCTTCCCGATCTCTAAAAAACAGCTGAAATTCCTTCGAAAAGCGAGAAAGGCGGACGAAGAAGCCCGCTTAAGCTGTTGCAGGGACCGAACGTCTTCCTTTTCTTCCACAAAGCTTCCATTGCTACAGCTGGGGTGGGTGGGGTGCTAGTCTCTTGCTCCCCCCGAATCAAACCCTTCGCTTCCTTCCATCCGCAGCCCCGACTCACCTGATGTCTGGGAAACCTGCTCATTAAAAGAAAAGTTCTCGCTTATTAGATTTTCCCACGGACGGGTGGAAAACAGCGCACAGGCGTGGCCTTCCATGGGTCGCGAGGCGGGGGGGGCGGAGGAACGTCCACTCCAGTTGTCAAAAGCAATTGCGAGTCCCCCGCGCACGGGAGAAGTTCAGCAGGAAATCCATTAAGTCTGTTATGAAGATATGCCTCCGCCCTCCCCTCGGAGCAACCAGGGGCTAAATTATTCAGGACCGTCTCTTGTTCTAAAAGCCTTGGAGAAGGAACTGATTTATGAGCGCGGATATCGATCGCTCACTTTTTATTAGCGGGGACTTGTCGGATGCTGGCCGAAGGTGGCTTCCCAGCCCCGCTGCCTGTCATGGTGGAGACAAGAAGACAGGTTGATGGATGGAGCTGGACAGCCCAGGAGACGTGTCCTCTCGGCCTGGAACGAAGGATGCCCGGGACAAACGGAAGCTCTTCCCCTGATGCCTGCAATTCAACGTACCAAACAAATCCCGTCTCGGTGGTAAACCCAGGAATGCTTTGCTGTGATGGAAACTCAGGCACCCGGTGGGAGAGAAGTCCCCTGAGATCCCCACGGTTTGCTCGCTAGCCAACGCAAGGATGGAAGACGCTCTCGGGGCTTGGGTCAGTTGGGGTCTCCGTCGCTCGGGCCAAAATTCCCCTGCTGGTGTTTAATTTGGATGCAACTGGAAAATCCTGGAGGAAAGATTGCTTTCATGGGTTGCAGCTGCAGCTGCTTTCATAAGACGCGGAGGTGGCTGCTTTAATGAGCTGCAGGTGGCTCCTTTCATGAGATGGAAACAGGTATAAACAGATGGAAACACCTGCACTTCCACGTTCTCAGAAGCTGGTACTGATCTAACACTGAGCTTCTTTGCGTCCTGGCTGCTCTTTCTTTTTAAGGGGGGGGGGAGACAAAAAAGAGGGCAGGAATTTTTGGATAGGGCGAACCCAAGGTTTTCAGGGACCGTATGTGTTCCATCTGGTTAATTTTTACTGAAGAAATTTTTACAGAATAAAAACAACACAAATTAAACAAAAAGGAAAGGAAAGGAAAGTGATACTAGGTGGATTCACTTCAGCTTCAATGCCAGAACTGCAGTGGAAGATTATACACTGTTGGCACTGGACTCCTGTTAGATTGGCACATATATATATCAGTATTATTCTTCCAAAGGCTGGAGAGGTTGTCAAAAAAAAAAAAAAAGGGGTGTCATTTTTTTCACTTGTGGTCATGTGATCAAGTTATACCCTTTTGGCGAAAAATTTTTGGAGAGAGCAGTATTATCGCTAAACAAAGATCTCCAGTCAGGGTTATTACATTTATTCACAGGACCAAACCATAAGCTTAAAAATAAAGAAGTGATTATCTATTTAATTTTGGCAGCCAAACTAAGAATGGTGCAACAATGGAAAACTTTAGGTAACACAACAACTGAGTTGTGGATTAAAAAGGCCTCTTCGATTGTCACATTAGGAAAAAAAAATCACAGATAAAGTCAAAGTAATGAGACTTCAGAAGTACCGTTTTATCAAATTTGGATGGATTTTATGGCTTACCTTAATAGCAATAGCTTATAATTTGGTGTACTCTACAAATATGGTAAACTTTCATATGTAGAGTACCTGTGTCTTTATTCCCATTGTAGTAGATTCTTTTTGTATTTTCTATATCTTTCTTTTTTCTTTATATGTATACTGGATTTATGTTAACATGGTTACCTGATATTGACTGAAATAAAAAAAGTGATAAGTAAATAAGAAAGAAAAGAGACAGAAAAGAAAGAAAAAGAAAAGAATTTAAAGGAGGGGCTTCTGATCTTCTTCACAACAGTTATAAATGCATTTATATTTTATCTTCTCTCTCTAAGGCTGCATTTTGGCTCCCTTCTTTCCATATTCTATCATCTCTGATCCTCACACCCATAAATCACAAGTTCATTTTTTCCCCTGTTTTCAGCAAAAAGTCCATAAAGGGCAGGGGCCGTGCGTGTTCGAGACAGAAACTCAGCTTCTCTTTTTTCATCCGAACAAAACCGAATGTTTTCCAAACCGAAACGCTCCAAAATTCTCCAACCTTTTCCTTCCACAGAATTCCGCCACCGTTTCCAACTGAAACGCGCCAAACTCCGGTCCGTGGACGCGGGGGATCGTTCCGCGAAAGAGCGGACATTCTGCAGCTCGGTGAGTCACCCTTGGGGGTTAGATGTGAGTTTCTCACAGCAAAGGGCCCCCCAAATCTTGTAACACCATAGATTCGTGGTTAGTTGTGTAGCCAGGCAAGGGGGTTCGTGCTAAGCCATGACACAGCTTCCTACGCCCCTAGTTTTCCAGGAAAAATCACAGCACAGGCAAAGATTCCCATCTTTGACCCCCGAAGGTCCCCAGTTCCTAACGTTCCCCAAACTTCAGAGACGTCGGGACAGAGCCAGCGTTACACCATGACGCAGCTGAAAGCACAGCTCGTGTTTCACCGGCGCCTAAAAGCGTACAGTTGGAATCATCGAGTTCCACCCACTTATGAGATCTTCTGCTCTTCGTGTAAATACGTCCCTCCCGTAAGAATAGTGGTTTCCACGTCCCACCCTCCAACAAGCCAATATCCAATGTCATGATTCAGCTTCTCTTCCCAAGTGTTTTGCCCATTCCTTGGACCTGATTCAGAATCAGTCTCAGTGCCAGAGAAGGAGGAGAAGGAGAAGGAGAAATATGCTGGCTTGTTACCATAATATAGATTGAAAGGAGGAGGAGGAGGAGTGGTGGAGAAGGAGTGGTGGTGGAGAAGGAGAAGGAGAAGGAGAAGGAGAAATATGCTGCTCTATTACCATAATATAGACTGAAAGGAGGAGAGCCACAGAAGATCCCAGCCCACTCCCCAGGTGGACTGGCAAAAGTTTGGGAAGGCTGAATCCGGGCAGAACCCCCTTTTCCGAACCTCAGCTACGGATGCTCACTCGGCTGAGCGCGCCCTCGGGCATCTCGCAAGGAGAAAGATTCTGAACGCGACTTCGTTTTCAAAGAAACGCTTCCCCCGGAGAGCGGAGATGTTTCAAAATCCAGCCCTTTGGCTCCAGGCTGCCCCCGCCCCCCAGCTGTCCTTTTGCTAATGCAGAGATTTCCAAGCTCCCCGGGCCCCTTCGTTACCAAGAGGGCTGAAACGAGAAGGGGAGAGAGGATTCTGCCTTTCTGTCTCCTCTTAATGCATTTTCCCTGATTCACAGGGATTGGACGGCCTCCCAGACTTGCTCTGGGGAGAAGCTAATTAGTCTGGATTTTGCCAACCCATCACTGCCGATGGACACCGTGCTCCACACCCGGGAAGGTGCCCAGAGCTCTGGAGTTGGCAGAACATCCCCTTCGCCCCCTTGAGTTGCTGATGCATCGCCTGGCACCCTCGAGGCCTCCGAAGTGCTGCGGCACCTTCCCCAGCTTTGCCCCCCCAAGACAAGTGCCATTTTGGCTTTTATTCCTATCCCTCCTGGAAGCCTGGGGACCCAAGCTCCAATTTTATTCTCCCAGCAAGGTAGGTCGGTTGCTCAGAGAGAGAGCCACTGGCCCCAAGTTTGCCAGCTCAAGAGCTAGATGGAAGATTTGCGTCAGCAGAAGAGCTCAGTTGGTCAAATCAGAGCGACCAGAGAGAAAATTCAAGATTTTGCCGCTTGCCCCTGGTCCTGAAAGCCAGCCGGGGAAGATCCTATTTCCACCTCTGCCCAGCCGGGGCACGTGAATTAAAGTGATCCTTTCTGCCCTCCTCTGACCCAACCCTGTTGGAGTTTCCTTGAAGAGGAAGAAGAAGGAAGAAAATCAGCTAGACTCAACCTCACATCTCGCTGGGCTTCTCAGCTGATGGAGACCCTTGTCTCAGATCTTCACCACTGTCCATCGATGCTTCGTTCCTTGTCTCGAGGCCTAGAAGTCCTAAGCATGGTCAGAGGCTTAGAGGGGGCAGCAGGTCAGACCCAACGATACAGCTGTGGCTTCCGATTCTAATAATAATAATTCTAATAATTAGAAGACGATAGGAGGAGAAGGTGCTGAGCAGAGCCACCAACCAGCCCCGAACCCGTCAGAAGTCACGGCTGTATCGTTCAGTCTGATCTGCTCCCGCTTCTTAGTCTCTGACCAAGCTTAGGACTTCTCAGTAGGACTGAGAAGATTACCTTGAGATGAACAAGAAAGCGCCAACAGACAGCAGTGAAGATCTGAGACAAAGTCAAAACTCAATGGGATATACCTTAAAGAAGATACACACTGCACTGAAGCTCCTGTTCCTTTTTATCTTTAAATGCAGTAAAATAGGACGGGCAAAGCAACGTCTTGCAAACTGGGTCTGTCTCCCAAAGGTGACCCATGGATGGCAGTCACTGGACTGAATCCTCCTTTCTACACGACCGTCCTTTCCTTTGCAAACACCGCTCTCGTGGTTCATGTCATAAAATAATCTAGGCGTTCATATCAGTGGAAATGCACCCCAGGGACCCACCTTCGTTGTAGGGTATCTAAGTTGAAGCTACCAACTTTGATCATGTTACTTTCTGTAGCTTTTGAACATAAGCTAGAACAGAGACTAGAGCCAACCTTCTCTTGAGAGTTCTCCAAAACCACATTACAAAGGACTTTCAGAATCATGACAACCTGGATTTTGGAAACCCACCACACCTTCCTGCCACCAAAGATTTCAACCAAGGCATTTTTGCTCCCTCACCTCCTGCGAAAGCTCTGCATGCCTTCAACAGGACAACAGCTAGAAGATCCTCATTTTCCCAAGAGGAGAAAAGCACACCGGTATTTTTGCCTTCTGGGGCCCCTGGTCAAGGCGAGGAGGTGTGGAGTCCACCCTCCGTGGGGGAACCCCTGATTTTTCCAAAGCAGCAATTCGGAGGCTTGGAGAACATAGAGAAGAAAAAAGGATGGAGTTACCTGTAAAACTGGAGCTGTCTTTTGGGACTTCCGTAACGAGCACTTCCGACAGCAAACAGGGAAAGAAAGAAGAAACATTCCACAGGTCACAGTTTTTTAAAAGAAAAAGCAAGAAAGGTGCCATACGCCGGGCAAACCATCTACCGGTTCCCCACACTTTGCCCAGACGCTCTGGCCTTCCAATCCAAGACTCTATGATCATTTGCATCTTCTTGGTTCAAGACGGTTGGGTCAACCCCACCCCCAAGGGGAACCTGTGTGCGTTGCAACAGGAAGGCTGGATTTGCAAGAGATGGGGCAGTGACGTCCTGACCACCTGCCACATTGTACTTCGTTTGTGCATTTTTAATTTATTTAAGTTTATCAGCTGCCCAATGGACTCCAACGACATCACCACGCAGGTGATGTCTCCGTAGCTTCTACCCGACACCGCTCAAACCTAAACTGGACGCCGACCAAGGTCCATTCTCCCAGGATCACAACCTGCTTCTAGTCAAAAAATGAGGAATTTAATCCAGCTGATTTGGGCGGTGCAGGCTGGGGAAGGATGCAATAAACTGAGTGTTCCCCCCCCCAGCTTTTTCACGCAGAAAAAAAGTTCCTAACGAGGTGAAATAAATGGGGTTGAGAAAAGGCAAGGATCACACCGAAGGAAGGCGCTGTGGAATCCCTTTGCATTAGTGCTGTGCAGAACGCCCCCCTTCTATTTCCAAATTTAGGTAGCATCTTCAGACGAGCTGGACGTGGGGATCTCTCCACAGCCCTCTCTCTAACGGTAAATTTGCATATTGCCTGCCAACAGACCTGGAGACCAACGATGCTTTCCAAGAAACAGGAAGATGGACATGCTGACGCACACTGAAGAAGACCCCGACGTTTGCACAAGACCACCTTCAGTGAGTCTTCCTGCAAAGTGCGAGACGCTGCTGTTCCTTGTTTTGGAGACCCCCACAGCTTCTCGACTACCGTCACTCATGGCCCCGGGGGGCCGTGGCCATGTGGCAGGGAAGAGAAAAGAGGCATGGGTTCTCTCCCTGCCTGACTGCCCACCCTCGAACAATCGGGGTTCAAGGACGCTAGGGGAGATGCAACCCCGCTTCTCCAGGGCATTTCGAAAGCAAAGCCTCATTCATCGAACTGGGCCAGAAGGCAATTCTTTTTTCTGCAGGATGCTCATTCAAATATTAAAGGGGATCTGTGTTGCCTTCCACGAGGGTTTTTACACTTTTGGGGCAGCCTTATCTTGGGGTGACAAATCGGGGGCTAACATTTCTGGAATGCTTTCTCCAAGCTGCAGGATTCCACTTCTGCTAAGCACAGAGGCGTATTCCCAGCAAAGAGGATTTGATTCAGAAGACGCCTCGGGTCGCTGAATGCCTCGGCCATGCGGCTTCTCAAAATTCAATATAAAACCCAGCCCGTCCCAGGGCAAAATTCCAGGAAAAACAGCACAGTGCTTCTTATTCTGCACCCCGAGGGTCGCCCAGCTTCTTCCTTCTGGTTTCAGAAGCTCCGGTGGAAACAAACCCAGATTCTTCTGCTCGGCCGGAACCAGGTTGGCAACCGAAGCGAGGCTGGGCGGAGCGCCAACTCACCTGTAAATCATTCCTGGGGAGGCGGTCTGTCGGTTGGAGAATCTAGCTGGGGAGTCCGTGGTGGATTCGGGATACATGGAGGCAACCTCCAAGTTCCAGGCAAATCTTTGTCAGCACCCACTAAAGGAGCAGGAACGGGAGAGAAGGAAAAACACACGTGGGTTAGGCCACCAGCTACCGGAGGACCAGCTTGCCAAGCAAAGGAAGTCACTCCAAAGAAAGGAACCGGTTTCTAGCTAACGTTTAAACACTGTTTTTAGACCGCGTTTTCATTCACCTCCTCCGTCCGATGTTTTGCGGTTTTACTAACGGTGGAGGAGGCTCCCAGCCTGTTTTTTGGGATAAAAAGAGCTGTTTAGAGCAGTGTTTCTCAACCTTGGCCATTTTAAGATGTGTGGACTTCAACTCCCAGAATTCCCCAGCCAGCAAGGCTGGCTGGGGAATTCTGGGAGTTGAAGTCCACACATCTTAAAATGGCCAAGGTTGAGAAACACTGATTTAGAGAGCTGGGTGAGGAAGTTTCTATCACCCAGCCTTACAATCTAGGAAGTGGGGAAGGGAACATTTAGCATCTGCAGGACATTAACAACGGAAACCTGTCCCCCTTTTTCATAATGGAGTGAGATTTTGATATCCTCGCTTGGAATTTAGAGTTTGAAAGCTCCAAGCTGGCAAGGATTGGGCAGCTCTGTTGTTATTCATGCCAGTTTTAAAATTATTTTTATTTAGACGCCTGCCCGGGGAATATCCTGTCCGGGGCTGACCAACGGTCCCTATGCCGCAATTGGGGAACGATCGCTATTGTTTTTCTGTAAGGCTACTCCGCTAGCAAGTTATTCGTAATTTTTAACAGCTATGTAAAATGTCCCTGGCCTGCAGTAAACTAGCAGTACAGGAAAAGGGCCCCATTATCTACTTTTTTCCCCCTTCTGATGTGCTAGCTTTCAGCAACAAGGTTATACACGTTACGGATTTTAGCAGCCCTGTAGGATTGTTTATCACCATGAGGTTAACACTTTTTTTTTAATTTTTAAAAGCCATTTTAAGCATTTTGCCTTTCATTTCCCCCTCATCTTTTGAATGACAGGAAGCTTCTTTAATTTTATCTGCTTTTTCTTCCCGGTTCCGTGCTCCTTTCGTTCAGCTTTTCCAAGTCCTGGATTTTTAAGTTTTTTTAGCCACATGGGAGAAAAACTCAACAAAGGCTGTTGACTTTGCTCTGGATAAACCTCTCCATTCCTGAATAGTCTGTTAAGCTGGTACTAAAGGCAAAAAAGCTGCTGTGGGAGAGAGAGAGAGATGGAGAGAAGGAAGGAAGGAAGGGAGGGAGGGAGGGAGGAAGGAAGAAAGGAAGGAGAAAGAGGAAGAGGAAGAGAAAAAGAAAAATTCATTTGAAAATTGGTCAAGGATACAGCCACTAAACGCGAGATTTGCAATCCAGGTTAGGATCTCCAAGCTGTCATGGCCATCGTGATCCACTAGAGGGAGCTGCAGATCCCTTCGCCTCCACTCGAGAAAATTGCAATTCTGCCATAAAAAACGGGATTCTGCCCTGAATTAGCAATTTATATGGCAATTAAGAGAATTCCTTTGCTTGCAACTTGCTCCGGCTCCCCTCCCCACATTTCTTTCTTTAAAAAGAAGTCAACGGGCCTTTCTTGTTTTCAAAATGCAAATGGAAAAAAGGAGATAGATATGATGGATGGATGGATGGATGGATAGAATGAATGGACAGATACAATGGATGGATGGATGGATGGATGGATAGGTAGATAAATAGATATTTTCAGTTCTTGGTCTGGGACTGTGCCCCCAGCCCAGGGGAAAAAACAGGTAAGCTGGTGATGGGGGACAACTCTACCAGCTTCGCTTCTGGCTCTGGTTTTCTCTTTTGTGACACATTCTCAAGATTACCCCTTGATAATGATCTGTCAGCCCAAAAGGGTTTTCCTGCCCCCAGTTGAGATCCAACTTGAGAATGGAACCTGCATATTTCTCCCCCCCCCCCCCATTGATTGATCTCTTCTGGGAAGGTTTGGGTTGATAACATTCCTCTTAACATGCTAATATTTGGGAGCTTCAGAATTTAGCTCTCAATACCCCAGTAACGACATTTTATTACTATTCTGTTGTTAGTATCTTGTGTCCTTTTCATCTTTTATTCTCTTTGTAATATCTTAAGGACGCACTAAAGGATGCGAAGAGCTGGCTCTAATGCTGCGAAAGGCGGAAGGAAAGAGAAGGAGACCAGCCAGGTGGATGGACTCGGAGTTCAGATAAATTGGGATAAATCTTGAAAGAGGGGCGAAAACAAGCTGAGACAAAGCAGCCAATAAGCTCAGGTTAAATATCCTCCTGCAGAAAATTTCTATGGGGTTAACAGAGGTGATCCGAGCTGCAACTTCCCCTGCATCCATTATTAGCGAATCCCGAGTTCCTTTTTTTCCGAAACCTGTTTCCAAACCCTTTCACTTCCAAGCTCAATATCCAAAGGGTTAACTGTGTTAGACTTTTACAGCCCAAACAACAGAAAACTTGAAGAAGTAAGAATTGCAGTGGCCTAAGGCATTGGGTGTAGAGCAACCCACAAGCCGGGATCTAAAATTTGAAATTATTTCACCTTAATTCAGACATTTGAATTCTAAGTCACATTTCCTGTTCGAGATCCTCGCGCATGGCCAGCTGCCCCTCTACTGAGCCACACTGCGGTTATACGGCAACACAACGCCCAACTCCAACTCTGCCCGTCTCCTTCAAACCCTCCGGTTCCCAGGTTGCCAAAAAGGCTGCGACCTCTCGGATTCAGTGGAACAAACCACCTTTGCACATGCTCAGAGGCACGTGGTAGCATGCCGAGGAAAAGTCGGATCTCCGTAACATGTGGAACCAGGTCAGTTTTAGCCTTGTCTAACATGTGGTGTGCACTCAGCTAATGGGGCAGGGAAGGAAGGAAGGTGATAGAGAGGAAAGAAGGTAGGAAGATGGAGGGAGAGAGACAGAGAGAGGAAGGAAGGAAGGGAGGTGGAGGGGATGGGGAGACGAAGGGAAGGGAAAGGAAGGGAAGGGGAGGGGGGAGGGAAGGAAGGAGAAAGAAAGGAAGATGGAAGGAGATAGAGGGAGGGAGGGAGGGAGGGAGGGAGACATGAAGGGAAGAGAAGGGAAGAGAGGAGAAGGAAGGGAAGGAAGGAGGGAGGGAGGGAGGGAGGGAGGGAGGGAAGGAAGGAAGGAAGGAAGGAAGGAAGGAAGGGCGGGCTTTAAAAGTTTAAAGAAGTAGCTGCTGAAATGACAGGGGTTTACAAAACCTTGCTGTTGGGTGAGCTTTTCCTCCTCTGTAGATGTTTTAAATAGACGCATAAAGAAAACAAAAGCCAGAAGAAGTGCTGGGAAGGAGAGCCAGCGAGTCAGACTGACCGCACAGGACACTCTCTGAACGTCCAACCCCGGCGTGGCCCCGTCGGCAGGCCCAGGGCTCGCAAAGCCAGCCCAAACACCTTCCTGGACCCCGTTTCTATCGCAAGCCACTTGTGAAAAAAATCGCACACTCGCGAACGCACGCAGAGACCTTGCCACAGTGGCACCTCACGCCCCCGAAGGAACCAAGTACACGAAGCCCGGCACGTCCGGGCCCACGCTCCCTTTGTGAATTTTGGGGGGTTTTGTGCAAAAGGAAAGGAAGGACAGCACGGCTGCTGCTTCAGAATCTGGACCTTCCGAAAACAAACATCTCCGCAAGTTTAGCAGCTGGAACAGTCCGTTTATATTCCTTGGAGTTTTCTCTTTTTTAAAGTTTTAATCTGTCATCCGAAGAGGAAATAGAACAGGGAAGTTTTCGACTTCCCCCTCGACCTTCCTGGGGTTTCCCATCCATATTCTGATCTGGGCAGAGATTTCCAAGGTCAGCAGCATCATCTGGGGAAAGTGGGCGGCCTATAAATTTAATAATAAATAAATAAAATAAAAATAAAATGCTGCAAGTGGGACTGGGGGAACCCTGCTGCTGACCAACCCCACGGGAGAAAACCCAAGTGGTTTCTCAAGACTCTCTTTCTCATCCGACGCTTCACCGACTTCTCTTTTGCAAGGCAGATTTCACAACAGCCAACAGTCACTTGTTTTTAAAATGGCTTTTTATGGAACGAGCACAAGAAAAATGAACAAAGTTAAACCAAAAGGGAAAAACAAAACAATTTAAAAAAAAGAGAGAGGATTCTGTTTAGATCAATCTATACGCGTGATCCGAAAGAGAAATATTTTAAAGGTGCACGTTTTGCCCAGAGTAATATTTGCACCAATCTATTTGGATATATATTATATATTTAAACACACACACACACGCGCGTATATAAAAATACAGATAAACAGTCACCAGATGTAAACCCTGAATTGTGAGGGGCTTCAAATCTCTTACCTGTTTCTTCATTCTTTAACCCAAGAAATTTCCCCGGGATTTTAAATGCAAGAAAGAAAAAAACCTTCATCAACCACGTGGCGTGGGCACCCAGGTAGAAAAAGCAAGCGTTGTTTTCTTGTCTTCTGGATTCTCAAGGGCCCCCCCCAGAGTCCAGCTTGCTTGATCCCAGGAACCCGGCTAGATATGGGGACTTTGACCCCCAGAATTCCCCGGCCAGCACGGCCATTTTTAAGAATCTGGGGGGGGGTCTGCGGGGAGTCAGAATTTGCAAGATGGCATCACGGTGCCTTAACTGGCGCACGCACGTTTTATTTGCAAGGCTACCCCCACCATATTGCAGATTTTACCCCCCTTGCGGATGACCCCATCCACGTTCCTGGCTGGTCCAGATCACAGGTCCACCCCAGCTAACCCCACAGCAGCCACAAAGATTTTTCCCGCGGATGGAAGGCATGCCCTAAAACGGAGCACGGCTTAAAAACGGGGAACCGTGCACGCATTAGAGCCAGAGAGAATGGGAAGTCTCTCTATTACGGAGACCCCCTAGGTGGGAAATATCTCCATTTCTGAAAATCTGCCCCTCATTTTCCTTTGGGAATAAAGTTGTTTTCAGTTCCGGGATTCACGGTCAGCAGGCTGGTTGAACCGTCCCCATGGGGGTGAGCTTTGGACCATATTATATATTTAAGATATTCCTTTCTTCTTATTCCTAACTGCGGTTGCGCCAAACTCACCCGGTGAACTCTGCGGGTGAGCGAGAAGAGGACCCTTGCGATGCATCTGTCCTACATCTGGGAGGACATCCGCTCGGTACGAACCCTGAACAAACTTTGTCTCTCTCCGTCTCTCTTTTTTTAGGAGTTTTACGTTTCTCAGAGCCACCTTTGACCCAAGGCTGTTGGGAACCGCTTCGATTTCATCAGGCTAAAAGCTTTCGTGAGAGAAATCCGGCCCGTCTAGAATTCTCTTGCAAGAGGTCAACTGGATAGAGCGATGAAGGATGTAATGGAAAAAATGAGGAGAGGTGACTCTGAAGGTTTGGATCGCTTTCCACAATCTGGTGGCCTCTGGTTCGGTTTGCCGGGAAGCCCGCTGTGGTGGACCGCACATCAGCATGACCCCGCTAGGCCACTCCACTCTGATCGCTTTGTAAGGGCAGATGTCCAGTGAGGAAAGGTGGACCTTCACTCGACATGTCAGCAGCAGCTGAGCATCTTTTGTCTCCCGTTTTGCAGTGGCAAAGATGCCGAAAGGTATCTATTTCTCTAGCACTTCCTGGAATGACCATGCAACGATGCTCTCTCGCACAGGAACCACCGTCAATGTGCAAAGGGTTTTGTAGTATAAAACGAGAAGGCTATTCCTGCTCATCGTGGTTCTGAATTTGCTTCCCACACACTCCAAGATGCAATTTGTTGTCATCCTTAATTACCTTTCCAGGTGTACACAATACAACAACAAGCTGACTCACGTCCCAAATCCACGCACTATATTTTTCTGGCAAAATGTGCCTGTTTGGATCTCGGTTGTCAAGAGGAGCAGCAAATGTGCCTGGTCTAAAACACCCATCCTATCGCCCCATTTGGACAGCAACCTTCTGCAACGTGGACATCCTTCAGCTGTATGGACTTCAACTCCCAGAATCCTCAGCCGTTTCCCAAGGGCAGGGCAGGGAGTGAACCCTTCTCAAGCCCGTCATAATGCCGTGGCACCTCAACAGGAGCATCTGGGGACGTGTGTGCAATCTTCTGGGACCCAAGGTTGCCTTCATTACTCTTCCCCGGGTTGGAAGCTGATGTTTTTCCCATTTCTGGGGAAATCTCAGAGATGGAGTTGGAAGCCTTCAGCTTATGAGGCATGGACTCCCTGGTGGTGGCTCTTCCACATATGTTATGGGTTTTCACGGCAAGGTTTCCAAACTGACCTAGAATATCAGAAGGGTCCAACGGTTGGATCGGGCCAGTGACTCAACCTTCAAGTTCTGTGACCTCCAAATTCCAGGAGGTTCACTAACAAAGACAAGAAGGTTGCCCTCTTCCATCATTGTCCTACAGCCGCCGACATCTCAGAGACGTGGCTTGTGATTCTGGAGGTCAGAAGCAGCCCTCAAGAAATCAATCTTCTTTGAATTGATCCCATCTCTTCCAGAAATCCTCCAAATCGGGGTCATCCTTAGCAGAAGACAACCCCACTCTGGACTTAGATCTTGAAAATCTAAGCTGGGACGTCATTCCAGGGACATGGACTATGCTCAACATCTGAAAACCCTTCTTGTGAGAAAGCGACGGGAAACTACTTTTATGGTGTGACTGAGAAAACTAGAAGCTTGTATCTGAGCATTCACCAGGGACAACTCAACTCAAAGGGGGCTTCAAAGAAATTGAGGACCATCCGCCATCTTTGGGGACAGTAATTCGGTCCCCCAGAACTCCAATGAAAATAAATCAACAACCACATCCTATTATGCTGTATTCAAGAACACAAGGAAACAGCAAACACAATGATTCAGCCTTTCCTCCCCAAACTGAGCTAACATCCTGGCCAGAATATCTTACAGTCACTCTCCAATCCTGGTGCAAAAGTGCAACGGTGCCTCCCGCCCACATCAGTTTTTGCTGCAATCCTCCATCCAGACCCGCATTGCTCTGACGCTACCCCAAATTTATCCTGGGTCACCGTGTGCCAACAGCCACCCACCAAATGATGCCTGGGGATGTTGCAGCTCCCGGAAATCAATGCCATAAACCCCATGCTGTGGCTTTCTCCTTCGCTCTCCCAGCTGTTCGGTTCCCTTTCTTTAAATGCACTTAATCCAGGCAAGTTAACGGTTAATCAGTTAACAAACCGCCTTCTTTCCCAACATCCCACTCCTCATTCCAGCTCTTTTGCTCCAAAAATCCAGAATGCCAGTAACGGAAAAAAAAAAAAAAAGACGATTTTTGCACTGCCATGCACTAAAGAAGAGATGGCCTTTTTTTCTCCGAAAAACATGGAAATGGCTATGTTGATTCCTTGGAGAATCTGGAAATTCCTCTGCACATTGCACAGCCCAGAATTTACTTCATGCCCCCGCAAGGGAGGCGCAAGATGCGTCTGTGCGGGTCGCTTTGTAGCACCTGTACTTGGCGTTCTCGCTCGCTGGCCATCTTTAAAGAAATAAGGGGCTGGGATCCCCGGAGCAGACGTCTGCATAATAAAGGAGGCTTTTTCTGGTTTGAGGGGGCCAGGCAGGCTGGAAGGCATCAAGAGCGCGGAATTGCAATGGGACAACATACCGTGCAGACCACGCACCCATCAAGAGCAAAACTGGCACACGAACAAAAACGGGGTTTTTGTTCTGGAAGGAGAAAGGAAACTGAAACTGAAATAAAAGGGCCTACCTGAGATTCTTGGGTCTTTCCCCTTCCGGGCATCGAAATCCAGGATGAACGGCGAGATCTAGTGAGTGAGTGTGGGGATGCCCAGATGTCTCCCCCGCCCCGTTCAGCTCTGCCCAGCCTGCCAGGAGCTGCAGAAGGAAAGCGCTTGGCCCGTCCGGGCGGTCCAGCCGAAATCAGCCGGGCAAGCCCCTCTCCTGCTGCAACGGCCCCTTTGTTCCATCTCGTGGCTGAGTCAGCAGAACGCCAGCTTTCGCCTTGGCAGCCGCTGCTCTGCCGCTTTCGTGACCTCCTTTCTGCCCCCCCTCGGATTGCAGCGGGGGGGGAAGGTTTGGCAAGGCAGTGCCCCCCCAGCTCTGTTGCAAAGGGAGGCATCACCCGAAGCGTTTTATTTATCGATGCAAATTATACATGGATGGAATTCATCTATTGCCCCATTGCAACGTTGAGCTGGTGCAGAGGAAGATCTGTTGGCAGAGGAGGAGGAGGAAGGGCTGGGGTTTTTTGGGGGGGGGAAGGAAATGTTGTTCCCTGGGAGATATGGAAATACACAATGGGGAAATACACAATACACAATCCTCATCACCCTCATCTGTTCGATGGATGACAGCCACTCCAAAAGACTCTGGAAACGTAACCCTGCACCCAAAATACAACTGGAAACGTAACAACGTGGGGCAGAGATTTAAGGAAGGAAAAAAAAAAAGACATCCTAAACAGGATGCTAAAGTTTTGCAAGCAACAGCTTGAGGGCCAACCCTGAACCTGTTGCTAGTGGATGGAGGCACCTTGTTTTCTATGGGGAGGGGTCTCAGGATCCAAAGACTGAATTCAAAAGGCCAACTTCAAGGGGGGTGCACTCTACCTCTTGGGTTGGGGGCAGCCCCATAAGTGGGGATCAGATTTAAGTTTCTCTCCTGCTCCTTCCCCCTTCAATCATCATCATCTGCGACAATACCTTGAACACCATCAAACAACATCTGCCTGTCCCAGTCCTATAATGCCAAATCCAGTCTAAACATGTGGCTGACGGTGTGAGCAACCATAATAAGGGAGGAAGAAACAGTGGACCACCTAGTCAGCTACTGCAAGAAGATCGCACGGGCGGACGACCCACAAGGGCATGACCAAGGAGCAACCACGGTGCGTTGGAATCCCTGCAAGAAATCCCACTGGCCTTGCGAGCAAGAATTGGTGGGACCCAAAACAGACCCAGTCATAGAAAACGAAGGAGCTCAAATGCTCTGGGACTTCGGGATTCCAGCAGAGAAGCCCCTGCCCCACAACGCCCCAGACTCAACCACCGTGGATCAGAAAGACAAAGCAGTCCGGATAGTGGACGTCGCAACGCCTGGAGACCGCAGAAGAGAAGAGAAAGAGCTGGAGACAATCACAAAAGACCTGCAAGTAGAAGTAGGACGACTGGGGCAGAAGAAAGCAGAGGTAGTCCCAATAGGAATAGGCGCCTTGGGTGCAGTCCCAAAACGTCTGGAGCACCCCTTGAAGACCGTCGACAGTGACAAAATCGCCATCAGTCCATTGCTTTACTTGGAACAGCTGCCATCTTGCGACGATCCCTTTAATATTATTAAACAAGATCTGCCCATCCCGGGTCCTTGAGAAGGACTCGATTGGTGGATACAAAGGCCAAATCCAGTCTGAACATCTGGCTGACGGTGCGACCCACCATCATAATAACACCACCACAATATGCTTCACTTTTTCTGGTGGTGGTTACAAAAATCACACCGAAAAAAGTCTGTATAAGAAATGAAAGCAGTAGACACATGGATGTTTTACCCCTTCGTGTGCCATTTCTGCATTAATCTGCCACGTATCTCAGATACATCAGAAAAAGGTATATTTGAACATGTTTTCTTTCTTGTTTCAACGATTTCAAGTTACACTTTTGAGGCAGTTAAAACTTACAAGAACTGGTAGGCAGGTTCATGGCTCTGCAACGTTTAATACAGTGTTCCTCAGTCTCAACGTCTTTAAGATGCGTGGACTTCAACTCCCAGAATTCCCCAGCCAGCAGGCTGGCTGGGGAATTCTGGGAGTTGAAGTCCACGCATCTTAAAGTCATTGAGGCCAGCCAGAATGAGAAATAACAAGGGCCTAGGCGAATTAAAGGACAGACTTGCTGAACAGAATTGATCGAATCTGGTGCCGCTGGAAAGAAGTCCCAGAAGGATCTGTTGGCTGAAGGAGCTCCAAACAGGTCTTTCTCCCCCAACTAAACAACTTTTGAAGCCCACCTATCTCATAACCTCAGGGTGATCCCGTGTTCATTATCCTGATCTTCACAGACTTCAGCACGTGCTTCCCATCCCTTTAATTGCCCCCAGGTGACCACATCAGAGTCTGATCCGGTTTGACACCGTTCCCCACTGGGGCAGGATCTTCTCCATCAGGGGTCAAGGCGAGCAGGGCAGGACCACTTTTCTCCTGGGCTTCCCCTTTGGGGGACCAATCTCAGACTGTAATGGTACGTGGGAAAGACCTTGGGAGACGGGGTGAAGAGAGGCTGCCTAGGGAATGGTCAGATAAGAGGGAGCCTAGCCCACAGCTGCATAATAGGCAGAGGAAGAGACTCAGAAGGGGCCCTCCCTAACTTCCCAGGCTGTAAAGAAGACAGTGGGAGATGTGCATTTTCAGACTTGCAAGATTCTGTTAATCAAATGGTTGGGCATGCTGGGAATTGTAGTCCCGACCCACTGGAGGGCACCCAAAGCCGGAAGACAATGCAAACAGGTCGACCTAGAATTTGATTCGCTTTAAGATGTGTCCTATGCGTCTAACGTGGCTTAAAAATACGACTGAAGTTTTCCTCGTGGCCAAACGGCACTTCTAACAAACAGCTTTTCTTCCATTTCTTTTACATTTTCACCCCCCAGCTCTCGGATCTCCGACAGCTGCATGACATATTGGACAGTCTCTGAAATTCCCGTGGATCCTGCGTTACTCGGCAACACGCTTATAATTTTACCCCCGGGGAATCTCCGGATCTCAAAATGGTGCATTTCACACTCTCTCTAGCCCGGCAGCTGCTTACGAAATGGCATCTTGGCAGTTCAGCTCCTCAGAGGGTTGGGGAAGGGGGGACGGCCAATTTTAAGTGGGGCATGAGTAACATTTCTAGATTTCAGAGGCTGTTCAAGTTTGCTGCCATCACAAGGAATGGCTCACATTCAGACCCTTTACGGCAGTGTTTCCCAACCTTGGTCACTTTAAGAGGTGTGGACTTCAACTCCCAGAATTCCCCAGCCAGCAACTCCTTCTGGGAGTTGAAGTCCACCCCTCTTAAAGTGGCCAAGGTTGGGAAATACCGCTCTAGAGCATCGTGCAGGCAATATCAGAAGAAAAGTACCGAAGATGAATGCCTGGCCTCTGTCTGCATATCTATTGGCTGGGGGGGGAAAAAAAGAAAAAAAGGAAAGGACTTTTCCACAGCATGCCATAAGGACAGGGAAAGGGGACCACAAAGAAAATTCAGTTCCAACTGAACTCAGATCCATGCCTCCAGACCACCAGGATGGATTTGACTTCCTGGAAGCTTGCTTCTCCTGGGTGGCTACTTACCTGGTGCCAAAAATTAGCATGCACTTTCTCAAAAAGGAGGACAAAGGAGAGGGAGGGGCAGAGTAGCACCCACCATTCAGATAGACTGATATAGATGGGCATGGCTCAGATTTAAATCAAGAAAGGGGACCCTGCAGCCTTCCAGGAGCCGAATAATACCTCCGAGCAGCCGCATGGGATTTTTCATGCATTAGGCAGCGCTTGCGGGGTCTCGTCACGCTGGATGTGCAATGAGAACAGAGTGAAACAGAATCGCAAGGCTTGCTGTCAACAATGGTAAAAGGTCACTATTGCACTGATAATAGGTTTTGGGTTTTTTCCCCATTTTTTTAACATTGGAGACCTTAGGATTAAGCATTAAACTCTAGATGGAAACCGTTTTTATATTATAAAATAACTCAATGCATTTTGTAAACATCTGTCAATGCTACACTCAGCTTTAATTCTACAATTCATGCAACCTTACGATCCTCAACCTTTAAAAAAAATTATATTCAACGTTGATGTAAAGCTATTTCTTCTTATCTTTAAAGGTCCAACTCATTTAGTATTAGCAATGTCTACTTTATACAGGATCAATACCACGGTACCTGACGAACCTCTATATTTCATCATGAAGAATTTGCATCTTATAAAACCATTACTTGGGGGAAAACAGGGGCAAAAGTCTTTACTGTGCCGGTCATAAGTTGACAGGAAGAGAGGCAAAGAACGAAAACGAGATTTAAATCTTGACAGCCTATATTAACGATGTGGACGCTAATGCACAGATAGCGTTTTTGCAAATCTCATTCTTATATCGCTGGGAAGAAAACCACATGCAAGTTTCTACCGACATGGGGGAGTTTTAAGGGACAAGCCAGGTATCTTTCCCCCAATATCCATCATTTCATGAAAAGGGCTCCGTCCTCCCTCCTCGCTTTATCCTCCATCCAACCGAGTGTTTTCTCTTTTTCTGCAGCGCAACCCCCAAATTCAGCCCTGGCTCTACAGACACGATTCAAAGAGAAAAACAGCAGCTGGTCAAAACGCCGCGACAATCGAACACCGCACATTGCCGGCGAATAAAGCATCACAATTCTGCAGCTGATAAATAGTGAGGATCGAAAGCGAGGACGGTGGTCCAGATCCCAAGAAAATGCAATTAAAAGCCCAATGTTGGGTTCACGTAGCCCAGCTATGCGCTCCCGATTTGACCCACTTACAACACAGGTTTGGGGAAAAATTCACAACGGGGAGAGATGATGAAGATGCCCCCTTCCTGGAGCTCTTGGAACAGGTCATCCGCCATAGAAGCAGCTTCTGGGGGGGTCTAGATGATCTCCAAAACCCTCCCCCTTCTAGGATCTTCGCGTAAAAGTGTCCCTGTGCCATCCCCAGAAGGCCAACATTTCAAGCATTTCATCCCTCCTGTTTCCATTTACCTACCCTGGAGCGCACGCGCATCGTGGTTTAAACTGCCAGCTGCCCGAGGATTCAGGAACTAAGTGAATGAATGAAATGATTAATTCAGAAGCGCCCGGCACCAGAGCCCCAGAAGTCGGGGGCGTGAAACCGAGACGGAAGGAGAATCAGAACAAAATTTTTCCGTTTCTTTCTTTTTTCTCCTGCCCCGGCAAATGTTCACGTCTGCGTTATTGGCGCTCGCCAACCTGGCTTCTTGGTCACGCTGCGGCCTTTGCCGAGTCAGAACTCCAAAAATCAATGCCATCCGCTGAGCTATTTATGGTTTTTCCACTTGGCAGGGGGAAAAAAAACAGCTTGAAAAGCTTTAGAAATGCAGATTTGGTTGTCCGGGGAGAAGAGAGGTGCAGCTGGCAGAGAATTTTAAAAATCAACATCCAGATGAAACCAGAACTTTTTTATTAGGATTATGGAGAGTCAATTAGAAAAGGCGGGTGGACAATTGATTTTATATCAATATGGTAATGGCAGCGGGGTTATTATATGCCCGAAGATGGAAGAATAGAGAAATAGCTACACAGGAGGAGTGGATGGTGAAGATGGCTGAAATTTGCAGAAATGGCTAAACTGACTTGTTTGATTATGGAGGGAACAATTACTTTGATAAAAAACTGGAAACTTTTATGGACCGTTTGCTGAAAATGGATAAAAATGAACAGGCGATTTCTGGATTTACTGATTTAATAAGGGTAGAATATGAGAAGGGAACGAAGTTATACAATTTTGGAGGGGGGAAACGGTTTTAAATATGTCTGTAATTGCTGTGAAGAAGATTGGAAGTTCCTTCCTTAATGATCTTTGTGTTTTCTTTCTTTTTTTCACTCTTTATCGCTTTAATGCTTTTTTCTTTACCTTTTCCTCTTTTTTAACTCTTTCTTTATATTGTTTTGGGTTTATCGTTTCAACTTGGTAAAAAATTCTCCAACAAAAATGATTAAAACGGAAGAGAGAGAGGTACAGCGCACCTTTTGCTGCATCGGATCGATCCACAACATCTGGAAGTGAAGTTTAAACGTCGCCTGCTAGCAGGTGTGACTTTTGGTGGCTCCAGGAACTGTCTGAGCAACCATCTGAAAGTGGTTTCCTCTTAGCTTCCTCTGAGACGGTCTTCGATTTCCCAACCTGGCCTAGATCTCCTAGTGGTCTCCCATCCAAGCTCAAACCAGACCGTGGCCATGTTTAGCATTTCAAAATCAGGGGCTCAGGGCCGGCTCGAAATTTTTAGAAAGTCGCTTCTAGGGAACCTTAATCCTATAGAATGAGGTAGATGCAAAACTTGATTTGGGACCAAATTTAGGAGAAGTCATAAGGGAGCGGGTGCCAGTTGGGAGATCAGATCATTCTTGCTTGGTCTCGTGGGGGAACAAACATTGATTTATCTCATAGATTTATATAGCCGCCCACCTCAAATATATGGCCCGGGGTGGGTGGGGGGGGAGAGAGAGAGAGAGAGAGATAGCAATTTGGGGTTACCCCAACCCAAAAATGCTGGACAGGAATTTGTCGAGATGGCAAAAGTCCAAAAAATAGATCTGATTCCACTTTTCGGAAAAAGAGGAGCGGGTTTGCTGGGTTGGGAAGTGCCCAAACTCTGTTTTTTGGAAAAGAGGAGGCTGGGCACCTCCCGGGCACCAAAATCTGGGGGTTTCGTGCCCCCCATTAAATGGCAGCTTAATCAAATTGGCTTCTGCTTTTTTGCCTGAAAGGCGGATCAAACTGCCCGCCGCAGAAAGGCCAAGAGACTCGCTCCTGCTTCCTTGCACCAGAGATGACATTTTTGAAAAAAGAGCAGAACAAAACGGGATTTTTCCTCCCCTTTTCCTTCTGCTGGAGCTGCACCCCCTGCCCGCAACCCAGGACAAGCCTCCCTGAGCTCCGTTGGAGATTTTCCCCATTATTTACCCCTGGTGTTTCCCTATCACGCGATGACGCATTGCAGAAGTTTACAATAAGAAAGGAAAAAATAACCCTAATGAAAATGAATTTAAGGGAAGGACTGAGACCGCCTGGAGGGGGGCAAGGTGGCACGGTTGGCACATCCTGGCCGCCTATCAGATGTCCCGCTTGCGAGTCGATGGATGAAGATGTCCGGGGCAAAGCTCTGAATTGGTCAGGGGAGTTAATTCCCAGCAGGACAACGGCTTCAGCAGACGGGGAACATGGGTCTGGTCGGACGGCCTGCCCAACTTTGCTTTTCCTTACCCGTAATAAGAACGAAGTGATTTATAATTAAAGAACAGCAAGATGGGTTGAAATAAACACCAAAACCAAGCCGCGCAAAGGTACAAAAATGCCATATCATTTTATACACTCCGGAGAAAGTTACCGAGGTGCGAGCAGGTGAAAGTCTGCTCTCCCACTGGCTCTGCTTCATCTCAAGATCAAATAAGTTTCTAGTCCTGGTGGAGGAAGACTGATGGACAGCTGCTTTTCAAAGCCTCGGAGAAGGGGTCTCGAGTTCTGGGAGTGAAACCTGGATCCTGACCTACCGCCCACCATCGCCGTTAGATTTATATCTTGCCTTTCCTCCCGGAACTCAACGCAAGGTACATTACTCTCCTACCTTCAATGTTTTTTCTTATAAAACAGCCCTGCGAGGCAGGCTGGCCTGGGCTCTCTTCCTCGGGAGAGGACCAGGATGAGGGACCTGACATTGGCAGAGGCTGAAAAGGGTCTCCGGATTAGCACTGAAAGCCCCAATATGGTTGCATTGCTCTGGACCAGCGTTTCTCAACCTTGGGCCGGTTAAGAAGTGTGGACTTCAACTCCCAGAATTCCCCCGCCAGCCACGGTCGGGTGCTGGGTAGATTCAGCCATTCTGTTTTCCGACCCATGCCTTAGTGGGCTAAATCAACTCAGTTGGTGATGGCTTATTCTACCCACATGGAAACAAGCCATGGTTTACTGCAATGTGTAGTCATTGTCCCAAACGCTACAGATATTGCTGCAGGGGGTTGGACTAGATAATGTCCAAGGTCCCTCCCCACATTTATGCTTTTACAGTACATCTGGATTCCTGCACTGGATGGGAGGTTGACTAGGTGATCTCTGGGTGCCCATTTCAACCCTTCTGTTCTCTGCTTCTAATGTTGGTCTGGTTTTGGCGGAGGTGATACGGGGAGTCCTCGACTTATGACCATTCGTTTAGCGACAGTTTGGAGCTACAACGGCGCTGAAAAAAATGACTTCCAACTGGTCCTTGCACTTACATTGTTGCAGTGTCCTGACGGTCACAACGGTGGCAAAAAAGATTGTAAAATCAGGTGTGACTCACTTAACTGCATCGCTTAGCGATGGATGCTCCTGTCCCAACTGTGGTCGTAAGTCGAGGACTACCTGTAACTGGGCTGCTGTGGTTTATTCAACAATCTCAGGTGAAAAATCCTGGCCTAGCATTATCGGGGAACACAGTCATATTTTTTGGCATCAAAAAAGCCTTTAATGCCTGTTCTCTGTCCATTAGCAAAGGCTTTTCCACTTGCTGTAGTTATTGATTTGCAATGACTAAAATATTTATTCTGGATCGGATCCATGTTACCCTGGTCCTGATTTGGTGCGTGGCTTCACACACCATGCCTGAGCATAGGTTACTGAATAAGCCACCATCGGTCAAGTTGGCACCGCTGCGAACAAACTGCACCCCACCACTGGGAAGGGCCTGAAAATAAGTTTGTCAGTTGGATTATGTTAGGCATAAAACATGCCTAACATAATCCAGTTTAAAGTTTAATCCAGTTTAACCATCACACGAAGCTATGTTTTGTTTTAACCACAGCGTGCTGAAGAAACCAGTGTCTTGCATCGCACGTAGCTTATGATTCTGGTCTGCAACGGTGTGATGACATGTTGCACCTCAACACTAAAGACACCGCATCAAAGCTGAACATGATCCGTGAGTTTAGCACGCATATTTTCTCATCCAGGAGAATCTACGTGTGATCTGTATTTGTAACCTAAACTCTAGCATAAATCACCCAAACATCATACTTTTTAAACCAGCCAGTATAATCCAAGAAAAACCATGGTTTATGTTAGACAAACTTAACTTTAGCTTGCTAATTATGGTTTAGCAAAGGGCCCAAACCTGGCCGCTAATATTCAAACTTGGGAATACACCAGAAAAGGGGGGGGGGCAGTAAAATAGTTTTTTAAGCTGGCATCATTGAAATAAGTACTTAATTACAGAGACAAAGGAATGGTGCCAAGGTTTTCAACCCTTCGAAAAGGTTTGGGAAGAGCTGCCTTGTGATTAAGGGGTCCCAGACATATGGTGGGGTGGGACTGAAGAAAGAAGGGGAAATTTCCAAAGGTTTTAAGGACAAAACGGTCCTCAAACAGCAGCCTTGCTGGATGCAAACAGAGATGTTCCTCAGCATGTTTTAGAACAGGCTAAACCCACGTATAAGAACAGCAAGATTTATTGCGCAGGTTTGAGGCAAAGTCTGAAGCAAGGACGCACTTTGGGTAGATGTGGAGCACAAGCACATAGGTGTGCTGAAGCCCAGATTTATGTTCTAGACTTTGTGTGTGCACCTGTGCACAAAATCAATCAATTAATTAATTAATTAATTAAAACTGCACCCAAATTTAGCCAAGGGGAGAACGCTGTGCGTTTTATCCGAGCCCAAAGCAAAAGCAGTCGCGTGCTTCTCCTCTGGATCTCCACAAGGCTGTTGGACAACTCACACACGCTCCAAGAAATTCGTTCAAGCAGTGCATCCTAGAGAATTAAAGTCCGGCGTGCCGCCAGGAGCCTTTTTTCCCTCTTTTGGAGAGCGCGCCGGGCCGAGACCCATCCAACCTTCTCTCGCACGGCACAGAAATGAAACGACTCAAATGATGCTCGGAGAGGTGCTGTGGCTGCGTCCAACGGACGTGGGCGATGCCAGCCTGAAAGGGCCAACCGAGTCATTTCCTGCCGAGCAAAGCTAGATGGGGTTGAAGTCAGAGATGCAAAGGCAAAATTTAACTCTACTAGACCGGAAGCTGAGCGAAACACCAACCCCACCACAAAAAAGGAGGTGGGGAAGAAGGAAGCCTGCATTGTAATTTGCACTGGGGGGGGGGAGCAAGGTAAGTCATAAGATGTAGTAGGAAGGCTTTTTGCTTGCGGTCACCTGGAGACCACCGTTACTCACTCTAGGAGACTAGGCAGAAGTTACCTATCCTGGTGCTTCTCAACCTTGGCCATTTGAAGACGCGTGGACTTCATCTCCCAGAATTCCCCATGCTGGCTAGGGTCCATGCATCTTCAAGGGGCCAAGGGTGAGAAACATGGAGTTGCACAGTAGTTGGAATGGGGTTCTATTTGCCTTCAAATGGGAGGGCTCAATCGAAGTCCTGGTGGCTGCATAATTGTAATTTTTCTCCCCTGCTGCACGAAGCTGGCACCGGCAATGAAGGGCCAACTCTAGGTTTTGTTAGCGGACGGCGTGCCCGTCCCTCGGGCAGTCTGACGCTATTGACGGAAGCCTTAAGCGGTGGCCTGGCCTTGCCTACGGAGCGCCGATGCTCCGTTTATTCAATTCCGACAGAGCCGAAGGCCAGAGATTCCGCTGGCTGCTTTTAATCAAGGCTTGCCTGCTCAAGCCTGCTTTTAATTGGCTCGATAGCGATCATTAAAAAAATTTATTAATTGCTGCTGCTATTGCTCTGCTGGGAACGCGTGCTGGAGATATTAGAGCTGTGATCTACGGTTCCTTTAAAAAAAAAAGAGAGAGAACTCTAGTTATAAATTACGGTTGACGCGCCCAAGTTTCCATGGTTGACACCAGCTTTTTTCTGCTCCCTTCCTGCACTGAGGACGCTGATTGTAAGTTCTCTGGGGCAGGGACCAGAAAGCACGCCTCTTACGTTGCGGGGAATAGTTCAATACGGTGAGGATAATTGTGCCAAAACAGCGGGGCAGGTAAAACTTGGGGACTGTTTTGGCACCTGGATGCAGTAAAACAGCACAGAAAGGCAGCTGGAAGGGACCAAGCATGACTTGCACCGACTTTGAGAGATGAGATCACCCGTCACACCAGCAGGACCACAAAACGCCACTGCATTTCTCTCTCCCAACATCCCCCCAAAAAGAGGGGGGCGCTCTGCACCGGTTGGATGAACTGGACGATTCAAAATGCTGCATCTTCTCCGCCCCCTTGGCAAATTCGGAGAGGGCACCGGTGACAAAGGAAAGGAAAGAGAGGCGTCTGGTTTGCACTCACACACGCACACAATCACACCCCATGTGTCCAGCCGCACGCGTGCCTCACCAGAGCTAGGCAACACTAAAGGAGCTGCCCCCGACGTCTGTGCAAGGTGCCGACTGAAAAGGCCCCGGTGCCCGCAAAGAAGGGTCTTCCCCTCCCTCGTTCGCGAAAGGGGAAGGGCTGGGCTTCCAGAAGCCGCCTTGGCAGAAGAACTCACCATTTCCAAACGCAGCGCCCTCAACTTCCTCCCCTTTGCACCAATATCCGCCCTCGGAGCCCCCCCACTCCACCCCCCCGCCAGCCCTGCTTTCAACAAAGGCGTTCGCAAGCACCCCGAACAGCCCGTGGCGCTTGGATGCCACAGCCGGGAGCTGCCAGCGCGCAGGGCTGGCAGGCCACCCCCCACCCATCCTCCTCTGGGCATTTACGGGGAGGGTCTCCCGGGTTCTGGCTTCCCCAGCAGTCCCCGCCAGCAGCGAAAGGTCGGAGGCCTTTGCTCCTGCGCCCTGCGCTTCTGAGCCCCCAAAGCGGCCGGCAAACTCCCCTGCCCGGCTTTGGCGGCGCTTCCGCCCTGCCGAAGGGAGGCAAGCGGACCCCTCCCTTTCGGGTCGGGGCGGCCCGCGCCTTCCCGGCTGCAGTGCGTTCTGCACTGAGGCGAGGCAACCGCTGCAGCGGCGGGCGAGGCAGCCGGGGACCCCCGCGCAGGCCACCTGGCGCCTCTGCAGCGCTCGCGCGGTGGGGAGGGGGCAGGCGAGAGGGCGGCCGAGGCCCCCCCGCCCCGCCGGCCGGGCTGCACCCCAGCGCGGCTGCTCGCCGGTGCGACCGCGTCCCCGGGCGTGCCCCCCCGCGGTCCCCGCGCTTCCAGCTCCAGCGCAGGGCTCCTCCCCGCACCCCGGGCCCCGAAGGGGCGCTCCCCCGAGGCAGGCGCCTCCCCGCGCAGGGGCCCGCGGCGGCGCCCCCATCCCCAAGCGCGCACCTGCGGCGGCGGCGGCGGCGGCAGCGACGGCGGCGGCGGCAGGACCGGAGCGGCTCGCTGCGCTCACACCATCTTCGCCCTCGTGCAAGGAGGGCCCGCCCCGCGGCGCCGCCCATTGGCCCGCCGGCCCCGTCCGCCGCCCGCATGCAAATCGCCGAGGGCCGCGATTGGCCGGCCGGGGGCGCCTCCTGCTGACCGACAGGCGGCGCAGCCAAAGACGGGCGCCGCCTGCATCCCTGCCCGGGGCTGGTACCCAGGTGCGCAGCATCCTCGGAGGCGCTTCCTCCCCCGGCCGGGGCCGCCTCGTCCCGCGAGCCGCGACCCTCCGCTGGCAAGCCCAGCCGCGCCCCGGGTGGCAAAGCCGGCCGGGCACCGATCAGCCGCAGGGCACCGCTTAAACTCTCGGGACCAGGTACAAGCCAGGATGGCATCATGGGCAGCTGCCGTCCTGCAAGCCATAATCCTCCGTGGCTTCAGTTTGCAAAGCTGGCCAGTGACTCAATCAAGCACAAACCATAGCTTAAACTCTAGGGGCCAGGTACAAGCCAGGATGGCATCAAGGGCATTCTGGTGGTGTCAGACGCCACCAGCACTTCACCTACTAATGGCACGATTTGGGTCGTTTGTCCCCAGGGGTGGTGTGAATCCAGCCTGAGTGGCCGCTTCACGGTTCAGCGTGTTGTGCAAAATAAGCCAGTGATCCAGTCACAGGCACCGTAATTTTGCCAGAATTAAATCCTATTCAAAACATCTGGACTTGACTGAGAGTAACCCTAATTGGACCCAATGGCCTCATTAAACCCTGATAACATGGCTTGTTTGGATTAATGGATCCTCTGATGAGCACCGCTAATTGCAGTTTATTCAGCAAGCCATAGTTAAGTCCTCCTAAGAGCCTTAAGGCTGGACCGTTCGGCATCCTGTATTGGGGAGGGCACTGCCATCTTCTTCCCCAGCCATGAAAACATGCCACCTTTGATCCACGAGGATAAACAGCAATCAAGGTTAATAGCCCTTGTTAGCCTGATCCCCAGTGCAATCCCTGTTTAAATTCGGGGCCAACATACCTGGTGGTGTGATTTCCATAGTTGTAATCCAGTGTTTTTCAATTTAAAGTCTACTTTAAGATGATGGACTTCATCTCCCAGAATTCCCCAGCCAGCCATGGGGAATTCTGGGAGTTGAAGTCCACCCATTTCAAAGTTGCTAAGGTTGCAAAACACAGGTCTAGAATAGTGCTAAACTAGGATTTATGTCATAAAGGACAACTGGCTGGGTTAGCCCAATACACTAAGCCATAAATTAAGGTTTGCAAGCCACCCCAGCTTGCTGTTGATAGGATCCCACCCCTTGTCCTACCTCGCAGGGTTGTTGTGCGGATTAGAAAAGGGATCCATGGCTGTCACGGTGGATCAGGGAGTCAGCATGAATTCACCTGAGCGCGCTCGGAAGGGAAGAGCAAAGCGTGCACTCGCGTGCACACGAGCAGGGAGACCACGGCAACCCGACCACGCGGCCTCCCCGCCTTTCCCGCGCGCGGGGCTTCGGGCCCGCACCCGGCCACGCCCCTTTCTCCGTTGTCTCGGCAACCGCTAGGCTACAACTGCCGCCGCCGCGCCTCCTGCTGGGTCGAACCATTTACCAGAACTCGAGGGGGGAGAGGAAGATAAAAGTCACCGCGGGAGGGAAGAAAGGAGGCAAGGCGGAAAAGCGGAGACGAGAGGGGACGGCTTTCACAACGGAGGAGCATAGAGGGAGCCCGAGGGTCCTTGGTCGCGCGGGAAGCTTTATTTAAGGAGGAAGGTTTCGCCGCGGCCTTCCCCACGATGCCGGTGACACGGCCCCGATAAGATGGCGGCCGCTCGCCTAAAGAAGGGGAGCGCGAGAGCGGCCGGTAAGGAAGAGGGGCGGGAGGAGAATCGGGGAGCCCTTCTCCGGCTCTCCCCATTGGGGGAGGAAAGGAGTGGCGCCCGCTGATTGGCTTCCGGCGTCCCCGCCCCCGGAGCCTCGAGGCCGCCGGGCTCGGCTCCCTCCCTTTTGGGAACGCGCGTTCATTGGCCGGCAAGTCCCCCGGCGGGAGTTGGGGGGCTCCTGCCCCGCCCCCCGTTGTTTCAGGTGGTTCTAGAACCATTTCCTCGCCTCCCCTTCCCCACTTCCTCCCAGGGCGCCCCCCGGCTCTGGGTGAGAGGGGAAATAGCGCCTCTGAACATGTGCAGAGTGCTCTCTCTTCTCCTCTCCCCTCCCACGGCCGGAGGGAGCAGAACGGGGTCTGCTGAGCTGGAGGGCGGGGTGAAATGAGATTACTAATGAGAGCCCCCCAAGTGGTTTAAAAAAGAAAGGGCTTTAGGCACGTGAGGCTGTTGGGGGCCAGCCAGGGCCGTAAGTGTGCAAAATGGGGCGCACCCCTCGTGTGTTTCAGGCTGGGGGGGGTCCCTAAGGAAGTTGGCCAGGGCTAAAGCTGCCTGGGGATGACCTGGATGGGGGTTAACTGGGTTACAATGTGACCCAGGGTGAGCTTGGAAATGCATTTTCTGGGTAGTCCCCCCCAAATGCTTGGAGGGGGCCCCCTTTGTTTTTAGGGGGGTGTTCATTCATCTATCTCTCTAATGAATATATATATTGCTGCGTGCAATTATAATGGGATATATTGCATGTGTGTGTGTGTGTGTATATATATATATATATACACACACACACATATATAGATAGGTTTATTATTATGGACTGGCTTTATTACAGGCACCCTGTCCAAAAGACAATACACAGGATGTACCAAAAGTCAGACCCCACAGGCCAATCACAAGGTTTTATGAATTAATATCTTTTTTTCCCAGAGAAAAATGTTCCTTAGGAACGTTCAAAGGTTATGGGTCAAACAACTGCGGAAGGTGTTTGGGAGAAAATGGCAACCGATGGGAACATTTAATGTAATTTATATACTAAGTTGTCTATGGGGTACTTTTGGTACATTTTGTGTATTTTTATTTTTATCTATCTCTCTACATCTGGTATGATATACAGTATCTAAATATGTATATATTTGCATGTAATACGAACAGATAGCGTGCGTAAATATAACATTTGCAGAGTTGTGTGAGCAGATGCCAAAAGAGAAAGGGCTGTGTTTTAATGCGCAGCAGCCTACAGACAACTACCTGTAAAATATGAACCTTAAAGTGGACCCCAGTTTACCTTGGACAGGCCAACATCTAACTATCCAGGACCATATGCCAGTTTAAGGGCCCAGCCACCTTCCTGGGACTGCCAGCTTCCCAACCTGGCTAGACTCCTATTCGCACTTGGGCATAAAATTTGGTTGAATTCTCTGCACAGGCCAGTTTTATAGCAACTCCCTTATTACGTATTTCTGTGTATATGCACTTCACAACAATATAGGGAAGGAGGAAAGGAGCAGAGAATTAGCTACTGAAAATATTCTGTATTGAGTGCTTTTATTTAGTGTAACATTTTGGTAGCCTAAAAGCATGCAAAATATATGCAAAAATATAATTTTCAGAGTAGCATCATGCTGCTTAAGGCATTGCACAGAGCAGATTATGCTACGCTTTAAAATGGTTGATTAATTCTGTTGTTCTTTTTGTACTGAAGCGATGTACAGCTGTTGTAAAATCAGCAAATGCATAAATATATCTTGGCTCTTAGTGGGAGGGAGAGTCGCGCAATATGCTGCATCTCTTTCCCTACAGTTAGTCCTGGTGCACTGGAAGAGGCAAACCGCTTTCTGTTGGTACTCAGCAAATGCTTCGAGGGAAACACGGCCTTTGTAGCCTCAAGCGGCTTAAACAAGCTTCGTTGGAAGATTAGACGTTGCACAACTTTCTGAGCTCCCAAAACTGAGGGGTTTTTTTTATCACTGTTGTTCTGTTTCCCAGGGCCAATGATTAGATCATGAAAGAAGCAATATCGCTTTCTAGCTGCGTAAAGAGGTAAGACCTTTCTCTGCTGATTTCTCAGCCAAAGAATTTATCTGGAAGTCAGTGTTTTGCAAAGCCTTCTGGGTCAAGTTCAAGCCACAGGGCTGCCACGCAAAGGGAGCGCCTGTTACGTGGACAACACGGGTTGATTTGTTACCTGTGAACGTGTTGGCATGCACCTTTCCCTGTCAGCTGTCTGCAGGCTTTTGCATGTTGCATGAACATGCACGGGGCACCAGGGGTTCCTGCAGGTCCAAACCAGAAGGCTCCCTTGTGGCTAGCTTTGATTATTTAGTTTTTAATTTATTTTATTTGATCTGGTGCCACTTCACTCCAGAACGGCTCTAGGCAGCTTTAAGAAGATGCTTTCAGCCTAAAGTAGGTGATAAATTGCAGTTGTGTGACACGGTGTGAAATAAGTATCAGCCCTCTGAGGTGGGCCGGGTCAGAAAACAGACATGCTGGAACTGTACTTTCGTGATACAGGCTCTAGTACAATGACAGTGAACCTTTTGGGCTCAGGGTGTCAAAAATTTGGAGAATGCCTAACTTGACTCTGCTGGATTGTCACCCCCCCGCTTCCCGAACAAAAGAGAAAAAATTCTTTACATATTCATTTATTTTAAAAAAATACAGTCCAGTCATGTGCAGTGCTATGTGTTATATAAAGAAATGTCAAATAATTACAAAAATGAAATACGAGTAAAACAAACTCAGTTTCTTTGGTAACTGAAACAGAGAGGAGAGTTGTTGTCAGGTGTTGGTGAACACTGATGTGTCACCCAAAACGTGGTGTGTTGCCCTTAACACGCGTATGATAGGTTCCCCATCATTGCTCTAGTAACAGAATCTTGAAAGCCTGACAACACTTTCCTTCTCTTCCTCTTAGAGAGTTAAGGTGGAGCTAGTTTGAGTTTCTTTTTAATGTTTTCTTCCTGTCCTGGGCTTAAATCATATTTTTCCACCTGCCATTGCCCAGTTTCTCCAGTCTCTGGAATTCTTTACAGCAAGCCACGGGCAGTTGCTTCAGAGCCTCTTTTTGGAAGGGAATTATGAGGTGGTTCCATGAATAACAAATGAGCCTGTCCATCTTAGGTTGTGCATACGCATGTCCAAAGCTGTGATGAAATGGAATTATGAAGGCCAGGCTCAGGGAGATAAACATTTTCTTAGCCCCCCAGAAGAGCGTGAGAGCAACAAGAGGATGAGACTGGCACCTCCCTGAGGAATTCACACTGTTGTGGCTGGATGACTTTGGGAGCTGGGGTTTCAGTCTGGGAAGATTCTTGCTAGAGGTTGTAGCTAATAAAAATAACTGGACTGAATTTGAATTGTTTCTTGGAGTTCCTTGGGCTGGGCCAGACATCAATCTTCCTAGAACATCCTCTTGTTCCTCCCACGCTCTTCTGGGCAGCTAAGAAAATGTTTATCTCCCTGAGCCTGGCCTTCATAATTCCATTCCATCACAAAAGCACCCCTTTCCTCTCACAACGATCACACACAACCTCATTTCCCCTTGTCGCGCATTGTTCAAACCTCTCTGTTGGGTTAATTGTGGAATAGCCTGATATCCACTGATTAAAAGCCAGGGTTTCTTCCTTGGGTGAAAGCAAACACGCGTGTCGCACAGTCCATGGTCAACTGAATACTGCATGTTACCTTAGCGTCTATGCTCTCATGTTAGGGTAGATGTGTGTGAGAAGGAAGGTCGAGCTGACTCTGAAAGGAACAAGTGAGCTGCTAAGGGGGACCTCCAGAAAAAATGACTGGTGAAAAGGAAAGGGTGGGCGAGAAACTCAAAATAACCCCACCTTGATTTTGTTTAGTATGGTATAATTCGGAGTAGAAAAACTTGGACTTTCAAGATTCATTAATTCTACCCTACTACAATGAAGTTGCCATTCCTGCATTGAAGCTTAACAGCGTGTCCTAAGCTCCTGCATAAAAGGAACAGGTCTGGTTCTTCTGTTCCTTCCTCTGTTGAATTTCCTTTTCTCTGATCAGCAATGGCACGTCCTTTTTCCTTTTCCATCCACGTTCCCTTCCTCCTTGTCATGAACGGACCCCTAACCTTGATTCGATTTTCTTACCCGTCAGCATGCTTCCCTCTGGAGCCGAGCTGCAGAATATCCCAGCGAGGCTGCTCCCTGTGCCTTATGCTGCAAGTCGCATTATCTTCTAGCTGAAGGATCTGCCCAAGTTGTCAGTTGTTCTCGGCGCGCCACCCAAATTTAACCTTTAAAGTCTTAAAGAGCTTAGTGCCTCCTGCCCGAAGGGCTGTCTGCCTCAGCGTGAGCTTGTCTGGGAGCTAAGCTTAGCAGGAAAAGCCCTCATAAGGCTCTTTAGAGGCCCATCTCTCAATCTTGGGAGAGAGCCGCTCTTCTGCACCCCTCCTAAGCAAAGGCACACTGTCCTGGAATGTTTCAGTCCTAAAATGGGCCACTCCGATCTCGCAACGGGCTGAGTTTTTGCTGTTTAATGGTTTGATTTTGCGGTGAGGTATCCCGAGTTCCGTGGAGGTGCAAAGGCAGGCTGCCGATCGAAATGATGGGATGGACCTGAGGGATGGTTGCCTCGGGGGTTCTTGCTGTGTGCTTTACGAAGCCTGGACAGTGTAGCCAAGGAGGGGAGAATTGTGTCCAGGACTTTAACGCTAGGACCGGAAGGGCTGGATGGAGGAAGAACACCGGAGGGAAGAAGGAATAGAAGGAAGGATGTATTGGAAAGGGCACAGGGCCAGGCCCCACTGAGACGAGAACAATCTGAAAATTTGAAATGAGCATCTCTGCCAGTTTGGGGTTATTGGCACCTGGTTAGCCTCACCATTTTATCTTCTGTCTCCGAAGGTGCAGCCTTTGGGCTTTGTGCTTGAGGTAGAAGTAAGGCTGATGATCTCTCCGGCCTCCCCAACATGGGTGTGAGTCACTGTCACACCCCTGTGCTGGGAGGCTGAGAAGGTTGCTGTCAGCAGAGGCCTCGCAGCTGCGTCGACACCCGGGGTTGCTGAACAAGCTGCGCGCCTCTCCCGACAGTGCCAGTCGATCACACGCCCGGTGGAAGGGAGTGGTGCCGCTCTGCTTATTTATCCTTGCCCTGTGGGGCCACCCCCTAGAACGCTTTACATGAAAAGAGGATAAGGAAATGGTTTTCGCCGTGGGTTGATTGATAGGTTTCCCTGCAGCAGCCGTTTCTCAGACGGCGAGTGGCGTTGGGCGACGGGAGCCGGATTCCGCCGTGCGAAGGTCCGAAATGTACTGCATTGATTAAATGGCATGATTTGCTACATGGAGGGGAGTCCCACGCCAATTATGATTACTCATTCCATATTGAAATGGGAAGGCTGCGTGCAACAACTACACATATGTATCAGGGATAATTATTTTTGCTGTTTCCTTTGCAGATTGCTATTCTTCCCTTGCTCTGGGGCATCTTCCCCCCCCCCCCCGCTTTGGAGCATGCTTTCTGATTAATATACGTTAAGGCAGCTTCTCCTCAGCTCTCTGCGTGAAATCTCTGAATCATGGTGACCTTAAAAAAAGGCATACGCGCCAACACGAATGCCTCGTGGAGTTAGTGCCAAGTGAGCAACCAAACTGGGCTGAAATTAGACTGATCTTGGGAGGAAGACCCTGTCCTTCAAAAACCATCCTTCCCTGCGGGCTTTAAGAGGGTTTTTGGCTTGGAAGATGGTACTGTTTATACCTTTAGAGCAGTGTTTTTCAACCTTGGCAACTTTAAGATGCGTGGACTTCAACTCTGGGAGCTGAAGTCCACGCATCTTAAAGTTGCCAAGGTTGAAAAACACTGCTCTAGAGGCTTAAGCTGTGAGCACTGGGGGCATAGAGGTGATTTGGTCCCAGAATGGTTGGATCTTGCAAAGGGTTTTGGAAGTAATTTTGGGGAAGACGTCAAAGAGCTGATAAGAAAGGACTTGGAGAAGCAATTGCACAGTTGAGAGATTGAAGCAAGTGCAAGAAAGAACCTCCCAGTTACCTTGCCTTGATTTTCTTTAGTTCAAGATGGGTCTGAGAGAAACTTGGACAGGCTTTCAAGATTGATGTCAGCCCTTCGGGGTAGGCTGGGTCACGACAAAGACCCTGCGGGGATTCCAAGAAAGCTACCTTATTGTAGTAGGGTATAATAACTGAATCTTATTTTGAGTTTCTTTTTCACACTTTCCTGTATCTCAGGACTGTCATCGCTTCTTCAAGTCCATCCTTAAAAATGACTCCAGGGTCATCTCTAAATTCCTTGGCTGCTCTCAAGCACTGGGGCGGTTGGAAGAGAGCCCTTTTGAGGTTGAAACGCTCCCGAAATGCTCCGAACGACCCGTTTTTGTGTCTGAATGTTCCATGGCACGAGGTTCTTTCCGTTCCTGGCGTGCTGCTTTCCTCAGATTTCTGGAAACCATGGTTTGAAGGAGACTTTTGGTGGTTTGAGTTTTAGGAACTAAGATTCAGCATCCTCAGCATTATGGGCTCAGAGTTCCCAGTTTTTTAATCAGGTCAGGTCTTGGTGATTCTTCCACATATATCAGTGTTTCCTGATCCAGGTGGATGCTAAATCATGGCGTTGTTGCTCAGAGGGTGTGGGAAATTTTCAAAATTTCACACGTGATATTTTATAGAACGGCTGTGGCTAGTATCTTTGAAAATATTTGGAGCTTGAAGCTGAGGTTGGAATGCTTCTCTGATGCTCAGATGCGGAGTTTTGTGCTTGAAACGGGACTCTGCGTGAAAGCGGGTGCTTGAAACAAAATGTTTTACCCACCTCTAGTTGCTAGGGTTTTCTTTTTTACCAGCTGCAAATTCTTTCTTTCTTTTTTTAAAAAAACATCTTTTCAGTTAATTAATCCATATAATTCATCGCAAAGAATATTTATAGCTTCTTAGATGTGCGGTTTTTGTACAGGCGTGCAAACCGTCCTCAGAATTGTCAGGGATGAGATGAATCCTCCAAATTAAGGAAGTAATCAAGTTATATATTCTGTCATTGCAGTCTAAATTAATGCAGTGAGCAGTAGGCAGGCTTCAAACACATGTAATGAATTGACAGAGGTGCCTGTGGTTAATGAAAAAAACCCTGAACTTCACTAGCTCCCAGATTTGATCCACCCAGCGGCTCCCCCCCACGTCCCATTCCTGTTGTTTCTTGAGCTGAGTTCCCTTTCTCTCTACCACTCCCCCCTCCCCTCCCATTTTTGTTTTTCAAGGCAGAAGGCTCTGAGGCTGAAGTGACACAGTGCCAGCACATCTGGCCACAAGATGGGGGAATGGCAGAGGATCTTCCTGCAGAACCTAACAGTGCCTCCACGTAACCCGAGGAGACGGAATTTGCCACCCCAGCGTTCAGTGCCTTTTCAGTGCGTCTTGAAGAGCGTGCAGGGGAATGCCCTGAAACAAGTAAGGCTGAGATCGTCAACGCAGTGGGGGTGGGCGCACTTCTTCTGTAGATGCGCGCCAGTCTAAGGTCCAGCCCTCTTTGAGGTTTTCGAGAACAGTGTTGTCAGAGAGGTGGGCCCGTAGAGATGGCACAAAACCAGGTGGGGTAAGGCAGACTCTGCTTTAAAACAATAACAGATTAGAGCAGTGTTTCTCAACCAGGGCAGTTTGAAAATGTATGGACTCCAGCTCCCAGAATTTATTTATTTATTTATTAAATTTTTCAACTGCCCATCTCCCCCCAATGGGGGAACTCTGGGCGATTCACAATAAACATTAGAACATAAAATATAGAAACACATAAAACCATAAATTAAAACATAACTAAAAAGAAGAAGGAGAGATCAAGGGGATGAAAACCTGAGGTTGAAGGCCGAGGTCTCTATGGGGCTAGCCATCCCCATGCTTGAGGTGTTCTCACCCCACCCCAGGCCAGGTGGCAGAACCAGGTCTTCAAAACCTTACGAAAGGCCAGGAGTGTGGGGGCTAATCACATCTCCGGGGGCAGGATGTTCCAAATTCCCCAGCCAGCCATCATCTGCAGCACCAGGACGCTTTATTACATTTTGAGAGGCAGCTGGTGGGCCCAGAAAAGCGGAAGCCCTTGAAGCGAAGAGCATTTGGGTTATCTGTGCCTTGCCCCCTGGTCATGACAGAAGGGGAGGAATGCCCGTTAGATGAATTTGGGATCATTATAGCGGTATTTTTATAAAACACCAAGTTGATTTCGATTTCGAGCAACCTGAGCAGGTTTTGTCCTTAGATGAGAGGCCACCCTCAACTGGGAAGTTGAAAGAAGGGGCGGTAGCCAAGTGCTTTTAACTGCTGTCAAAGCTACATCCATGTGTCTGACCTTTTGCATCGAATACACAGACAGAATCTCTCCTTACAAGGGCTGTGAGCAGCCCGCTTGCATAAGTGATAATTCAGCGCTGCCCTCTGTGGTGATGGTGCCAGTCTAACCCCGGTGCCAAGGAGTTGCTTCTCCTGGCTGAAAAGTGATGTCTTTGTGAAGAGTTGGAGTGCAGGTAGCGGCCTCCCACTGCGTTTATGCTCCGGGAAATCCATGGTCCACAGCAGCGGCCAGAGAATGTAACTTGTGCAGCAGCTGAGATTTGAAATTTTAGCTGCTGCTGCTGCTGCTGCTGCTTGGATGACAACACCTGTTTTTAAAAATCTCAGCTGTGTGTTGTGTTTCTTGCAGCCGGAGATATGGGAAAATTGGTAGATACATTTCAGAGTATAAATATTTATAAATCTGCCTTCCTTCCTTGATTGCATTCATACAACCTCTATTAGTTTTGGATATAAGCCAACTAAACAGGCTAGGTTTGCGCATCGCTAAGCCACAAAAACATTTAAGGGTTGCAAAGGCGCACGCTTCACCTTTTCCTGACCTTAATGCTTGAATTATGTCTCCCTTTCTGCTCAGCCCTGCCACAGGTAATTATGGAGATAGCGTGGCCCAGTTCAGAGGTCTGGAAATCCTGCACCATCAGTATGTTAAAGCAAGGCTTTTACAAATTCAGCATGACAGAGTAGAGATGGAGAACAGCGGCTATTTCAAGCAGTGCTTGCCTTCCAGGCTGTGCTGGTATAATAGATCACTTGGTCCTCCTGCTTTCTAGCCTGGGATTCTGAAACAGAGAGCATTCAGCAGGCTGGAGCTCTGGGCCGCTAAATAATGCACAACAACTAAATCTTTAATAGCCCGCCTGCCCGTATCGCCTTGCTGCAATCCAGGCCTTGACGAGGGCATTTGGAAGCGAGGCGACATTTGGAGGGAAAATGATCAGAGTTCCCTACTGGTAGCAGACAACGCGGCCCGTTTCTCATCAGAATGTGTTCGCAGTATTTACCGCTTTTCTTTTAAGGAAACAAAACATGAGATGCTGTCTGGTTTTAATGTACAGCTGGGACGTCGCTATCCCCAAATGCAGAGCCTGGTTTCTGGTAAGAGCTGGCCGTTAGGAGAATGCAGAATGAAGGTTCTGGGGTGCCCCTGTTTAGTGCAAGGGGTTGAGGCAGGAGCGCAGGTCTTTCTGTGCCCAGCGTTTAGCGCTCTTGCCAGAACTGGATGTTCCACTAGGACTTCAGTGTAGACCGAGAGCACTCTACTGTGTACAGTTGGTGTGCCAAAGTGGGTGTGTTTTTGCATGCAAGGAACGATTATCTGAGCTTGGCCTTAATTGCCCCCAATCCTGTTCCTTTTTGATACGGACATATAGCACTTAGGAGTGAAAACGAAAAAGGGTGCTTTGGACACCTGTTGTCTGTTTGCCCCAGACCAGGCAGGAGGGGCAGTGGAGGCCCTGACCTAGTCTGGATGGTATAAAAGAGATTTAGTGCTGACCCTGACTCTGGCAAAATGGCCTCAGAGATGGGGGAAGGTGCTGGGTGATGTCGGGGGTCTTGGGGGACCGGTGCAGAAGCTTCCAAGGCCTTCATGGCACAAACCCAACCAAGGCAGGAACAGGGGAGGTGAGAACCACCTTTCTGATGCCCACCATGGTAGTTCAGGAGCTAGAGAAAGGGTTCAAGGTCTAGGAACCTTGCCTTATTCCCCCCCTCCCCCCAGCACTGCTTTCTGCAGAAGAGTTATTGACCTCATTGCTCACTCATTTGCAAAAAAGGGAGAGGGGCTGAAGAGTGAGCTGAAAGCCACGACCTTGCCCTCAAGATCTCAAGCCTCAAATGTCTGAAGCTATGTGGAGAATCCCGTTTTCAGAGGGGAGCAAGACATGAGCCACGCATGAGATCTGACTCTCAGGAGATTCATTCTGGGAAGAGGAATTTTGGCTCTCAATCCATACCTCTCCATCAGGTTTATTCAGCATTGACCTTTTTCAAGGATGCTCCAGGTTGATTGGCTGAGGTGCTCAACTGAAGCATAATAATCCAGCAACTGGTGTCTCTCCAGGATCCCAGGGGACAGCGGGGAGATTTTCCCCTCTTGTGGATCTCAGAGTCCCATTCCCGGATTCCCTCACTGAAATAGCCAAGTGGAAGTGGACGGAGGCAGCTACAGTCAAGGTATCACCAGCTGCAGCAAGCAAGTTGTCTGTTCCCTCCGTAATGGGATTTTGGAATGGGTAGCCGTACTAGCATCCGTGAGCTAGGATCAGCCCAAACAATCAAAATCAGCAATTTTGAAAGGGGAGGGGAGGTGTTCATAGATCCCTATAAATGAAGGGAAGTCCTTCATCCTCCGAATAAGGTGATATCCTCCCTGAAATGCTGTTGTTGCCTATCTCCTAAGAGAAGACACCAACAAACATACAAAAAACTTGTGGTGAACATCTTTAGGGACTGCCGGTTCTTTGCAACCAGATCTGTGGCTTCAGAAGTGGGGCGCAATGGGCTGATGGCTCAGACATGGGAGACGGATGACCAGTTGAAGGCCAACTTGGCAGCAAAGCCTCTTCTTTGGAAGAAGCTGTTTGGAAAGGCCATCAAAGTGGATAGGAAGCAACCCTTGAGGAAGGAGGAGAGCAAAATCCTGCAGCAAGGAGAGACATCTCATGATGAAGGGGGCAAAAAAGGTTTTACAGGCATGGAGACAACAGAGTCCATACCTCAGAAGAGGTGGTCTCCACCGTGTTTTTTTCTTTTCAGCAACAAACTAGATTGGAGCGCTATCCTGAGCCTCAAGTTGCAGAATAAATTCTTCAGACAGCTCATGGATAGAGACCTGGAAGTCGACCGCAGAAAGTCATCCTGCTGGATGACTTTCTAAATTTGGTAGGCTAGTCAGTAGCCTGCCTACACGACTCAGAAGGAACGCCCCATCAGATCTACTTCGCTTGTACATGAGAGTGGTGCAAGGGCAAAAGTTTGATGGTGGACTTCCTGTGAAGTACCTCTCTGGCCTCACCTTATTTAGGAGTGGACATAGATTAAGAGAGGGCCCAGGGCTCCAAGGTGTGAGTTACTTTACTGCTATACAGTAGCTGTCACGTCCTGTCTTTCTATTTCCCACCGGTCTTACAGGTTTGTTCTTACAGTGGAATACATGATAAAGGAGGTGTGGAACCACTCTCAGCTGGTCAACACATGCGACCAAGCCAAGGGGTTTCCTCCATCGAACAAAAAGAAATCTTAAGCCCCGCCTTCTAACTAGAAGAGGTGGAGCTAACCCTTCCATCTCCTGTTGGGTCCATCTTTTGGTGACTTCGTGTTAAATATAATTTCGTCTTTTTAACTGTAACTGGCTAATCGGGTGATCAGATGGTTATGATTCGCATATGGGCAATCACCTGGAATTCTTAGCAGAAAGCTAGTTATACGTCTAATTTTAAAACACATCTCTTCCAAACAGATAAAAATGGCTGGCTGGCTTGTCTTTGGGATACGTTTTCCATCCATCCTTTGTTGTCCCCTCTTGAAGTTCCAAATGTGCATTTTGGCCTCAAAATGTTGCTTCTCTCTGTTCTGGAGTAATTCACCTTTGGTACTTTGGTTGGATTTCCTGCCTCCTCGGCCATCTCTGAACCCTTCCTTGGCCAAGATAAAGTGCCAAAATCCTGCCCTTTGGTAGCTCCTTGAATCTGCTGTCTAAGTTGACCTGCTTCCATTGATATCCCTGAGGACTAGGATTTGGAGTCACCCTGAGCCAGTTTAATCCCCTGCTATCCCCCCCGCGTTACCCTGTTCAATTTTAGGAGAACGATTTTGGCTTTTCTTTGCCTAGATGAGCATTGGAGTTGGGTCTTCCCCAGTCACAACATAGCTGTCTCCTAAGATGCTCAGATTGTGAGATCTGTTGGCCTCCTCCTTCTCCGGAGCTCTTCTGTAGACCAGGAGCATTAGGTGCAGGAGAAACAAGACCACACCGCCGTCTTGTCCTGATAATCCATCAGTGCAGTTGGTGGAAATTTTAGCTTTGAGTGGTTGGTGCGTGCTCCTCGATGCGTGTATTGATTGTAACATCTTTCTCTCTCTCTCTCTGTCTCTCTCTTTTAAAATCTTGGTTGCTTTAAAGGTTTTATCAGAAAAAAACAATGTGTAAATAATTCAAAGGGTCCTGAGTGCAGTGTCACACACCAAACTGCTGTGTGGCTTCTTGATTTCACTGTCACCTGGCATGGAGACCTGTGTTTTGACTTTTGAAGATGCTTGCTTGGAATTAAGTCCCACTGCCTTCTCAAGCTGCTCTGTCGAGTGATCTCACCATTTGTTTTCTGTGATTCACAACGTTGTAGGTTTAGAGCAGTGTTTTTTCCAGCCTTGGCCACTTTAAGATGTTTGGGCTTCAACTCCCAAAATTCCCTAGCCTGCATGAGTTCTTAAAGTGGCCAGGGTTGAAAAACACTGGTTTAGGGCATACATGGAAGCCCAGTGTGTCATCAAGGAGAATCCCCGTCTCTTGCTTTTTCAGGAGATTGAAAGAGCTGCAGTCAGGACTGGATAAACTAGGTGCAATTTACTTTCTTCCTCTTGGAGATATCCCTTCTCTGTTTCTCTCTCCCTACCCCACGTTGATGGTGCTAATTCGTCTCACTCTTCCATCTCCTCTTGGCAGAAAGCTCTGGAGAACATGTTGGATGTGGAATTCCAGCTGAGGCTTTCCCTCTTTGACCTTGCCTATCACCACTTCTTTGGCAAGACTTGGAGAAGCACCACAAGGCCTCTGAAATCCGCCCCGGGGCAGCTCCCCTCCGTGGTCTTCAATGAGGTAAGGGCATGATAGCGAGTCGTGGCTCAGGTCGGCTGGGAATTCTGGGCGTTCCAGTCCCAACACAGGCGGAGGAGACGTCTCTCTTCAACAGACCAGCCTGACTTTGTCTGCAACAGTTGCATGAGTCCGATGGGTCTCCCCTCTCTCCCCAGACTTATGGGAGAGCTGCTAGAAGGAGGGGAGCTTTAGACCAGTGTTTCTCAACCTGGGCAACTTTCAGATGCGTGGACTATAAGTCCCAGAATTCCCAGGTTGGGAAACACTGAGCTAAAAGTTAGGCAAGGAATTTACTTTGCCATCACTTTGACTGTCCAGTCACATGGCTACAGCTCGGCTGGCTGCCAGCACTGCTGATGCAAACGCTGCCAGTGGGACGCCTCTAACGACTATCTGGTGGGTGGCATTATCATCTCAGTGGAAGCGCATTCCCCTTGCTCTACTCATCGATTAATACCCCAGGGAGCATAATGTGCACTGCTTCCCTTCTCAGATTCTGGAATTAGAGTCACCAATTTTTTGCTGCCTCCCCCACCGTGTGAAACCAGGTGGATGTTGGGGTGGGTGAAATCCTACTGTTGTATTGCTGGAGCCCTTAAAACTTCTAAGCCAGCCTCTTTCATTATTAAGCCCAATTCTTCTACAGTGATCTGCTTTTTATTCATTTCCTTCTCCTGAATTGTTTTACCAATATGGGCGACAGGCATTCTCAGTCTAGAGTCTTCCTCTTTCTGCCCCTTAATTGCCTAATGAATATGCCTCCATTTTCCTGCTTTAGAGAGCTGTTAATCCAATTCCCACCTTTGTCTCCCATCTACTTGATGTTCAGCAACCCACTCACTTGAGGAAAAAGAGGAAAAGATGGTGGTTTCTGAGCCCTGGAGGTTAAGTGTCCGTATAGTTTTGCTTGCCGACCAACAGTTTATGGCTGCAAGGGCCCTCTTTCAGAGTATGAGATGCTGCCCTAGGCTTCATTCTCCGTTTCGTTCCTTAAAACCAGCACAGAGTCAGGTTTATGTGACCACAATGTCCTGGGCTCCATTATCCAGCCAGAGGGAGATGGCCAGGTTCATTCTGATCAGTCCTGGGATTTTCACGCTGAGTTCTTGTAAACCAATGTTGTCCTCCTCCCTTCTGGGTCTTCTGTACCCCGGTCTGCAGTCGCTTCTGTGGCTAACTCAGGTATGCTGGAATCTCTGCCCGCATCTTCCATGTTGGGCATATCCATTGCCCTACACAGAATCTGTAATTGTGCGTTATTTTAGGTGACCTAATTTCAACCAAGTCTTTGTGAGTGATTGTTTGGTCCTTGGCACACGACGGGATGGGTCGGGAGAGAGAAGGGATGGGGCATCCCTCAGGGAGGGGAGATCTCCCACCCAGCACTAAAATTAACTTCTTCCCTGCAGAATATCACCTCACCCCCTCAAAAATAAGAATGTTCTCCAGAATTGGGTTAGGGTTAGGGTTAGGGTTTCTCTGCACGATTCCTGATTGTTCTCCCAGTCCAGGTGGGGAGGATGGGCTCTCGTTCCCAGAACGGCTGCTCCAGCCAGCATGGCTAGCGGTGAAGGATGCTGGGGGTCAGCACGATGTACCTGATCTAGCAAGATGCACGGCTTCGTTCCTCATGTTGGGTTAGGCTGGCCAGGAGGCAGCAGAGGGCACCATTGCTCCAGGAATAACACCAAGGAAGCTGCCAAAAGCAGAGGCCATCATAAGCCAGCGGGTGGCTTGGCAGGCAAATGGTGGGGAGAGGGGGATCCTCTGCAGAAGTTTTATTCCGTGGCGTGGTGTGGCGTGCTAAACTTGTTCTCAGCCTGAGCAGCCTTGCACCTTCCCTTGTAGCGTTTTGGTTGAGTGTTTGTTGTGATTTACTTTTTCAAGAAAACAACAGGTCATTCTTAATACTTACAAAAGCCTCCTTCTGGCGAGCCCCCTGTAGAGGGGGCGCTCCCCGTCATTTCCCCCTCCAGTATTAAAAATGGGGATGGCGCAGGGAGGTCTGCGGGGCGTCGTCCCCAAAATTAGGATGGCCCGTAAAAAACACGGAGAGCTTGGATCGCCCCGTCGCAGCTGCCATCTTGACTTTTTTGACCATGCCCTGCAGACGCCCTGGGATGGCAGATGGATCAGGGCGCGGCCTGTCCAGCAAACTTTTGGTGCCTTTGGATGGCTCCTTTCGGTTAGGCTGGAGTCAAGTCGATTTACTTAGAGTCAAAAATGTGTTCAGGCTGCTTATCTTTGCAAAGCAGCCCTGAATACCATTAAGACACCCCTCATCGATTATTCATGTGTTTCAACTCAGCTGATAGATTAAATCAGCCTCATTAAGTGCTCTGTATAAAAGAGGAAGGTATTTCAAGTGCATTGATATTAATTAAATAAATTTACCAAACGCGGGGAAAAAAATGGATCGGCAAGAAATGAATAATAGATGAGGGCGCACATGCGCTGCATCTCAGAAGAGGCATCCGTTTTCTCCTTCTCCTACGGGTGGTTAAAGCCCCTTCTGAGATAAAGCGTGTTATTGTGCAGGTTCTATAATAGCTTGTATTTTTTTCCCCCAAGAAATAAACATAACTTTCTGCTGTCAAATAACAATTCCTGATCGTTGGTTTTCCATGTGGTGCCTTGTGTTTCAACCTTCTTCGCTTTAGTGATCGAATGGTGGCTGTCCAAGTGATGGGAAATGGGGTTCAGCAACATCTGGAAGGACAGGGGTTCCTTCCAATATCTGCAGGGCCTAATGAAGGGGGAAGTGCGGGAGAACAAGCCAACAGAGTGAGGAATGAAATGGAGGAAGCAAAGGGAATGAATGTTGGCAGGCCTCAAGTGGACTCAAGACCTTGAAATTCAATTTGTTTATGAATCACAAGCAATACACCCAGTAAATCTTCCCTGCTTCATTTGCATTTTTATGATGGAACATCCAGATGTTGCCGGTCACGTTCAAGTCATAAAGAATCAGCCTACAACAGTCTGTTGTACTGCTTGCTTTGTAGGGCAGATTCGTAGTACAGGTAGTCCTTGCTTAATAACTGTTCATTTAGTGACCATTTGAAGTGACGACAGTGCTAAAAAGTGACTCATGACCAGTCCTTGCACTTACAACTGTTGCAGTGCCCTCATGGTCACGTGATTGTGATCTGGGCACTTGGCAACCTGCCTGCATTTATGATAGTTGCAGTGTCCCATGGTCACATGAGCGCCATTTGTGGCTTTCCCACCTGGCTTCTGGCAAGCAAAATCAATGAGGAAACCACAGGTTTCACTCAACAACCACGTGATTCACTTAATGACTGTAGTGATTCACTTAACAACTGCAAAAAAGGTCATAAAATTGGGTCTGGTCATGTGATTATTTGCTTAACGACTGCATCGCTTAGCTACCTAAATTCTGATCCCAACTGTGGCTGTTAAGCGAGGACTACCTGTATCTGTAAGTACATGTTTTTAATCCAGGTCGGATTAGAGCTGGATTGCATTAGCTTCAGAAAATACGCAGGGGTTTTGTCTTTCTTTTTTTTTCTTTGCCACTGCAAAGATGGCGTATATATTCTCTGTAGTGGCTGATTCCTCTTTCCTTGGACCCACCATTGAACTACACAGCGGTCACCCAGTCTGTTCAGGAAGTGCTGTAAAGGAGAAGGAGCCTTGAACGGAAGCCTCACACCGTGTGAGCGTGTGAGACCTTGGCCATTTTGTACATTTCCAAAAGTAAGAGCAACCTCCCCGTGCCCCACTCCTAACTGAACCGGCTGAGAGGAAATTTCCCCCTTCCACTCCCGCCCTGCCCCTGGGGATGAATGAGCACCAATCAGATTTTGATCTTGCTTGTGTCCTCTTTTACCACGAATCTGCTGGAAATGACCAATCTGCCCTCAGTAATATTCAGAATTACTGAGAAGTTAAATTCTTTTACTTCTCTGACTATGGAAACTTTGAGCACTGGCAGCGTGGCCACCAGTTCAGCGCTCTGGTGATAATCTAGAAAACCAGCCCATCTAGCATTGGGCTCCATCAATCACCGGCATGCCAGAATGTCTGGGGAGAACATCTTGGGCAGGTCTGTTAAGAGTCCCCACTCCATCTGAAATGAGGATGACATGGATGGGACAATAGGTCTTTTTTGTGGTGGCCCCCCAACTTTGAAACTCTTTACCCCAGGTATCCATAAAGCTCACTCCTTCATGGTTTTTAGAAGATCTGTTCTAGTTCCTTCCGCCCGAACTAAGATTTACAGCCATTTATCTTGCTTGATTGTTGGTTGATTTATAGTCACTTTAAGAAAGAATAATTTAATATCTTACTGTCATGGCTTTTATAATTTTAATATGTTGTAACATGCCCCCCCCGAATCTTTTATTTGCACAGGCTATAAAAACATTAAAAGAAAGAAATGAAATAAGAAGGGGGGGGTTCTAAAAACTTCTAGGTTGAGATTCTTGCTCTTCTGTCTTAGGAACCATCCTGATTCTCCCCTCTCCCCCGAAGACAGAAGCTGGTTTTGCCCCTATCAAGGAATTAGTGTTTTCATCTTGTTCCACCTGCCGTGCCTTGAATGTTTCCTCTGATTCTTCTTTTCCCCAATAACAACGGCTGTTTCTTGTGAATGCTTTAGGAAGTTGTTTATTATTGTCATGGAGAAGAACTGTCAAAATCCAGATAAACAGCTCCAAAGAGGACAGGAGAACATTGCCTCATCTATCATGAGTGGGGTTCCTGCATGGATAATTTCCTGAGCTGTATTTGTCATTTTTTTCCCTTGGCTGTTATATTCCAGCTAATGAATAGCTTCCAATCGCAGTGATTGTTTCCTCCCTATGATAATTGGGCTGCACTGGTTTGAGGGCTTTACTGAACTACCGATTACACTTCCTTTGGCTGTCTTCTTTGTGTGGGAGCATCTTTTAAAGCAGTGTTTCTCAAGCTTGGCCACTTGAAGGTGTGTGGACTTCCCCGTGCTTGCTGGGGAATTCTGGGAGTTGAAGTCCACACACCTTCAAGTGGCCAAGCTTGAGAAACACTGCTTTAAACTCTCAGACAGTGGAGGAGCTTTCTCGGCCTGTTACGAGACCAGTCAATGCTTGTCTTCTAAATGGTGGATTACTGGACAACACAGCTCTTTCCCTCTTTGATGGTAACATGTACGAAAGACACAATGCACAGGTAATCCTTCAGCCCATTTAGGAAGATTTCCACACCTGCAGTTGGCAAAATTAGGACATTGGTTTATTGGAATGTATGGCCCACTGTCATCTAGAGGAGGGGTCTGCCCCTTCTTTGGGCAAATGGCAACACTTACCCTTTGAGCTTCATGTTGGAGGAAGTTAAGAGGTCCCAGAAGAAAACAGAATTCCATTTAGTGTAAATGTAAGTAGTAACATAGCTTTCCATGTAGACCCTTTTCCCCTTCTGTGACACTAGGCCTTGTCACCTAGTAGTGTTGTTTTGAGAGATTCTTGATTTATACTCATGGTCAGTCAGTGGAGAGGGGCTGGAAGAACTGAGGGCCTCAATTCCAAGAGGGTATCTCAAAGATAAAATAGGTTTTTGCTCTCTGGCGGGGAGGGGTGTTGTCTTGTTTTCACACGGAATCACTTTTCATTTTTATCATGGGCCACAAAAAGCTGGAAGTCGTTTGGACCTCTCTGGATCTCCAGGAGGGCTGGCTGGTGCGGGGAGTTTTTGGAGAAAGAAGAGATGCGATTGTGGAGTACCCTTTCCATGCCTCATGACTGAGAATGAAAATAGAGCCAGGCGTTTTCAAATAATGTGCCTGGGCAATCCAAATGTTACGCAGGTTCTCTGCTGCGTGAACCATATAACCATAATACTGGAATCTGACTTTCACCACGACTTATCTAGTTGGGGTTTTGCCTATATGGAATGATCTAGCTTGGGGTTTTGCCTTGGATCTCCCCCGTTTTAGCTTTTATCTGATTTTTTTTTTTTTGAACCAGAATTTGTGGACTTTGATCGAAAGCCTTCCCAAAGTATGTGTATGGATTGATTCGGTTGTGCTGCTTTGTATGATCCATTTGCTGCTGGTGAACCAGCGCTCCTAGCTATTCTACATTTTTGGTTTGGTTTGGTTTGGTTTGGTTTAACCAGCTCTCGTGCCCGTGGAATGCCAGCCGGAACGTCTCACAAATTTTCAAGCCTATCTTCAAGGCAACAAACACTAGGAGCTTGCTTTTTATGTGGGAGGTGACATTCTTAAACATGGAATTTTATTCTCAGAATTATGGCACGGCTGGATAGAGGCCCTTTTTTCCCCCTTGCTGTTCCTTCCTGCATCAAAATGTGATTTTTTTTTTTTTAAGCTGGAAAGCGCCATCGTGGAGCCCCAAGGCAGAGCAGGACAGTTTTCATTCTGGCCCATGATCTGACCACGGCCCGCAGTTTCCATCATGCATTTAGCATCATTTGTCTGTTACAAGTGCTTTTATGCCACCCGTTCAAATGAATCTAAGGGTCTTACACAAACTATAAACAATTATAACCAAGGTTTAACAACTATACAAGTGTCTCTCTCTCTCTCTCAACAACACAGTCATGATAACAAGACTCCTGCTCTTCGTTCTGGGGCCAGTTGGTGCTACAATGATGGTTCACTTTGACCACACCAGCTGTTCAGTTTGGAAGAGTTACAGTGCTATTTCCCAAGCAGATGGGCAGGATTGCGCCAAGAAGACCAGCCTTAGCCGGGGGTTCACCACGGCTCTCCGTGTGTAGGTAGCCCCCAGCGCATTTAAGCCTTAAGGCCTAATGTGGCCTGGCTGGCCCATTTCTCAGGAATTCCTGAGCAATTTTTTCCCCATCAGTTTGCAATAAAAGGAACATGCAGTAACGATTTATTTCTGCAGACAGGTGGGTTAATGCCTCTCTCTGATGTCCTTTCCTAACCATCTCTGATTGCAGCAAACGTTTTGCGAGGGGACCCTTAGCTGATGGCTGTTGAATCAAAGGATTGGCCTGCTCCTCAGCCACGTCTTCAGGAGATGAGGCACCCAAACCTTCTGTTTCACGTGGCCTGTTCCAGGCTTTGGAGAGGCCGTGAAGGGGTCCTGGGTGCTAAGGAAATATAATAATAATGGTGACTGTCCTCCAGTTGGCTGATACAGACTCTGTTAGAGTGCCACCATTTGCTAACAGGCGCTTGGATTTTTGGAGAGAATTGCTCTGGACCATTGTGTCTGCCTACCCAACCTTCATTACTAGCTTAGTGTGGTATGGCGGTGAAAGTTTTGGACTGTCTCCCCTTCTCTTTTGCAGCCACACCACCCTGCGGATTCCGATTTCATGTGCAGTCAGCTAAAGTGCTGAGATCTTTTTCACAAGTACCATTGCCAAGCCAGAGAACTAATCCTGAATTTGATTTCTGTTTTCCTAATGCGTAACTTTGCATTTGTCTGTGTTGAAGTTCATTCTGTTGTTCTGAGTTGCCCACCCTAATCTGATTACGTGCTATCAAATCATAGTTGACTCTTAGCAGCCACATAGATAGATTTTTTCCAGGAAGGTCTGATCCCAACCTGGTCCTTCAGGTCTTCTAATGGTGCCTCTATCGCCGCTGTGAGTCCTTCACCCCACTGCTGGTTGTCGTCTTCTCTTTCTTCCCATTGATTGATTGATTATGTGCTATCAAGTCTGTGTCAACCCTTAGTGACTGCATAGAAAGACTGTCTCTACAATGAGCTGCTCCCAAACTAATCCTACAACAGTGTCCCCATCACTACTGTAACTGAGTCCATCCTTTTTGCTGCTGGTCGTCCTCTTCTTCTCTTTCCTTCCACTTTCCCAGCATCAGAGCCTTCTCCAGAGAGCTGGGTCTTCACATCACGTGTCCAAAGTAGAATCGTTTGAGCGTGGTCATTGGTGCCTCGAGTGAGAAGTCTGGGCTGATTTGTTCAAAGATCCATCAGTTTGTTTTCTTGGCTGTCCGTGATCTTCTCAGGCGTCTTCTCCAACACCAAAGTTCAGAAGCACCAATATTCTTCCTATCCTGCTCCTTCAAAGTCGAGGTTTCGGTGCCATAGAGGGTCACAGGGAACGTCTTTCCCAAATCTACCACTGTCATTTGGGAAATAGATCTTCTCTGGCCCACTTTTGGTCAGTTTCCTGTGCTTTCAGGATGTTCTTCATATACTTTCTTCATATATTTTCTTCAAAAAATCAAACCCCAAATCTGATAAGTCCTGCTTATCTTAACTTTTTTATAAGTCCTGCTTATCTTAACTTTATCGCTTATTGTTACTTTTCGTGGCTTTTACCGTCTTTTGGCATTGGATGATTCTGAACTTTAGTCTCTCCGATGCTGTGGCTGCGACGCCCTGTCCTTTTGCGGCCAAACGCCTCTTCCATTTCCTGTATGTGCCCTTTGAAAAAAAGAATTGTTTTGTTTTCAAATCTGGGTTTTCTTTTTTTGCCTTTGTACAAAATCTCCCTCGCTGGGCTCGCTTCCCCCTATGCTTTTAGCCTAGTTTTTTCTTTCAATGTAATTGTTATTAACGAGAATTTTAAGAGAATAAAAATAATACCTGTTTTGAAAAAAGCGTAAAGAAAAGTAATAAGTAAGTGGGAAAAAAGTACAAAGAAAGAAATAGAGAAGAGAAAGAAAAGAAAGTTATAAAGAAGCAGCTTCCAATCTTCTTAACAGCAGTTACAAGTACATTTATATTTCACCCTCCCTTTCTAAGGTTACAACATAATTTCCTTCTTTCCGTAATCTACCCTTTCTAATCATCCAACCCATAAAATTACAAGTTGCCATGCTTTTAGCATAGTAATAATTTTTAAAAAAGAATAAACTTGCTTGCAATTATGCTTTTTGGCGACTCCTTTCCTTTCTAGGAATTTCCACCCACTTGGAGCTCTCCTCTCCATTTGCTGCAGTGAAATCCATTGCTTTAAAAAAATAATAATTTTAGTTCGTAATTTGAAAGAATACGGATGAAAAGAATATAAGTAAAAAAAAAAAAAAGATGTAGAACACAGAAGAAAGCAGAAAATAAGGCACTGATAATTATCCGTATTGGGCTTCAAGTAGAGTGTATTTGGTTAAAACAGTAAGAAACTGACAAAACTGTAGATAAGAAGCAGTATGTTAGATCAATACTAAAATTATAGATCCTGTGTATCAGTGAGTTCATTAAAACCCACTTTTTGAGGGCAAAGATACCTATTCAACTGCATTCCTCTTCGGTTTCCCTTCCAATCAAGGAATCCAGCATAGCGTAATCCAAGTTATAGAGTGGTTGATTTGACTCACTTTGCGCTTAACTATAAATCTGGGTTAACCCAACCTTGCCTGGTCCCGTCACACGCCGGGCCCAAATTGATGAACGAGGAAGACAGTGCGCTGAACTAGCGATGTTTGCAGTGGGGAGCCAAAGCGGTCAGTCCGACGGAAGCAGCGTCGGGCATTGCAACGAGAGCCTTGCCCGTTGTAACGAAGGCGAGATCCTGTGGCTGTTGTGGTGCTGAACGGCAAACCGGTTCGCTCCGCTGGAGCCTTCTGCGGATTTAACCGGGGATAGTTCAGCGACGAGACGGAAGTTTTGCAGGCCTCTTCTTTACTGGAGAGGCTCAAGGGGGTGGGGTGGGGTCGGGGGGCTCCTCTCAGGAGTGTTCTTGGCATACGCTCCCTTGCTGATCCGAGAAGGCGATGTGTGGCTCGGCCAGCCCTTTGAAGAATCGGCTTCTTCTGAGCGATGTTGGCACCTGCATTTCTGCTGAAAGGACAATGAAACCCACATAGCATTCCCACGAAGCTCTGTGCTAGAGGAGAAGAGGGTGGCAGGCCTGGGGAAGGTGTCATCCAGGACGATTAATCTCCTGTCGCCGATCTCCGTCACGGAGAAGCCCTGATAGGAAATGTACAGTAGGAAGCAGGAGAGGCTAGTTATATTTCACCCTTTCTCTCCTCTTGCCTCCTAGGCGGTTTATTTTCACACGTCTTTGGATCATCCCAGCATCCTACTGGTCCTGGAGGTCGTGGCCACGGCTGAGAAGAGGCAGGACGCAGGCCCCCAGGAGCTGTCATGCGGCTTCGGGGTCCTCCGTTTGTTTAACAGCAAATCCGAGCCAGCGAATTTGAACTTGACAGGCAAAGGGTATGTTGGTCAGCCTTTTAGTGGGATCAGCTCTTTGCGGTTGGATCTGTGACTAAAAGCCACTCTTTCACGGCTCTTGCCAGTCCCCTAAGAGCGGGCCCCCTTCTTCCCTTTGGGGTGGTACTTAGCACCTTGCAAGGGGCATGGCTGGCGTACCTTGGGGTCAGCATCCTAGATGAGGCTCAAATGTATCGCCCTTTTCTCGTTTTAGAGAGCTAGGGAGAAGACTGAAAGCCAAAATGGGTGCCTTCTGCCGTGCAGAACTTTAAACCAACCATTTTGCCTCTTGGCCCCCAAACTCTCCTCCCCTCCCCATGCAGAAGAAGGACCCAATTCACCCACTCCAGAAGTTCTGAGGGCTGAACATGAGGCCTGGGGATTGTCCTGCCCTGATGCTAGAGCAGTGTTTTTCAAACTTGGCAACTTTAAGATGGGTGGACTCCAACTCCCAGAATTCCCCAGTCGGGGAAGAACACTGCTCTAGATCTTTCAGATATGTTTTAAAAAAAAGAGCCCCAAAGAGGTCTTTGAATAAAATTGGCTAATTGGAAAAGATGGGACCAGACTCCTGATTTTTTTAAAGATTTTTTTTTTTATCCTGCCTTTATTATTTTTATAAATAACTCAAGGTGGCGAACATACCTAATACTCCTTCTGTTTTCCCCACAACAACTCTCCTGTTGGCTGAGGGAGAGGGGCTGGCCCAAAGTCACCCAGCAGGCTTTCATGCCTAAGGTGGGACTCGAACTCACCGTCTCCAGCTTTCTAGCCTGGTGCCTTAACCACAAGTCTCCTCCTACAGTGTCGAAAAGAGGGACAAAAACATTTTGCTCTTGCAGCTTGGCTCTCAAGAACTCCTGTTATTTTTTTATTTTTTATTTTTTAACATTCTCTCTGATCCTCCCTTTTCTCTCTGCAGGCTCAGTTTGTACCCTGGGACCCCACGCGCTCTCTTGCACCCACTGCTGTTGGAGCCCATAGAGAGTAAGTCCCAGGGCACTCGGTCATTTGCATGGGCTGGGCCCTGCATCCTTTGCACGTGGAAAATCATGGCTCATGAGGAAAGCGGCCTTGGAAAGATGCAGGGGGAGGGGAGAAATAGAGAGAGGTTATTGGAGCCCAAATCATAATTGCCAAATTGTGTACCCCAAGAATAAAGCCAGTGAGCTTGAAGTGTCCCCAGTGTCTGTTATGTCTCTGTAAGATTACACGTTTTGCCAATTTGTAAATCACCTCTTGGATAATTAAATCTTCTCTCTGATTGCAACAACTCCTTAGTTCTGATATAGACCCAGACGAACCCCCCTCCCCCTGTTGTTTCTCTGTATGATTCATTGCCCTGAAAGTACCCCACTCTGCCAGCAATAAAGCCCCCTCGCACGTTAACCCAGGCAGTGGAGCTCTCCATGAATGAATCTCCTCATGGCTCTCCTTAATACTAAGTCATTTGTGGTAAGAGTGTCCGATGTGTTTCTGGTTGCGTCCAGACAAAAAGCACACCTCCGAAATTTGTGAAACCCTAATTCAAATTGTCCTGATGCAGATTTAATTTATTATCCTACGATTTGCCCCCCTCCCTCCCTCCCCTCTAAATGCTCATCCAATGCTCCAAACAATTGGAATGTGTTCTACCACAAAGTTGTTTCTAGAAATTCTGGGAGCAACCAGAAATTTAGTCCTGACCAAAGGGATGTGGCTTACTTTTATGGGATATCTCGGGGCTCTTCTGCATTTATTGCTGCATTAAAAATGTCCTTTCTCCTCCTCTAGAGAACAAGTACTTAACAGCGATGGAAAACAGTCAGCTCCAGTGCACTTTTCAGCCCCACCCACCCTTGGAGGTCATCTACCATCTCCTTCCTGAGAATACCCCCGTATCCAGCTCGCAGAGTATCCCTGGGGTCTTAGCAGCACCTGAAGGTACACGTAACAGTTGCCTTTTCTTTCTTTTTTGCAGGGTGCAAGGCTGACATGCACTGTAGCTACCCCCTCTTTTGCCATTTACTTTATCACATTGCCAGAGGCAAAAACCTAAGTTAGCCCCCACGCACGACGGTGCCGAAAACGAAATTTGAGCTGATAGTATAGTTGGTTCTTCTATCAATAAAATATCTCCAGAATATCAAGGGTGGTCAAAAGTGGTCATAATGCTTAGATAACCTTGGCTGATCTTGGAGAAGGCTATAAGGAGGTCAGATCTGCTGAGATGGCCCATTTGCTTGGATGGGAGACCACTCAAGAATCCCAGGAGGGCCAAAACTCAGAAACAACACCACAGAGAAAATGACCAACTCTTTCAGTATTGTTGCCAAGAAAACGGCATCGGTGATAAGAGTCACGCTCGATCCGAAAAAGACTTTATCTTTTTAATATCCAAAATTCTCAGGGGAGGTTTTGCATGCTCTTGCTCGATGCGGAGGGGGATTTGGGAACTGAAGGCACATTTTGCAAAATCCCTATTTGAAACAGCGCTCGCCTTGCCTTGTTGGGGCAGTCGGTGACAGAGGTGAATAACCTTGTGAATCGGAGGCTGATATATCCAGGTGGATATTAGCTTCTCTTGACTTGGTGTCCTGCTCTTTGGAGGACTCCAAGTTCTGTGCCTGCGACCCTTCGGGACTTGATTATGCCACAGGCCTTGGGGGTCTGTCCTTGGGACTTCCCAGCTGGTGTATCATTTGGCAGTTCACTGCTCCTGAAGGATTGGCCATCCAGAGCTTGGGGTTGGTGACCCCCCACTGTGACCATCCCCCTTTCAACCCGCGGGTTAAGATGCTGTTTGAAACCTACAGAGGTCTAGCTCTACGCAGGCTGAAGACTTGACTTGAAATTAGATCCTCAAGGGGATCTGCCAAATTTGGTTGCAAATGTGGGGTTGAGCCCAGACATATTTTGCCAATGAGGTTAGTTTAGGTCAGTGTTTCTCAACCTTGGCCACTTGAAGATATGTGGACTTCAACTCCCAGAATGCTGGCTGGGGAATTCTGGGAGTTGGTCCACATACCTTCAAGTGGCCAAGGTTGAGAAACACTGGTTTAGGTTATTTCCAGAATAAGTTGGTAAAAGGCCAGTGAAGTCACCCCCAACAGCTTTATGGCTTTTATTCTTTTTTCCTTATCACTTCCGCAGCCCTCCTGCCCCGTTCAGCAGAACAAACTCATAAATACCTTCCCCATCAGCCTGCGTCCTTCCCTGAAAATCTATTCCCTCCAAAGTTAATGCTCCGATCCTTTAGTCAGCGTTTGCTCTCCTTAATCAGGAAAGCTCAGCACTAAAATATTCCTTGCTTCCTGGACATAAAAGAGCCGACAGCCTGAAATTGGTGGCAAATGGACACTTCCAGCAAAATGTGCCCTGTAATTTGATACACCGAAGTGTTAGCTAGCAGCTTCGGCGAACCCGAGAAGGTGCGTTTGGCTCCCCAAATTGAATTAAAGCGGATTCCAACAAATTACCCTTTCTAACACGAGGACCTCGGATTCTCTGCACCTCCTGCTGGTTTCCAACTCTTCCACCCGCCTGACAGTATTTTGTTTGGTCCTGTTCCCTTGCTTTTTTTCAACGTGGCCCCGTTACAAGCCGTGGAAGGCGTGGGAGGGGGATGGGGGGGCAGGAAAAGCAAGGTAATCAGCTCTCTGCTCTTTAGAGGAAAGTCCTCTCTTTTTTTCCTCCCTTCTGAAACCTTCCCCACATACATCTGAAGCACCTCCCTGCGCTTCAGGGATGTTGAAAATGAACAGCTCGTCCTAGAAGCCCAGTGCAAGTTGGACCAAGTTAGGGATCTCTGTAACCGCTAAGGAAGAGGAGCCAGCTTCGCCCCGCGTTGAAGATGAGCTTGGAAAGGCCTCGGTTCAGATCCTATCGAAGCTGTGAGATTGCTAAGCTTGGTAAACTCTTCTCCCCTCCGTTCTGTGGGCATAGTAACAGCGGTGTGACTTTCAGGACCCTCAGAACTACGCCTCGGCTTATTTATGTCATCTTGCAGGCGTGCGGTGGTGTCACCTTCGTTCGACATCTTCTTCAGTGCTTTGCCTTCGTGCTGCACGTTGTGTCGCTTTGGGGCGCCTGATAAATGGATTTAAAAATGACGGCGCGGGGCTTGGAGGACTCTTCAAGCGCTATCTAAATGCTAATTACTGTTGTTGCTTAACCGGCTGCAAAGGACGGGTGGGGGGGGGAGAACAGACCATAATGTCACAGAAATGGAAAGAGGGAGGTGGCCTGCCGCTGGGTGGGCTCTCCCGCTGTCATCTTTAAGGAGCAGCGAGCGTGGGAAGCGTCAGTGGGAAGAAGGATCAGGTTGGGACGCAAGGACACCGTCACAGTTCACTCCGTCGGACCTCATTTCTCTCCGTGGGCGTTTGTTAGGTGTTTGTGCTGTGCTGTGCTGTGGGGGCTGTCTCACCAAGGCAGGATTTGGTGGGCAGACTCCCGGGGGTGGTGGGAGTACAGGTGGCCCTCGTGATCGGTGGGGTTTGTTCTGGGATAAAGCCACAGGTAGCAGAACCACGAATGGCAAAGCCTTGTGCTTCGGTTTTTGGTCCTTTGGATCGTCCTCTTCCTCCTGTAGAGACCCTCTTCCTGCTTGAAGGGGCGGGGCCAGCTGAGATCTCCAACGCTGTGCTTGGGGGCTTCTGAGGCAAAAGGGTGCCCCAACCACAGTGCTGTGAGGCCGTTGGAAGGAGCATTGCAGTGATCGAGAGGCCCCTCTGCCAAGATGTCCTATGAGCTGCGTGGCATCACAAAACCAGAAGGAGCCACGCGACGTGAACAGGGCGACGAAGAGTGGATTGCTCCAAAGAAGATGGCGGATGCCACAAGGAAGCCACGGGAAGCTTCGGGATGGGCTGACCAGTGACATCCATTGTAACTGAGAGAACAGGAGCAGATGCCCAGCCCAAACCATCTCATTCCCTTCCTTAAACAAAAAAGTGCTTTGTGCAAAAACGTCTCTCTCTGCCCTTTGGTGTGTGCGTAAAGAGTCCAAAAACACGGCCGCAAGTGCAGGAAAACCTTTCTGGGCACAACACGGTCCGGCCTCTGTTTATCAACCAGGCAGTGAAAAAAAACCCGGATGAGAAGGACCCCTTGCAGAAATCTCTGTTGTCCACCGGGCGTGGAAGGAGAATGCTAGGGCTGTGAGATGGTGTCCAGCTTACAACTTTTTCTTCTGCAGTGTCCACAGGTCCAAAGTGATTGGTGAACTGTGGATTACTCCATAAAGCACGGTTGGCTGGTTCCTCCCTCACAGTAAGCCATCCATCAGGGGCTGGGTTCATGCAGCATGCTAAACCACAAGAAACTGAAGCTACACAATCTCAGTTTGTTTTTCTCTCTCTCTGCTTAAGGTGGTCCACGGAATTCTGTTTTTTTTTCCCCCAGTGATGGATGTTTAGAAGGTAGCATACAGACTCAGTTCCCTCTGTTTCTTCTAACTTGTTTAATACTTTGTTTTCCTTAACTGGCCCCTGTCTCACCAGGGTTTCAGGCAGAAATCCATCCCCGGGGCCTCTAAAGAAGATCATGAACTTGCCTCTGTCCTTCGATTCTTCCCCTTCAGCCTGCCTCTGGGTTTATGTCCTAGCCTTGCTTCTCCCTCCCACGTTGAAGCAGGATATTCTGAAGGCACCGACAAGCATCTCTTTCTCTGGAAAATGAGTTCTTCCTCAGCAAGATTGCAGCTTTGAAGAAGAGCCAGCCTTGGTTGTTCTGAGTGTGCCCCGGTCATCTGATCAGCCAGGTTCAACCCATCTTCTCTGCTCTTCCACAGGTTCTCCTGCTGTGACCTCGGGCGGTCCTTTCCTCGCAGCTGCGTCTGGAGAATTTGAGTAGCTTGATCAGCCACCCTTGTTTGGCAGGCCCATCCATCTCCCACTTTGCAGCTGTTTGGCCGCGAACTTTCCAAGCGACAAGCCTAGCGACCTTGACGCTGGGAACAAAGTCACCCTTTGCCGTGCGGAGCGCCTAAGTCACACCTCTCCAGCTCCCATTAGTGTAATAGAGATAGATGGGTCCTCTAGGTGGAAGACTGTGGCCTTGTTCTCAGATGACGTGAGGGTCAGAAGAGCTATTCCAGATCCTCCTTCAGCTCTCCCCTGCGCTGTGGTTCTGCTCAGGCCCAGCTGTAGACCTGGGATGGCCAAGCCAGCAGAAACCTCGCTTAAAAACAATCTTGAGATCTTCCCACAAAATCCAGAAAGTTCAGATGTGTTTGGGGTGTTTTTAGCCAGCTGGACTGACTCAGTAAAAATCATTTGAACCACTTGTAGTTTGGGTCATCGAATTGGACCCTCCCTTGAAAACATCCAGCCAAGGAGAGACCATCTCCACTTTCCTGTCAAATAGTTTTTGCCGCCGGGAGGTTTTTCTCACCATCCAACCAGAATCTGCCTTCCTGAAGCTGCTGTCTGGCGTCCTGTCCTGCGAAATGATGGGGAACTGGGCGTGATCATCTTCTGGACGCTGTCCTTTTCGGGGTTTGAAAAAAGGCGATCTCATCTCCTCCTTGGTGGTTGGAAGCTGGAAGTCAAGGGCAGCAGAACCGCAGCGTGAAAAGGGGCCAGCCTTTAGGGATGGGGAAAGGAGGGCCAAGAACCCGGATTCTGAAAGATGGGAATTGAAATCCCAGCTCTCTCTTGCTCCCTTTCTCTCTCTCTCTCTCTCTCTCTCTCTCTCTCTCTCTCTCTCTCTCTCTCTCTCTCTCTCTCTCTCTCTCTCTTTCTCTCTCTCTCTCTCTCAAACACAGCCCTACACATACCCCCATCCTGGATTTTATACATATACAGAGTGTACCCAAAGCACTCTCCACAGACAGTGTATTATACATATTGCATTAAGTGTTCCCATCGGTTGCCATTTTCTTCCAGATATTTCCTTACTTGTTTGACACGTGACCTTTGAGCATTCCTAAGTACGGGAACATTTTTCTCTGGGAAAAAAAAAGTTAATTAGTAAAACATTGTGATTGGCCTATAGGCTTTGGCTTTTGATACACCCTGTCCATCCATCCATCCGTCCGTCCGTCTGTCAGTCTATTATCAACCTGAATCATTACCCTGCAGGATGAAGGCCTCTTTGCTGAAGGTAGTGGACCATAATCTACCACACTGCTCCAGTGTGGGTTGGAGTATGTGTGTGTGTGTGTCTGTAAGGCTTGATTCCCATGTTCTGGAGCAAGCTGATCTTCTGTGCCTCTTTGATTTCTTTTGTATCTAGGATAAAAACTGGCTTTCTCGCCCTACCTTGAATTTTCCTTGAATTTCCTGCAACTCTTCACCCATTTTCTGGGATGAAGCACATCAGCTCTTTCCTACAGACTGAAGTTCTCCAAATTCTCTGTCCTTTCCTTCCCTTCTTTCTTTCCCGTCACTCTCTGAAGCAGGCCCCTTCCTTGCTCAGAGGCTTTCCTTCCTCGCCTCCTCAGAGTAGCTCTCTGGTGCTTTCTAACCAAGAGGAAGCCTAGGAAGGGGGAGTATGGGCACTGGAGTTTCCCTAAGAGGTCCTTCTGTTTTTGGCTCAAGAGAAGGACAGTAGAAAGCATGTATCTGTCAGCCCTTCCTTCAGTTGCGGTGTCATCATGGAGTCTTCCCAGCTGGGATCCTCTTGGCATCATGAGCAAGAGAGGTTTGCTTCCTGGGGTGCTTTGGGAGTAGCACTTGGCAGGTCAGCTCTGACTTGCATGGAAGCTGCAGGAGAGAAAAAGATCCCGTCCATCCCCAGAGCTGGTTGCTGAAGAAGCACCGGGGGACTTCTAAAATTTTTTTTTTCAGGGTTTGCAAAAAACACATTGTCAGAACCTTAGGGATGTGTGATGAGTGTGTGTGCACGTGTGTGTCTGGGGTACACCTTGAGTGTTCACAGGGAATCTTTGCAAGTCACATTAGCCCTCTCTTTCTCTCTGAATGCACAAATAGAACCGAACCTGCACGAATGCCGATATTCTTCCGGATTCCACCAAAGAAATCCTTTTCCCCGGATTGGGGTCTGGGCGTTGATTCTAAACCCATTTTAGTTATTTATTTTACAAGATTTTCGAGTCTCCGGGCGAAGCCCATTCCGAGCAGCATAGATTAAGTTAACTTCACTTAAACCATTAACATCAACAATAAAACAATAACAAGCATCTCCCCTACAGTTTTGAATAAATCATCTGTAATATTCAGTGACTCTGTTTCCCATCTGTAAACTGCAGCCATGTTGGTTGGGTGGGCAGCATGTGATCTTACACTCATATCTGGCCCTTGGGTCAATTTTGAAGAGCTCTTGGACTAATTTTGGACACCCTGAAAATTCCTGCCCTTGACAAAGAAATCTCTCCTTGCGAAAGGTAATTCTCCAGTAGGTTGGACTGTCTTTGAAATGTTGCCGTGTTTTCACATGGTTTGTGGTCTCTGAGGACCCTCCCCCCAACGTATTGGTACCCTTTAAAAGGTTCATTTAAAAAAAAGAAAGAAAAGTGAAGCTCATGTCAGAGACCACACTGCAAAAACAGATTTTCCAAATGACGTTTACAACATCGTTATTTCACTGGCGAGTAATCATTTGTGCATCGGGAATTAAATCAGAAGCAGGTGTCTTTTGATGTAAGGAAGGAAGGTGAGACTCTCCGTCCAATGATGGCAGAGCAGGTTGTGTTTGCCGTCTAAAGTCTTACGGAATATCGCCTTCATTACATTAGTTGATTAGTTCAGCCAATTACTATAGTCCCAGGAACGTTCTGCAGTCAATTGGAGCGAGAGGGCATTTCTTCATCTTAGATCGCAGGCTCCTTGCCTGCTCAAAACTTGTCTTCTTCTGGCCACCAACGAATGACCTATGACATTCAATAATGTTGTCAGTGGGTTGTGAGTTACAGCCTGGCCAGAAGTCAGCTCAATTATTTCCAAGGCAACGTTCAAATACCATTGTTCTTTTCGGCACACTTTCCACCATAAATGAAGAAAATCGGTTCGGACAGTCTGAAATAGCAGGGTTTGGAAATGTGGGTATGATGAATTAGAAGACCAGCTGGGCGGTCTTGCTCGGCTCTCCAAATCAACGAAAATGACATTTGAGGATGTCAGGCAGGGTTGATCAGCTGCAGCACCGCGCACGGTCCCCAAATGATTGATCGTTATTATTTAACATTTATTTATTTTTTGCATGCTTCGGTCGCAGCCTTGGAGATTTCCAAAAATTGCAAGAGAAGGGAAGAGATGATTAAACGCCCACCTAGTTTGGACTCCCCACCTTTGGAGTCCAGGCTCCGGCACACCACTTAAAAGGCAGGCACAGCCCCCCGCTCGGACAAAGCTGCGATTTCTGCCACAAGAAGCCGAAAGAACCAACATTTCTGTCCTTGAACTCTAGGGCCCGTTCCACATATTGATTATGAGCTCCTTCTCTGCGCTTTCTGCAGCCCAGAGAGAGAACGTGAAGCTCTGGGATGTGCTACAGTTTTGCAGAACAGCAGAGGCTATCAGTGGGGCAGGGGAACCGCGTTTGCTCTTGCGGGGAGAACCAGAATGGAGTCCTTGGCTTGATTTTCCTGTTTGTGCTTCTCGGATGGAATCAGTGGCTTTTCCCAGGTCAGCCCTCCCCAGAATAGCACCCTTGCGACACGGTAGGACGGTTGCACGTCGACCTCCAGCCTGCAGGAGTTTGAGAATTATCATCCCAACCGAGGGGAGGGGAATGCGTTGGGAAAGGCGGCCATTCCCTCTGCATGTGAATCGTGAACGATGGGAGTTGTGGTCCAGCACGCATGGGGAAGCTGCCTTAATTCACCTGAAGTACCATTGGGTTCTTCTGCCCTGAAAAAAAAAATCTTCCCATTTCTCCAATAGGTTGTCTTTTTCCACCGAGGAGATATTTTGATCAGGGACTGAACCTGTTTTGATATTTCAGCGGCAGCTGAGAAATGTTAAATTTAAAAAGGGGGGGGGGGTTCAAGAGGAACTATGGAAAAAGGGGCTCTTCTGCAGGGGTTTTGCTGGATTATTTTTTGGGAAAAGGGGGCCTTACCCTTTCTGAAGTAACAAAGGTTTAGGGTTAGGAGCATCAATATCAACTTTGCTGTTTTATTTATTCATCTGCTTGGACTCTGTCGTGCAAAGACTCCTGGCCATTTATAACTGCAGAATAATACTGTTAAAATGGAGGCTAGCAATGCCATAATCACACGTCACAGTAATACAGGCGGTGCACCGTCCTCTCCCATGTGCTGTCCAGAACAGCTGTTTTTAATAGTTTCTGGAAGGCCTTTAGGGTGGGCGCTAATCTGCCTTGGTAGGAATAACCTCTTAGTCGTGAAGGACCGTTGATTTGTTGAAAGATGTTGGCAAACGTAATTGTCCCAAGAATAAATGGGAATGTTATCTTTGGGGGCTAAACTAGGAGTCCCCAATGCAGTGTTTCTCAACCTTGGCAACTTTAAGATGAGCGGACTTCGACTCCCAGAATTCCCCAGCTGGCATGCTGGCTGGGGAATTCTGGGAGTTGAAGTCCACATCTCTTAAAGTTGCCAAGGTTGAGAAACACCACCCTGATATCTTAAATACATTGAGGCATATGCTTGGTAGGTGTGCACAGAATGCAACCATTGAGTTGTCTTGGGCTAAGCCCTAACCTAAGCTTGGATGCCTGGAGATGGTTTAGCCTTCACCCTGCCATCGGCTGCTCTGTTTGCAGGAGACTTCTTGCAGAAGCCCCGACTCATGAAGACGCTGACGTGGTACTTGGAGAAGCTGACTGTCCACCTGTACCCTTCCTTGGAGAAATTTGAGGAGGAGCTCTTGAACTTACTCGTGAAGGAGCAGGTACCTCCGTATCTCTATGTCAGAAAGGTCCTACATGCGCAAAAAAGGAAGGTGCCCAGAACTGTTTTTCCTCAGAACCTACGTAATTATAAGTACGATTGCAATTACAATTCCATTATTAATCAGAGCTCTTAAGCTCTTTTGATCCTCACCTTTGCACAGAGTGTTTCTCCTCCAGGCACGTCTGCTACTGCAGTGTTGGCTACTGGAACCATAATGTACGTCTTCCTCTTGCCGAAGCCAATACGGGTTCTGTGGCGTTCTACCTCCCGCACGCGCCCCCCCGATGCCCACCCCAAAACTAAGATTAATAAATTGAGGCCAGGCCCTTCCATTTCTGGAAAAAACAGTCTTCTGTGACCGGCTCCGGTTTGAACTGATTTGCGTTTTTCTCGCTTTGCATAATCTACTCTGCATTCGTTCCTGTTTGGGGTAGTTTGTTCTGCATGTCTTTGCCTTTGTAGGAGGGCGCTCCTCAACCATTTCCAATGTATTTCAAGGTGCTGATAGAAGGCACCTTGGGGCTCACATTATTTCCTAAAAATTCTTTGGAAATTCTTCTCCAGATGAGGGCCTTCTGTTGTGTTAGAGCTGGAATCCAGGTGATGGGGAAAGGGACGCAGCTAAGCAAGGCTGGCTTAACCTGTGTGAGCTGGAAACCTCTGAAAGCCTCTGAGATGTCCTCAACGCTCCTCATCTTTGCTAGGCACCTTCTAGATGACATTCGGAAGACGCCTCGTCCCGAAGGATTACAAACTCCCTAAAAAACAAAGCAGAACAAATGTTTAGGAAGCTGGGTTTTTTCCCCCCAGTTACAAGAGTTTAGCTGGAGTTTAGCTCCTTTTAATACCAGGCGGCGAAAAACGATGGGTGATTTCGAAGAGGAACGGAGTTTCTATTATCAGGACAATAACAACGCTTTTGCTCATTTGTTTGCATGTGGATCGTTTCAGAGACGGCGTTTTTTTTTCCACGCCTCCCTGGCAGCTGCCTTATTGTCTTTGTTCTCCTTCTGATGAAGAGAAAGATCTTCTCGGCTTCCTGGTTGCCATTTTATGATGATGATGATTTCCCCCCCCTCTTTTTTCCAGGAACGTGCAAGCGCTAATGAGCTATTTTGTGAACAGCCAGCTTGAGATTAATGGACACACAGAGTGACTCCTAAGTTTTAATGTTGTCTCTGGAGCTCCTGTAATTTAAGAAGCAATAATGACCTTAAGGAAGAGGTTGTTGATTTGTCAGATGCGCCGTGGCTTTTCGCAGGGGGAAGATGAAACGCTTTAATATCCCACAATCACTCTGGGGCAGCTTTCATTTTTATTAGTTTATGACATATTGCCTAAAATTACCACCCGCTACCCCACCGTGCATCGGTACATGGGTCCAAAACGGAGCTGCGTGTGAAGAGCTCCCATTTTCACGAGGGTGGGCTGTTTCCCAGTTTTGCGGGGCAATCTGAAATTTCTTTCAAAAACCCTTTTTTGCCCCTGTTGAGGTTGGATTTTCTTTCCTCCCCGCCACTGCCCCCAGGCAAAAGAGGTTGCTTTGTAGGTTTTCCTTCAAACCAAGATCTTCTCTGGGGGCTGCTGGGCCTCTGTCATGTTCTGTAGCAATACTACACCGTTAGGGTTTCTGTTGGTAATGCTAGCAAAGCTGTGTCTTCAGGGCCTTCCGAAAACCAGTCGAGTTGGGACAGATCTAATAATAATCCTTCTTACTGGGGATAGAGACCCAAGTGCTAAGCCTACATACAATGGTGGAGTGACTTCTTCTCTTTTGATTTAATCTAGGGTAATTCGATCCTGGATGGGACCTCCCTCGCTATACAGGAGCGCCGGCTGCATGTCGGGGTCCACAATGGCTTGTGCTTCGTGCAGCCCCCGCAAGTGGTCGTGGTGGTCCCAGTGGCGCTGCCAGAGGCCGATAGAGCACGGGGAAGTACCGGCAGCGTGCGCCAGAAACAAGGAAGCCCTCTCAAGGGCAGGTGAGAAAAAGGGAACGGAAGCCATGGGTACACCAAGGGAATGAAGTGTGATTCTTTTCTGGAAGAAAAATATTAGCATGATTGAACCAAGGAGATGATCTTTCAGCTTGAGAGTGCAAAAAAAAAAGCCTGCTGCTTGATTACAACAGCACTCTTTTTTTTCAGTTGGGATACTGATGCCCCTCTTGAATAGCTCGAAAGGGGGCTGTTGGAGTGGATTGTGATGTCCAACGCTGTAGTATATAAAAGCAAAATTAGAAAGAAGCACGGTAGAGTGGTAACCAAATTAAGCAGCAGTGGCAGCATTACAGAGGTTTTTCTGCCAGTGTTTAACGTAAAGAGAAAGCGGATGGTCTGGGTGGGCCGTAGCAGAGGAAGAAGGCCTTTTTCCAGCCCGGTTCTGTTCCGAAGGAGGCCAGCTGGGGTGAGAAAGAACTATGCTGATTAAGGCTTAAGTAGTGGAGTAGCTCGTAATCTAACACCTTTGGAGGCCACTGGTTGGGGAAGAAGGTGCTCCATATTCATCTGGACCTCTTGGAGGTCTCCTGAAAGGCTCCAGAAATGACCATGCATATAGCATCTGAAGAGCAAGGACTTGGGAGCAGGGATGCTTCTGATGACCAGAGATTGTCTTGCTCAGCTTGGATCACCCCTCTCCAGCTAAGTTGCCTTTCCCAACCTGATTTTGGAACCCATAGGTCATTCAGCCAGAATGACCACTGAGCATCCTGGCCTGATGGTTATGGGCACTGAGGCCCAGTGGATCTGGAGGACACCACGTTGGACAAGGGATGAAAGGTTCATTGAAATCAAACACATCTCCCACAGGTGTTGTGGTTGCGCTCAAGGGGAAATAAAGATAAAGATGCTCAGGGCCAGTTTTGAAGGTTGTGTTAGGAAGTTGCTGAACATTAATGGAGATCCATCACCCTTTTTTACTGGTTCCTTGGTGGCCTTCCAAACACAGTGCTGAGGGGCAAGCTCTTATCCTGCGAAGCCACATTCACCTGGCAGAGATGGTGCATCACCCAGCTTTTGGAGTGGTCTTCCTGTTGGAATATGTCTTCTCTGTTGCAAGTGGACCTGATGGGAAGGTAGGAGACGACATTCATCCATCCATCCATCCATCCATCCATCCATCCATCCATCCATCCATCCATCCATCCATCCATTTATATAGCCACCTATTTTGGTTTTTTTCTACAGGTAATGCAAGGGTTGATTAAGTGGACTTCTTCGTAAGTGTACAAATATTTTTCTGAAGCTGGTATCTTCCAGTGGTGCTGGTCTTAAATTCTCATAATTCATTGGTTGCTCTGGCCAGGAATTAAGGGACTTAATGACCCAGAGGACTGGGGGATACCAGGTTGAGGGCATCTCAAGGACGTCTGATGAGATACAGACAACTGGATAAGGCAGCTTTCCATATTGAAGGGGGCTGTACAATCAATTGGATTATGCCTCTTGCTCTCTAGAATAGGCCCTAATATTTGTGACTGCACGGCAACCTTGGAAATTCCATGTTTGTGGCTCCCCCCACCTTTGGGGGGATTTGGAAGCACCCTGAAATCTTAGTTGGGCTGTCAACATTCAGCATCACATTGGGTTCTTTGAAAAAATAAGGATGGGAATGGGAGTTCAAGGCATCTGGGAGGTATTTTGAAGTTTTATTTATTAATGGGGACAGAGGAACAGTCCCGACAGAGCTCACCATCTATGCTAGAGTTCTTGGATAGCCCCTGTCCACACTACCCCCCAAGCATGTTTCCTTAATGGGACATCATTTTGCCATTTCTGTGATGGTCTCTGGATGTGCGTCGAAAAATACAAACCGAATGCAGCAGAAAGCTTTGTAATAATGAGAAAGCTCCCTGCTGTTTGCTATTATTGTGGCAGTGGGTAAGTCATTCCGTCCAGCCTGTGATTTGCAATTATAGCTGATATATGAAAGGGAGGAGCACTTTGAAGCTGCCTCTTGGAAGCGCTCCTCAGAAGAAGGTGAAGATGTATGGCCTTGAGAAAAAAAGAGCCCTGGAGATCTTCACTCCCTCCTGCGTTTGCTCTGCTGAGGCACGTGGTAGGTTGAAGTGAAGCTTCCCAAACCTTTTCATCTAGGGACTTTTTATTATTATTATTGTGGCTTGAAACGTGCTTCTGAATTGCAGTCTGGCACTTCAAATCATTGCGCCCTTTCATCACTTTTTTTTTTTTTTGGTTTGTTTTGTTCTGAAAGGAGGAATGGCCTTCGCAGATAAAATAGCCAGCCCGCCCCTTTTTCTCCCTTGCCTTTAAGCGATGCCATGAGGTTGCTGGAATTAGGGCAGGAATCCGAATCAAAGACTGAACCCCAGACCCAGAGTCCCCAGGAATGTCATAAAGCTGGCCTGGCCATAATTCCAAGATGGATAATAATCCAGGAACCCCGGTAGATGGGAAGTTGTGTTTGGAACCAAGAAGGAGAAATAGGCCTCTCGAAGCAGGAATGGATCTGAGCTATCGGCAGAATAAGAATTAGAGCAAAGAGCTGAAGCCGAAGAGCAAAACCAGAGTATCTCTTCTCCGCTCAGTTTCCACTGCGTGGAATTACTCAGCTGACCCTCCTCAAAGAGCTACAAAGTTCTGATGCTCAGGAGCAAGGAGAAGGCCCTTTCTCAGGCTGGAGGCATCTTCAAGACGGCAGATTTGTAACGGGAGAGGCGGTCCCTTGGATAAATCATTGAGGGCTTCAAAGGCCAGCATTCACATTTTCAATTCAGTCCAGTAAGGAGCATGCCAGTCTTTTCAGTTCAGGCATCCTATGATCCTGGGATGAGTTTCCCAGCAAACTCCTGCTTTGGAGGGAGAATGGAGACGGCATCTCCCCGGGTTCAAAATCAAGATCGCTGTCTTACACTTTGATGTCTTTCCACCCAGTGGGCTAGAGACCAACCTCCCCCATCCTGACACCGAAGCCCCTGGTGCATCATCTGTGATCCTCTAATCTGGCTTGTTTGCTTTTTGGCCAATGGTCTTTTGAGAGCCGTGGTCAACGAGCTCAATGCTCTGCAGCTCTTTCAATGAAATTGGGGGAATCAGTCCATTGTCATCTCTATTGATCTCGCAGCAGATTAATTTCCCCCTTAAAATCCTGAGTCCTGCATGGCCGCCTTCGCCCGAAGAGGACTAGTTTTACGAGATAAAAGGAAGCTGGTAGCACAGGAACCATCTTGAAGGAGTCATCAGTATTCACTTTCCTCTGGATTTTGCAGTTTTGCAGTGGTGTCTTCTGTCTGTGCTAGGTTAGCTTCAGATAGATCAGTGTTTTTCAACCTTGGCCACTTTAAGATGGCATGGCTGGCTGGGGAATTCTGGGAGTTGAAGTCCACGCATCTTAAAGTGGCCAAGGTTGAAAAACGTGGAGATAGATGAAAGCTTCCATTTTGCTGCCTTTTGCTTTAACCAGAGAGAAGCATTCAGAAATAAGGGCCTTGTATTTTTCTCTGTCAAGGCTGCCATTTCATTCTGCATGACCTGTAGACTTTTTCCCAACTTTTGGTCCAGATCATCACAGCACCGCTTTGGAAATAATTGTCTTTTCATACCCCGGCGCCCTCCAATTGGACTTGCCTTCCCGTGACCGTTGCGTTAGGAAAAGGTGAAATGTATTTCTTTTAATTTAATTTAATTTCTTTTTTTTAGGGAGGCTGAAAAAAGTTTTGCACGGGCATACCGTGATTTTGTACTTTAACTCCACCAACCTCCCTTTCGGCAGAGGTCAATTAACAAATATTTGATTGTAGCTCAGGGCTCAAGCAGGCAGCCTTTCCGCGAGGCACACAGCGAGGCAGCCTAAATAAAGCCAAAGTCCAGCCTGGCATGCTTTTTACTTATTTTGAGGAAGCTGGGAGCCTTAATCAGCCTCTGCTGTCCTTTTCATTAATGGAATTATCCCTCCCCATCCCCCTGTGCTTCAGCACCACGGGTTTGCACGGGCGACCGTGCTTGGCTCATTGAGTCAGTATTAGCTCTGATTAGGAGTGCAATGCTTCCTGCCTGGGTGTGAGAAGGTTCCACTTCTTGCAAAGTGGAAAGTTGCTGGCCGAGTCCCTGACACCTTAGAAAAGCATTTGCCCCTGGGGAGCCCTGCTGATCGTCTGAAAGGACATTTTTATGCACCCTGGTTCTGGCGGGTCTTGGATAAGGATATTATGCAGCTATGCTTTTATCTGTGTTTCCGCCTAAGCCTTTCAGCGTCCATCTGCTTCTCCATACAGCGATCCTGTGAGGCTAGACTGAGGCTTCATGCCCAAAGCATCAGGCTTGGGGAGAAATGGAGGTGCCTAATCCAGAACAAATGTCTCCATTGCCCTAGCGCCCTTCTTCTCCCCAGCCCACAAGTCTCAAGCTCTGCCAGAAATCTTGCAAGGAGTATAGGAGTGATGTTGTAAATAAAGAAAAAAACAGGCAAAGACTACAGTAGGGGCAGGCAACTGGCTGCCCCTTTGCTTACTTCAGCCTTGGGCCCTGGCAGCCTAGGGATTGTGGGATTTGTAGTTCAGGGCATTGGAGAAGCACCACGTTTCCTACCCGGTTTGGACTCTGCCCCCATTCCTAAAAACTAAACGATGTCAGGAGCTGCCCAGGATCTTGGTCAAAGCAGCGATTGATCTCGTCCAGCTTTCTAGCAACCCTCTGCCAGTTGAGGGTTGAGTCATATGTGTGGAATCCATCCTTCTGTTCTGGAATTGCTCTCTGCTGGGTTTTAGCCATAGACCTAGAAATCTGTTTTCCTTTTTTAAAAACAGCAACTCAGAAAGCCTCCACTCAAAGTGTACCTGGTGTAGCAAGTTAAAGCAGGGGGACACCCACCCGCTCCTCCCGGATAAACCTCCAGCTTGGCGTGCAGAGGAGTCCTGGTTAATCCCCAGCTTCTGAAGTGGCCCTGATTTGAGACCAGAACTTTGTGGATCACACTAGCCCAATCTCTCCAGCTCGAGGAAGACCCCTTGATCAACCGGCTCCAAATTTACCAAACAGAGGCAGCCTCTTGCCTGCGTTTGACTTGCTTGCCGACAACAACATTACAGGGGGACCTCATTCAAAAGCCATGCTGAAGTCAAGGTAGATAATGTGCTCCAGACCTACAAAGCAGTAATTCTATTAAAGGGACTAGCTGGAAATTGAATCTGGCTTGAGAAGCCCAGCCTGGCTCTTTGGAGCCATGGTTTCGAAATGCTTGCATCTTCTGTAGATTATTGGTGTGAAATGGACTGGTCAATGGTGGACTGGATCATTTACCCTGGTTTTTGCTTTGGGTTGTGTGCAGTTTTACCTCCCTGTCATTTCATGTCTTCTTTGAGAGTTCTCAAACATTGGACAAAGGTCTCTGGAATTCCAAGTCATTTTAATTGCCCACAAATATTTAATTCACAGAGGTGAGCTAAGGGTTCCCCTAACTCCAGTAGCTCTCTCCATCTCTCTCTCTCGTCACAATGGCTGCAGTTTTTCTTGTGCAAAGCCGCAGTACGAAGGGGTTGAACCGCAGTCTCTTCGGTATCTTCTGCTAATATTTCCCCATCTTCTCCATGCAGCAATGACTTCCGACGTCTTTCTTCTTTCTCCTCTTTAAATATTTCTCAAGAGCCTGAATTTACTTTGAATTGTAGCCTTCTTGACACTCTCCCTGCAGGCCTCGTCCATGGCTTTGTATTTGTCTCATTTCTGATTCAAGCCCGTGTTAAATGTATGCTCAGCAGAAGATAATGCAAAATGTGGTGATGGCCACCAGTTGAGAAGATTTTAGGAGAGGACTGAATAGATTAACGGAAGAACAATGGGGCTTTCAGCGGTTACTGCTCTTGATGGCTCTTGACTGTGTCCTCGGTCACAGATCCGGCACAGCTGCTAGGGAGAAGGACCTATGATACTTCTGCCCATGGTTGTGAGTTTCTGAAATGCATGGTGTGATTTGACTGATGATGCACCATCAAGTTGCTGTTGGCTCTTGGTGACCACATAAGATAAGATAGATCAGTGATTCTCAACCTTTTTGAAGTTGCCACCCCACTAAGGAGCGGAAAATTTTTCAACCTTGTGAAAATCCTGTAATTTAGGGTATGGGGGGGGGGGGAGTTACTGAATTATAAAAGGCAAAAATTTTAAGTAATTTTTTTCAGTAGACTTACACACCAAATTTGTTCGATTTAACTCAATACTTTTGCCCTGGAAGGTAATTGCATTCCTTTTATTAAAATTAAAATGACTAATGCAAAAAAAAAATGCTTAAATGCTCTTTTATGTAAATACGTTTATTTCAAAATGCTGTAAATACGTTTGTTTATTTTTTTGATGCTCATTTTTAAACTTTTTTAAATTTTTTAAATTTTTTTTGCAAAATTTAAAAAAATTTTTTAATGTTTAAAAATTCTTTATTCTTAATTAGATAATTTAAAAAAACAGCAAAAAATACGCTAAAAGAGTAATATCAATGAAACATGCTTGATTATGTCAGTGGGACGGTTGTGCTTGTTCAGAGCCATTTTCTGAATGTTCGGTTCAATATTGTTAGAGAGATGAAGGCAAATAAACAATGAAAGTAAATCGAAACTGAGGGGAAGAAACAAACGAAGCGAACGAAAAGCAACTCAAGAAACATGGGTCAAATCAAACATTCATGTTGAAAGGACGCTCAACGCACGCGCTGCGATTAATCGCGCGGGAAAACAGCTGATGCACGCGCTGTGCTGGTTGGGATCGGAGAAGAATCGTAGTGTCGAGTTCTTCAAGGTCAGCCGACCTAGAATACAAATTCGTCTCCCCATTCTTAGAAGTGCGTGAGGGCAGCCGTCGCGTAAGTTCGTTTTATTGCTGGTACAAATGGTGTAAACCGGATAATCGATTTAATAAATTTTTGGGGGAGTTTTAAAAAAGATGCTCATCGCCCCTCTACCGCCCAAAACATGCCCACCGCCCCCCTACCGCCCAAAACAAGTTCACCGCCCCTCAGCATCCTCCCACCGCCCCCTGGGGCGGTATCGCCCCCGTTGAGAACCAATGCGCTAGATCATCTGTCCGCAGCGTGGTCTTTCAGGTCTTCCATTGCCACTCTGAGTCCCTCCACTTTGCTGTTGGTTATCTTCTTCTTCCCATTAGTCGATTATGGGCCATCAAGTCTGTGTCAACTCTTAGCAATCAAATAGACAGATCTTCTCAAGGGTATCTGTCCCTAACTTGGTCCTTCAGATCTTCCAACAGTGCCTCCATCGCCACTGAGTCCATCCACCTGGCTGCTTGCTGGTCATCCTCTTCTTCTCCTTCCTTCCATCTTTCCCAGTGTTACGGACTTCTCAAGGGAGCTGGGTCTTCGCCTAATCTCTCCAAAATATAATAATTACTTGGCGTGACGCAGAACGCTAAAATAGACCGCTTAGCCCAAACCGGTCACTGTTCTCTCCTTCAACTTTCTTTAGCTACTCCCTGCTTGGCTTACTTTTTCTGAAGATTTGCAGTTGTGCTTCCCATACCCCTCTTTCTTAGAGACCTGCTCGCTTCTTTCAGAGCTCTCCCCGCAGCCCAGAAGAAGGGTGGGGGGGGGGGACAACCTTTTTTCAATAAGATTAAAACAGCAACCAGAGTCCTCAATGCAACTATTCCTGTAGAGCAGTGTTTTTCAACCTGGGCCACTTTAAGATATGTGAACTTCAACTCCCAGAATTCCCCAGCCAGCCATGCTGGCTGGGGAATTCTGGGAGTTGAAGTTCACATATCTTAAAGTGGCACGGGTTAAGAAACACTGCTGTACAGAAACTAAGGCTAAAACAAAACTGAAAACAAGCAAACCACCATCTTCCAGATTTCCTGTCTAAATACTAACTTCTTATCTAGTTGGCTGCAGAAGTTGGTTTTCCGTCCTTGTTCCTTTTGACATGGTTGGCCTAGGGCTTTTGTTCTCCTCCCAGTATTGTTAATTAAACACAGCCATCATCCTTTCCCTTGATTTCTCCAAAGCGTCGGCAGCAACGAGCGCTGCCCAAGATCACCGCACCCTCGAAACTGAGCGGGCGGCACCATTTTGCCTGCCCTCTGGACGCCGGTGCCCCTTTTGTGACTTCTGGAGAGTCGCCCGCCCTTGGTGGCACTCCTCAGCGAGGAGCAGTAGGGGTTGGCAGGATCTGCCCAGTGTTAATTGAGCATTAAACGGTCCTTTTCCTGGGCAGATTGTAAGTGTCAGCACCACACAGGCTGCTTCCTTGTTGGCTCGGTCCGGCGCCTCCCGTGCCAGCCGGGAACACGCAGCTCAGCCTCCTGCATGCAACGGTTACGGAGACAGCGGCTGTTCTCTTGATTTCCCCCGGGGTTTGGGAATGGCCTGAGATGTCATTTCTGCTTCGTGGCTTCCCGGATTGTGCCAACCCGCTGTTAGAACGAGCAACTCTTGTTGCAACAAATACGCTGTCGGAAATATAACAGATGAACTAGCTGGGGGTCTCTTGGGAAGGAGGAGACCGACGTGCGCCTTTCTGGCTGAGAGAGAGAGGAAATGCCCTCTTGGGTTAAAGTAGGACATATCTAGCAGGGGCTTCCTCAGCTGGATTTGCTGCCCCCGCCTCCCTAAACAAAGCAGGGCATTCTTTTTGCAAACGGGGAGCCAAGCGCCACCGCCTCGGTGCCAGGCCGATAGAAGAGAAGAGAGGGAGGTTAGCATCTTCAACCCTTTCCGCCCAGTGGACCAAAGAGCTTGATGAACTTGGCATGCTTGGAGGTGACTGGCCAGAGCAGCTGATTCGGGCGATCCCGCTGGGATTTCCAGCACCCCACTTCTTCGCCAGACGTTTTCCCCTCTTTAACGCAAGGGAGCAACGTGTGTTCTGCTTCTGCCCCCTTCGTGGCTTCCGTCAGTAAATGCCACCCCAACAGAGCCTGGTTTAACATTTGTAGATAAGCAATCCTATTTCCCCCACGGGTCAGAGAAAACCGAGAGCGGTCTTATTCACGTAGACATTTGTGCGGTAATCATCATCATAAATCTCGCTTGGTCTGACATCCAAGCCTATTAGTGGAATATCAGTCGCGAGGCATAACTCCTGCTTAGGGCTTTGCGTTCGAAATCTTGCCCAAGTGAACGGCGTAACAGGAGTGCATTAAGAATTAGGGTTGTTTCGCGGTGCAAAGTGGCCCCACAACTTTTGATTCTGTGGTTGGTCCCAGACGCGTGAGCAGCATTGAAAACATCGGTCTTGCGCCTCTAACTCGGCGGCGTTTTTCATAAGCAGTTAACAAGCTTCACTAAGGTGGGTAAAATAAAGGGTTGGAATATTCCGTATTGACAGATCGATGGCTAAGGGCTTTAAAGAACGTTAAGTGTGTTTTTTATGATCTTAAGATGGGACTAATTCAACAAAAGATTTTCTTTCATGCTTATTGGGCATAAACAGCTGAGAGAAGATTTTAAAGGGGCCGGCTTTCAGCTTCATTATCCTCAAAGAGGGAAATGGAGCGAGCACTCAGTCATAAGATATGGGCCTCTTTCGCAATTGCCATTTTGGTTTAATATCTGTAAGCTTGTTAATACGATGTTATGAAGATCGATGCAGTTTAACAGTCTGAATCAACTTTTGAATCGTATACCCCAAATGTGGAATTTATCACTTATGAAGAACTATGGATTTACTGAGCATGGGGTGCGGCAATACGCTTTCAATGTTGGAAAGACAGCGCAACCCTTGATTTACAATCTTGGATTTCCAATATGTGTTCGCTTTTTGTTTATGAACTGGTTCTCTGCTGCTATAATAGAAAGACTGATCAATATTACTCTGGGTGGTCAAGGTTTAATGCTGTGTTTAAAAACTAGGCCGAATGACTTTCAGAGCGTGCATTATAATACGTTTCGGTTTCCTTGTGTGTGAGTCTGTGGTCTTCCTTCCTCCCTCCCTCCCTCCCCTTCCCTTCCCTCCCTCCTTTCCTTCCTTCTTCTTTTTCCTTCCTTCCTTCCTTCCTTCCTTCCTTCCTTCCTTCCTTCCTTCCTTCCTTCCTTCCTCCCTCTCTCCTTTTCCTTTCTTCCTCCCTCCCTCCCTCCTTTCCTTCCTTCCTCTTCTCCTCCCTCCCTCCCTTCCTCCCTCCTTTCCTTCCTTCCTCTTCTCCTTCCTTCCTTCCTTCCCTCCCTCCCTCTTTTTCCTTCCTTCCTTCCTTCCCTCCCTCCCTTCCTTCTTTCCTTCCTTCCTTCCTTCCCCCTCCCTCCCTCTCTCCTTTCCCTCCCTCCCTCCTTCCTTCCTTGTCTCCCTCCCTCCCTCCTTTCCTTCCTTCCTCTTCTCCTTCCTTCCCTCCCTCCCTCCCTCTTTTTTCTTCCTTCCTTCATTCCCTCCCTCCCTTCTTTTTCCTTCCTTCCTTCCTTCCCTCCCTCCCTTCTTTTTCCTTCCTCCCTCCCTCCCTCCCTCCCTCCCAATTCAATTCAATTCAATTCAATTCAATTCAAAACTAAAAATTAGCTCTTCCGATTTGGCTGCCACAGACAGGTTTCTATGCCAGTCTGCCTGGTTAGGTGCGCCGGCCTCAGGTTCCCCCTTCTGCCAACTGCTGCAGCACCTTCACGCTATTCCCAATTTAATTTGACTCCCTCCTTTCTGGAGGGCTGATTATCCCCAAGCGTTTGAGACCCTCCTAAAGGGCCTTTTTGGGGAGCCGCATCTTCCTCGCACATCACTCAGTCCTTTGACCTTCTTAGAGGAGATGCCTTGAATGCTTCCAGCCAGCAGCATCGCCCAGTTTCTCAAGGTCTGCCCAGTCTGTTTCAAGGGAAAGGGACTTCCCGCTCTGGAAGGGCTAATTTTCATTTCTATTACTGTAGCAACCTTAACAAAAGAAGTATTGGGGTTTGCAAGAACATTCTTCAGCCCATGGCAAAGCTGGGATAGGATCCTGATTCCCAAACTGATGTTTGAGGGGCAAGATGGGTGCTTTGATGGCCATGAATTGTCTTCCAGGGGTGGAGGGCATTGGAGATTTGTTTCTTTGTCCCTTTATTTCTTGATTTTATACTAAAATCCTCAGTGCAGCTGACAAGGTATGCCAAGGGCCGCTGCGGCTCAGTAGGACGATCCTGTTCTTGTTGGTGCAGAAGTGAACCTGTTTGAATTCATGGGGGTTTCAGTCCCAGTGAATAACAACAAAGCAGCCATCATCAAGCCAAGATTTGAAGCTAAAAGTACCTGAAGTGGGAATCTGAGCATTCCTTGGCAGAATCAGCCCTGGGCTTTACTGTACCTGTGAGGGGTGCAAAGGCAGCTGGGGGTTCACATCTCAGGCTGGCTGACTGCATCTGGGCTGGGAACCTAGGCCAGGTTAGACATGGCCGGTCCTTGGATGGGAGGCCACTAGGAAATGCCAGGGTGGCAGCAAGCTGGAAAACCCAGGGCCAAACACTCCTGCAGTGTTGCCAGCAAACTGCAGAGATGTCTTCACTGTTACTGGACTGGTTGAAAGTTCTCGCCCTTTTGACACTATTCTCTGTGCCAAGGTCTAATTTTGGCCTTCTCTTAATTCTACCTCTGGCATAGCATACTCTGTAAAAAAAAAAAAAAAAAAAAGAAGAAAGGTGCTTTCATCTATGCAGCCCCCCCTTTTTTTTTTTTGCATAGAGACTGCCCTGGATTGCTTCCCAAAGTCCCACCCTAGAAGGCCACATGAAAAACGCAACGGCGCCAAGTAGCAGCTTTGCTCTAATCGGGTTCTCTCCTGGTTCTGATGCCCCAGACACCATCGGTGACCTCGCTGACGACGGCAGCTTACATGCACTCCGTCCGCTGGGCCCTTTGGCACCCCGTGCTGGACGCGAGTCCCGCCGACGTGGTCCTTCCCTTGCGAGGCGGGCCTCAACTGAATCCCCATCATGTCTTGGTTTATAAGACGCCGCCGGCCACCATGAGCTCCAAAGAGGTGAGAAGCCGTTTCTGGTTTGGTTCTGGAGTGGTGGTATTAGGTTGCTGGGGACAATGGGTCCTGGTGGGGCAGGCGGGGAAGACAGGAAATGGAGTTGCAGAGATGTGTAGGCTCAAGAGCTACCCCCGCAGTTCTTTTTGGAGAAAACGAAACCCCTTTTTTGAGGTGAGCCTCGGAACCTATATTTGTGTTTAATTCGCATAGCGCAAAGATGCAGCAAATCGTGTGTTGTGGGAATCAAAACCATTTTCCGGCCACGTTGTGTAAACCAGGCCGCGACACGGCTTATATCTTTTGGCATGATGCATTGCGTGAACGCCACAGTTGTGGTTTGTTAACCCCAGTCCGATGCGTCGTGTGGATTCAGCTGTGCCATTTTGAGTCGGGGGGATAATTCTGCTGGAGCTGTATCTTGAGCCGAACAGACTTAAATCACGTTGTCTAAGCTACGATGCATCTTGGAACGCTTTCAGCCTTGCGCTTGCGCACCTTGCTGTATTTTGCAATGTGATTTATGGCTTCAAAATAGCCTATGGAGATTTTTATATCATTTCCTAAGTTTGCACCCAGCGGAGAAAATTGCAGAAGAAAAGAACTTCACGCTTAAGTAATTTTAAATAAACACTGCAGGCCGATGTGGAAATGGGCCCTGAGGACTTTTGGCTGGTTAAAAAACTTGTAAAACCGATACCGACTAGAAATACCCCGGTTTGTCCATCCCAAATGCGGTCGTTACTGGAACGTCTCGCAAAAAGGCAGTGACTGAAAACTGTTTGTCTGGCAGCCTAAGTGACATTACAAGGATTAGGAGAGAAGCCATAAAAATTATGTATTTGAGATGATAATGGCTGTCAGGGCTGTCACTATTAAAAAAAAAAAAGCAAAAAAAGCAAAGAGGATACACGAACATCAATCTGATGCCAGAAGGACATTTATTAGTACAATTAAATCATCCAATTTTAACAAGCTTCTCTAACCTTTCCTTTTTTTTCTTTTAAATTGGGGAAAGATCCTCCCTCCCTCCCTCCCTCCCTCCTCTCCTCTCCTCTCCTCTCCTCTCCTCTCCTCTTTCTTCTGTACATGCCTCAAGATTTCAGAAAACAGCCAAAAACCTGCCGAATATGGGGACTGCTACAGTGCAGACATCCACTTTGTGAAAAAGCTCACACCTTTCTGAAACAGAAAGCTACGTTTCTAGCCCTTATGGCTTGCGAATATTTTTGTAATCTCAAAAGCCCATTAAAGTGGCCAAAGGAGATCTCCAGAACTTCAGTATCCATGTGGCTCTTTCATCTTCTCTGCTACTAAAAGAAAAATTGTTTCAGTCTAGTAAGGGAAAAGTCACAAACATGTAAGAGGATCTGATGGTCTAGATCAGTTTATTCCAACCTGGGCAACTTTAAGATGTGTGGACTTCAACTCCCAGAATTCCCCATCTTAAAGTTGCCCAGGTTGGGAAACCCCATTCTAGAAATTCATTATTGTTGGGACAGAACTTGGATTGCCTTGGGAATAGTTTTTGGGATTGTACATTCACGTGCTGCAGTACAAGATACAGAGGAGAGGTGAGAAAGATAATCCTTCTTTTAAAAAATTCCAGGTGAAGCAGGTGGAATCCGGCACCATTGCATTTCACTTCTCCACCAGCTCTGACGAGCGACCCAGAACCGCTGCAAAAGCCCCAAGCATTAAGAGAGAAGAGCTGCTCTCCCCCAAGGCCAAGAGTCCACCTGTCACATCCCCCGGTGAGTGGTTTTCCTAGACTGCTTCTCTGGAAACATGCAGGGGGCCATTGGTCCCCCTCCAAAGTTGAGGGGGCACTTAGGACAATGATGGGGTCAGGGAATTGGAAAGGGGGGCTCAGGAACGGGAGCTGAACCAGCTTGGAAGGACTTCTTAGTTTGCAGCGGGGGAATAAAGACTGTTCCTGTTTTTTAATCTTTGGCATTTTTCTGTCCTGCCTGTGAAAACGTTTTGGAGTTTTTTGCTGGTGTTTATTTGAAGCAGCAGAGCGAGTGAAATGCTTTCCCATCTTCACCAGCACAGCAAACCGTGTTAGTGTAAACAAGACTCAGATACGTTTCTTCTCCTTTCCTCCTATCCCCCGCCTTTAATTGGCAGGGGCTTAGCATGCCTCCCTGCTTTTCTGCACTTCGCATAACGCGGCTTACCTACCCCAAAAGGAAATGGTGTGATGGGTACACAGGTATGTAAGTGTCCTTGTGCATCCCCAGGACATGCAAATCCTTGAAGCCCTGTTGTGCATGTCCATGCGTGTGCACCCCCTCCAGATAAATACGCAGCTTTTAAAAGCTGCGATGCGCTCCAGCAAATGCTGCCTGATATATCTCTGCTGACTTCGTAGCCTAGACCCTGGACTTTATCATTTTGTCAGTAAACAGGAAAGTATGAAATTGCCCTGAACTCTCAACCCTTTTAGATTGCCTTCATCTCAAGAGCCAGCAACAGGAATTAATGCCGTTATAGTTTCTGATATATGGAGTGGGTAACATATAATTTTACATTAAAAGGTGAAGCAGGGTCTCCCCTCATTCTTAAACATCCTCTTCATTCTGCTGGTTTGTCATCTTTCCCCTGTTTCTTTGAACCAGCTTGCTTTTGGCTTCATCGCCTGCACACAAGCTTATAACCTTATCAACGTGACACAATTACAGAAACTTCTTGCCGGGTGCACGTTTGAGGGTGAGCCAGTTAGCAGAAGACAAAATAGGACCGAGACGCTGCAGGGGGTTTGAAGACTGGATTAAAGCAATGTTTTATAGAGGGCCCTGGGCCGCCTTTTGGGGGGAGCAGGACATCTTTAGGAGGTTCTGTGATCTAGTAAGGTGATCCAGCCTGAAAGCTTTGGGCTCTTGGCAAGATTTCCCTACTTTGGTAGGCTCCAAAAAATCAGAGACAGAAAAAAAAATCAGGAGGAAGGTGGAGGAGGAACCCCAAAACGGCCCAGTAAAGCTGGAGTATGCTTGATGATTGTCGAGCGTTCTGGAACAGTCCCTCCTAAAGAAGGGCATCATTGGTGGCCTTGCTGAGAATTGGATGAGAAACAGGCCTCCTTGCCAGGAGTTAAAAAACAAAACGGGGAGATCTCAAGTAGCTGAGCTGGAAAGAGACTCTGCATAATCCTTTGCAGTCTTCAGCATCTCAGAGAGGAGAAAGGCTTGGCTCGAAGAACCAGAAACCCGAGCCGTAAATAGCTCCTGTGCAGGTTTGGAGGCATATCCCGCCTTCCACGCCCATCACTGTCCTTCCCCCAGGTGAAGTTGTGGAAGCAACATCAACTCCTCGGGAGGCGTCTATTTTGCTGGTGGAGTTCTTGCTGAAATGTGTGAACCAGACAAAGTTCACCTTCTGCTTTTCCAGGGCAGGTCTTTGATATTCTGGCTGAGATCTTCTCCTGTAAGGTTGGCATGTCCTGCCTGAGCCCTGCGCAAAGGCTGATCCTTGTTTTGGTGATCCTAGCAGAACTGGAGCTGTCAGCTTCAGGGAAGAGTCGGAGCTTAGATTGAATGACTTCCTATTGTCTTTTTACTTCTTGGAGTGATAGCCATGCCTCTACACGGGGGGGGGGGGGGGGGAATGCACCCTCTTTGAGCCACTAGAGTGCAGTGCTTCCCTGTTTTTTCTCCCCTTTGCAGAGCTCCTCTGGAAATGTTTTGGCTTTGACAAGAGATGGATTTCATGGGAGGGTTGAATAGATTCTAAAACCCGGAGCTTGAACGGGTCAGTTGAAAGCAAAGAAGTCTAGTGGTGACAATTTCGGCGAGACTTTCCTCGACATAATCCTGGAGAGCAGCTGAGTTAGCTGGGAGAGGCGAGAAAAGCAGAGAAGCTCAGAAGAGGCCCTTGAGTTTATTGTGATACGAAGGCTGTTGTCTGTGGAGGCAGTTCAGCAGTTAAGGGACATCTAAGAAAGGGGAAACTGAAAACGTAGGCTCTGGGAGCCTGCTGGAGCTGAGCCCTGGCTGTTGGGCGTTTTCTTAGTCCAGGGGAAGGGCAGCCACTGCTGAGGTCCAGGAACTGAGGATTGTTCTTGCAGAACATCTGGGGCAAACAAAAGACCCTCCGGTTGTGAGTAGCTCAGTTGTTTCTCTCCTCTTGCCTGGAACAGATCAGGTGGGAAATCCCATATGTCTCCCCACTGCGCCAGCCAAGGGTTGGGTGGTTATTGGTGGGCTCTTGGAAGCAAAGCGATGGGTCAGGAGCTGCCAATCTGAATATGAAGGCGACGAAAGGGAAGGGGATGAGCAGGAGCACCAAAAGACTATTGAAAGACCAGATAAAGCAGCCCCCCCACCAGAAGTCCTTTCTCAGAAGCTGTTTGAAAAAGCAAAAAGGGGGGACACAATCCAGGAAGTTAGTTCCCTTTAGGAGGAAGAGAGAAAGGGATGAAGCTGTTTGGGGACAGGGTGGATGGGTGCACTTTCCTACATGTTGGGATCCCATCATATATTATGAGGAGCACATCTGGATCTCACACTATCCCTGGTCAACATCCAGCGTTGACGTCTTCATTTTAGCAGTGGCTCTCTAGGAGAGAGGAGCTTTTCTTTACTGAGGGCCTCAAGTCTCCTCTGTGTCTCCGTTTCATCTTCTGATCTCTCCTAATTGCCTGCTGAATGCATCCATTCTGGAGGCACAGGGTCACGCTCTACAGAACCTGTCTCTTCGGCGTCTTGGCGAGGCCAAAGGAGTCACCCTGACCAGCAGACTGTTTCGGGACACTCTCTTGCCTCCCTTCTGGAAGCGGAGGGACTTTTATTTGCCTTTCACCAAGACCTCTGCCTCATCGGTATGGAGAGCAGAGATGAATGGTCAAGGGATGAGTGCTCAAATCCCACCCTGCCTTTCTGCTCACTCACGTCTTGATGTCTCCATCACTGTAGAAGAGCTTTCATGCTGCATTGGGCAGAGCCATTCTGGGATGGACCTCATCTACTGCTTGGGATGCTTCACCTGAAATACAGTGGCCGGTTGCCACTTTCTAAGCACTTAGAAGGATCCTCAAGGGAGCCACCCCTGGCTATGCCTGCTCAACGTAGGTCCTCTTCAGGTGTAGGGGCAGCCCATACCTAACTTATTGGACTTACAGAATGTGTCAGCAGGCTGCAGAGACTATAGACAAGCTTCTGTTCTCAGTGGAGATTATGAAGGCTAAAGATAAGAGGAACACCAAGTTCCTTCTTCTGAGAGAGCCATGCTGCAAAAGAGTATGAAAGATCTGAGAGCTGACTAGATAGAAATTCTGAATGATCACTTGCTCCATAGTGATCAGCTACCTTGTATGACTACCATTTCTAGAACACAACAGAGTATCTAGTTACGTTCGTCCGGGGCTCATTGGCAGCCTGACACCATCCCAGATGTTTCTGGAAGAACATGAAGAACCTGAACATGGCTCAGCTGTCATGGAGACTGCTGGAGAAAGTCTGTCCTTGAGGCAGCATTTGACTCCTTCAATGAAACTGAGATGGGTAAACCTTGTCGGATTGTAACCGGCCGTTATGATGGTGCAAATTCACCGCTGTTGTTGTTCTTCCTCCTCAGACTAGTCATTTGGGTGGGTCCGAACAATCAGGAACCACACAGCGACCAGAGGGTATCAGAACACTGTATGGCCAATCAGCCTCGACTGGACTGTGATCTCGGTAAAAGGAAGGCAAATAAATTCCAGAAGATGCTTGCCGAATTGCAGAAAGAGAAAGCATTCTTAGCCTTGCCAAAAACGTATGTTAACCGAGCGACTGTTTTCAGCATAGTTCTGGCAAAGAGAGCGGTGACATTGGGCTGTCCTAATATTTTATTGTTTCTACTTCTCTGTGAAGCTTCCTTGTCTTGTTGCTAAGAGAAGGAGAGGAATTGAATTCATCATCTTCTCCTAGTGAACTGCCCACATGTATCTCAGCAGAATTTTCTTGCATCATGTCACTGTTAGCAGGAAGACCTGGTCCCATCTCTGCTGTGCAGGCCACCGTCTCCAGAGATAGCTGTGCACTTATGCCCTTCTGGCATCTTGTTAGGGCCTGAAGAAGTTGGTAATTTGGGATATAATTCAGCTCTCCTTGAACGGCTTTGCCTATGTGGGAGAGAAACTCACACTGATGTTTTTTTCTGCTGGAAAAGGCAGAGGCAGTCTGTGTGATTAAAGGGAGAACGTATTCTTAGCGTGAAGGAGCCATGTCCTCAAAGTTGTCAAGGAGCCAAGCCTTGATTTTCTTGCATACGGAGAACATTGTGTACTTTTGAGAACTCTTAAGCATGAGCTTTGTCTGGAAGGAGGACATGATCAAGTTATGAGCTGAGAACTTCTAGGAGGATGAACTCTCGAAAACTGTGGGCCAGACTGCAGAAGGGGGAGAGGGCCCCACCCTTGGCTCCTACACTGGGCAGGAGTGTGGCACCTGTAGAGCAGCTCCGGCTAGGTTTATGGCTGGGACACTGCGGATCGGCCAACCCAGGCATTAAAAGTGGGATACATCTTGTTTTTCTACCAAACGAGAGGCAACTCGAGCTTAAGACATTTGACAGAAGGGAGCAGCCAGACTTTGTTTCCTGATCAAGGGAGGGTAGGGGAACTATGCCAGGCAAAGAGCATATCAACACATTTCTTAAAACAAGTTCAGAGCGGGAACACCCTATTAGACTAAAACAGTGACAAGGAATAATGTAAAAACCATAAGAAACTGTAAGGATTTGAAAGTGTTCACGTCTCATTAAACAGCCCATTTCAGCAGGGCCACAGGGCTGTAAGAGAAAACGCGGGGAATCCACGAGATAAATGCATTGTGTTTGACAACAGGGAAGGACCAAAATCTAATTGCTGTGAATAGGCAGAAAGTGAGGGTCATCGTTGCCGTCTCCAGGTTCCACGCCTGCAGGCTTTGTATCTGTGTGGAATTGCATTCAGAACTTTCGGGAGCTTATAGACTGGGACAAGAATCTCCCCCTACTTTGTGCCATCCTTGTCCTTGTGTGGGCTCCTCTAAAACTTCTCCATTTTTGAGACCCCCGACAGAAGGATTTATCTCATCTGATGGTAGAGCAGTGAGAAAAGGCAGTGCCAGACCCTGGACAGCCAACTTTACCGAAAGCCAGATTCTCACGGTGTCGTCTTTAACAAGATTCATTAACGGCGAAAGGGGTTACTTGACAGAAATTTCAACAACGGGATAGTTTTCATTTTGGAACCCAAATTATCTTGAAGCCTTGTTAGAAATGGAAGCTTTTCGATTTTTTTCTGATGCCCCTCCTCTGAACCAGCTGGTTGGTTGCCCGTTTCTCCGACAACTGTCACCTTAATCCTTATCAGCCTTTGAACCTCCCATTGTTTGTAGGTTGCTTGAAGCCGTTCTGCACATGAGCCGTTCTGGGCCCAGAGGCAGCTAGTTTCATGGGCGTCATGATCAGACCAGTTCAAGGTGGTGTGATGGAATGGAATTATGAAGGCCAGGTTCAGGGAGATAAACATTTTCTTAGCTCGCCAGAACAGCGTGGGAGGAACAAGAGGATGAGATTGGCACCTCCCTGAGGAATTCACACTGTTGTGGCTGGATGACTTTGGGAACTGGGGTTTTAGTCTGGGAAGATTCTTGCTAGAGGTTGTAGCTAATAAACATAGCTGGACTGAATTGTCTCTTGGAGTTCCTTGGGCTAGGCCTGACAGGTGGGCAGGGGAAGAGGAAGGAAGGAGAGAAAGTGGGAGGCTTTATGTGTCTCCTGAGACCAGATTTTTTATTTTTCCCCAGCTGAAATCTGGGACAATCAAAATGTTCCCAGGCTTCAGTTCGGCAAAACCACAGCCCACCCATTTGGCTGAACCCCCCAAGCACAGTTTGCAACAAAACTTGTTCTGTTTCTTACACGCCCCGAGACGCTTTTCTTCTTTCTCCTGTCAAATTAGTGGCTCGCTTTCCATCATATCTATCGGTCAGAGTTTGCATTCGTTATTTTCCTTCTGAAAAAAACGCCCGTGCAGAAGACCATATCCAAGACCTTCAGGAACTGTCTGCTAGAAGTCAGATCTGTGTGTTTCCCCCCCATCCCCTTAAACCCTCTGCCTGTTTCTTCTTGAAAATATAACCTTCCGCTTTGGCCCCTCTGATGATGTTTCTTCCTCTTTGTCCTTCGCTAGGTTCACCGCCTTCCCACCAGATGCTTGTTTCCAGCCAGGATTATTCTCAGGGTCCTGGGGTAAGTGGTTGTGTGTATGAAGCTCCTGTCCTGTCAGTTCACTCCAGGAAAAAAGAAATTCCTCGGAATGACAGAAAGATACTTCCTTGCGTGAACATTGGGGGAGAACAATTTCTGACTCTAGAAATAAGGGTAAAAAAGGGTGGATATTCTGAACTTGTGGTCCAGCCCTCCCTGCTGTGCGGGTTGCTGTTATTAGCTTGCCCCCCACCCCCCGATGTCAAACAACAACTTGGGAACGATGAAAGAATTGAGTCGCCTTTGATGCGCAACATAGAAATCCTCCTGGCGTGGCAAGGAGCAAGGATAGAACAGGAACTCCTGCAGAGGGGCGAAGATGGGCTTCCTCTGAAAAGTGAGGCGATTCCAAGGTTTTGCATTCGGAGAAGTTTTGCAAGAGACGGGTCGGGTCTTCTTGGCACTGTGGTGCTGCCCTGGGAATGATTCAACAACACAGCGGATTACCTGGCCCAGCGGAGGCTGTTTGGAGAAGGCCAGGCTGTCACAGAGGCAGATAATTCTGCATTTGGAGTGATTCAGTGGCCTAACGCAGTGTTTTTCAAACTTGGCCACTTTAAGATGGGTGGACTTCAACTCCCAGAATTCCCTAGCCAGCCATGCTGGCTGGGGAATTCTGGGAGTTGAAGTCCACCCATCTGTAGACGCTCTGGCTGCCTTACATCTTCCAAGAGTTTCTTGGACCCCGATTCTAGGCTTGCCCTCACCCCTTGCGAGAGGAGAAGTGGTGGCCGGGCCTCCTCCTCTCACAAATGTCCTTGTGTTGCAGCTGTCGCTGTCTCAGCTTTCAGTGTCTCCAACAAACAGGAGCCACCACGCTTTGCCGCAGCCGGTCAGCAGCACTCAACCATCCCAGTCCTCGGAAAACCTTCCGCCGGCTCGAGAGGTAAAGGCTTCGGACACTCCAGGGCAATCCCAGAGGAGCCCAGGTTCCAGATTAAAAAAAAAAAAAACTGGTGTTCTCCCATCCAAGTACGAACCAGACCCAACCCAGCTTAGCTTTTGGAGATCACCCAGGGAGCAGTGCCCCTCCTGGTAGAACGGAGAGGCCGTAGACAACCTGGCCTGCATGCTGTATGTGTTGGGGGAGGGCACAATGGAAACAGCAAAAGGCTCTGGGACAGCCAGGGGGGCGGGGCTGAAAGCGTTTCCCTAGCTGGGAATTCTGGGCAGGCGCAGAGACTAGGTCTGTTCAGTAACCGGGTCTGTTGGGCCAACCAAATCTTGTCTCCGCCTCTCTTCTTGACATACCTCCATGCTAACCCTCTCCTCTGCTTTCCAGCGTGCCTCTTGATATGCTTTCTCTTCTTTTCAAGCCGGAGAAACCCCAAGGGGCCATCACTCACTTGGAGTCTGACCTCAGCTGTGACTCCCGGCTTGGGGATTGCTCCACAATGGACCAGCTCCAGCCAATGCCCTTTACGCCGGTCCACGTGCCCATCCTTGCCCTGGGAGGAGCACATTTGCGAAGGTGAGGGGAAGGTGGGGGGGCAGGCTTGTCCACAAAATCTCCTCCCCAGTTGGGATGGGGGGGAGGCAGCTCTTTGCTCCCTTTTTAACTAAATGTCAGGGCTCAGCAGGGTATTTCAGAGGAGTTGGTAGGCAAAGCTTACCTCCACCGTAAGATCTGGGAGCGGAAGTCCAAGCCCCTCTGTTACTGATTTTTATTAAATCCAGCAGGCAGGTTTTTGGGGGGCATCAGGGGCTGCACTTTCTCATGCAATCTGCTAAGGACCATCTGGTGGACAAGGCTAAAGCCAGCAGAGGTTGGGACCGAAGCCAAAAGTGGACGCCCTTTTGCTCTTCCTGACTATCCCAAGCAGGAGGCTGCCGGGAGAGTTCAGGCAGTCCTGAGCAGGGGTTTCAGGCAGTCTCTTAAAAAGGAGCGTTCGGATTCCCCCGGAGGGCAGTTTGAGTCCCAGAGGCTGCGGGCCGCACACCTGTCTTGAAGAAGCCCAGCCTCACTGAAGATCAGGATGAAATGTCCTTTTAGATGTGAGCGCCAAGCGCTCTAGGTTTCAGGCAGAATCAAGGCACTCCTTAATTGCTGGAAAAGGGGGTTGGCGGTGGTGAAGATGCTCTTGCAAACAGCTACATCTTTAAGCCAATTTTTCTCCCCATGCCGCTTTATTGGGGCCAGCGCTGGACCATCCATGGCAACAGCTCTGATGACTCTGTTCATATGATCCTTGTGGCTCGGTCCTCCTGTCCTTTATTTCCCTTGTAATGCAAGCCTGCCTAGTGTTTTACTGAGCAGTGCGTTTTAGTTAACATGGCTTCTGAAGAGGCTGTTTCCCTCGCCAAGAGCTTCATCAAAGGGCCTGGGCAAGGACGCTTTCCTCTGCTGGCCACTTAGGTGGCTAAGGAGAACAACAGGCTTTTGAAAGCCGAGCTGTGGTTCATTGACCCTCACGTGGGATGTGGAGCTGGGCCTCGGCGTCCCACGTTGCATGAGTGGATCGAAAGCAGGCTTTCGGAGGCTTCCCCTTAGCGTCGCTCCCTGCTGTGCTGCAGAAGCCTGTCCCCCCACCACCACCTGGAAGGCCAGGCCCTGTTGCAAAGGGCAGGAGCCCCTGGGATTTGTAGAAGCTGGGGCACGCCCAGGCTTCCTTCTCTGAACAGTGCCAGCACCCACCATAGTTGAACTGGCTGCAATGAATTGGCTTTTGAAGTTGTCCCAGGCTGATGAAGGAGGCGGCCCCCGAGGGGTGCAGGAAGAGCTTATCCTCCCTTGCACCATCCTCTCTCCAGCCCTCTGCACCTTCCTTGGCTCCCCAGTTTTCAGGGAGCCCCAAATCCTCATCAGGAGAGAACCTATTCAGCTGTCCTGGTTGAGGGGCTCCTGTTTACTGCAGAGGACAGAATCTTGCCCTGGAGAAGCTGTTGAAAGGTTTTGTTTCTCCCTTTTCTTCCACTTTTTCTCAGCACACAGAAGTTGAGGGAGGATTTTGAAAAACCTTAGTGCTCATCTCAGTTCCTGATTTCCACCCAGCAGCACAAGATGGCAGATATTTGAGCTGGGAGCTGGATATTTACCACTCCGGCTCTTAAAATCAATCTGTTTTCCTCAAACCCTTGTGGAAGACGCAGAAACATCCTTGTCTCTGCCCTCTGCTTTGTCCTGGATTCAAAAGCCCATCTCTTCCCCAGCCCGAGCACTGCCCCCACCCGGGCTTCTCTTGCCCGCCTGCGCACAGCTGGATTCCCTGAGCTTCTGGATTGCAACAAGGAGCCGGTTGAAATGGTGGATCCCGCTGACCCCGCGCGCTACAGCCCCCAGCGGGAAGAAGGCGATCTCTTGCAAAACAACGAAATCAACTTGCAGTTCCTTGCCTTTAGCAGGTGGGCGAATCGTTTTGATTCCTGGATGGGGCTGAAAAGATCCGTGCAATTGAAATAGTTCCTTTTTCAAAAAAGGCCACAGATGCAAAAAAAAGGGCTCTGAACAGACAGGGGATGCAATTGGAAGAGATTGTGCTGGGGCTGGACTAGCCCCCAAACTCCAAGGGCTTTTCCCCACTGCTGAGTTCAAGGATTATTGCCCTCCAGTTCAAAAACTAGACTGGCATGAAATAGTTAGCCCTGGCTCCCTTCCCCCTCTCCTGCCTATAGAGCCTCCATGAGTGGCAGGCCCTAATTTCAGGTGGGGTGTTGGAAAGAGCCCCTCCCCACTTGATCAGCTACCTCTTCCAGCCTGAGTTGAGTTGCCAGGTAACAGGTGAAGGAAGAATCAGCTTCCAGCCATTGTGTCTGTGATGGGGGCTCCCTGGCCTGACTCCCCAGTCGTTAGGACTCCCTGACCCCCTCCCCAGCTGGGAGGAGCTTCAGCTCTTGAGAGAGCCCAGGTCTTTCTGTGGGGAGGAAGGAAGAATGGTGGCGCAGGAGAAGCGGGGTGCCCATGCCGGCCCTGGAGTAGTCAGGAGGAGTGGGTTCTTCCCAATCCTGTGGCTACCTCGCTGGCCAGGGGAGGTCAGATTTTGGACACCTGGGAAGGGCTGTAGGTTTGGGCCTGCCCCTTCTGTTAACACTGGCACAGCTAAGGAGGAGTTAAGCCCCTCTCACTCACAGAAGAGGAAGGCAGTGTCATGGGCCTGGACTGTGATGGAATGGACTTATGAAGGCCAGGCTCAGGGAGATAAGCGTGTTCTTAGCCCCCAACAGGAGCGTGGGAAGTTCAGGAGGATGAGGCTGGCACCTCCCTAAGGAATTCATGGTGTTGTGGTTGGCTGGCTTGTGAACTAGGGTTCAGTCTGGGGAGATTTTCTCTCTGGAGGTTGAAGCTAATAAATGCAACAGAACTGTATTTGCATTGTCTCTTAGAGTTCTTTGGGCTGAACCTGACATGGGCAGATGGAAGGTGGCCCCGGCGTATGTTTGCCTTGGCGCTCCTTGCCGTTACAGGGAGCTTTTCTTCCTGAAAAGTAGTAAAAGAAGAAACTGACCTGTGGGATGGCAAGGGCCTTGTCGCTTGCTCCCTCTTACCCCACCTGAGCAAATGACTTGATCCTAGGGGGGTCCAGGGGAAGTCACTCCCTCTTGGCTTGACCCCTGCATTCAGCCCCTGAAGCATTTAGAGGACCCCACAAGGTCAGAGATGCTCCCACCCGAGCGACTGTTTGGGGTCTCTGCTGAACCAATTGGGCTGTTGCTTTCTTCCCCCCACCCCATAATCCTCAACGCCGCAGGGCCTCCCCTCTCAAAAGGTTCTGCACTCGCAACTCACGCCTCCCAGCTTCCGTTAAGCTTTCCATGAATTTACAGCCCCCCCGCCTTGGCCGCGTCTAGTGTGTAACCCCTAACAGCTGCTTTAGGGTGTCGAGCGAGGCGACACTGGGATTTCAGCCCCGCTGGTTGAACAGCCTCTCCTCTTCTGTCGTTTCTGCAAGGCCTGCCCGGGACAGCCCTGCGACGTGGCCCCAGAGCATCTATTTCACCCTCCAGTTTTACCGGTTCCCCCCAGTCACCACGCCACGTCTGCAGCTGGTCCAGACAGAGGCCTCCGGGGCAGCCAGCCACATCTTGGTGCCAATCAACCGAGACGGGACCCTGAACCTCGGTAAGGCCGGGAGCAACGGATGAGAAGATTGTAGCTCGGGGGAGGAAATAGGCTAACATCCACCCACTGTAGAAAACCCAGAGGGGGCCTTGAAGCAGATATCCAGAAACTGCTGCGTAACAAGGATGAAGCCTTGGGAGGAGGGAATAGTATTAGCAAAGGCTCAGGCTGGACCCTCCCTGACTCGCTGGGGTATCGGAGGGAGGGGAGGAGCAGACTGCCAGATTCTGTTGTGGGAGCCTATCTCAGCCGTGGAGTCGGTTTCCTGATGTGGCCTACCTTGTAGGGCTGGGAGCCGGGTTTCCTGCCCTTGCCTCATCTCTGCTCCCTCCCTCCGTCCCCCTCTTCTTCCTGCCCTCTACCCGGAGAGGAAGAACCTGAGGCCAACCCCCATCAGCTTCGTTTAGCGTGGCCAGGGACAACAGAGCCTCTGATCCTCTTCCTGTAGGAAAATCACTGGCGCCATTTAGAAATCTCAGCTGCCTGACCAGGATCAGCCGGGCAAATTTGCCACTTTTTGATTTGCTTGTGTTCTGCCCTTCCAAGGACTCAGTCTCTCTCTGAGCCAGGCATGGTTTTGTTCTTCTGAAAGCTGATCCTGGGAGAAGGATAGCTATTTACCCACTCCTAACTTTTTGAGTGTGCATTATAATATGTTTCCGTTACCTTGTGTGTGTGTCTGTGGCCACCTGCCCGCCCGCCTGCCCGCCTGCCTTCCTGCCTTCCTTCCTCTCATTTCTATCCCGGCTGTTCTTTCTTCCATGCTGGTATTTCCACTCTGCTTTACAGCTGTAACAGCATCCTAAGCCAGCTTATTTTTCACAGCCCCCTGGAGGTGCCATCAAGTGTCTTGTGATGCGGAAGATGCAGCGCTCTTGCACTTGATGGCCCTTGGAGACTCTACCCTCCATAGAAGTCGCTCCTCCCTTTCAAATGGAGCTTTCTAGCTTCCACGTGACCAGTGATCAACATAAATGTGCATATTAGAGCATGGGAAATAGTCGTTTTTTTGTGGGATAGGGACTGTTGCAGGCCAGTTTACAAGGTTAAGGGAAGTTTATTGCCGTATTATTAATGCACGTTGGCCCGTTTCTTTCTCTACAGGCTCCCCTGGTTTCCATCTGAAATACATGGTGGACCTGGGTTTCCTTAAGCCAGGCGAGCAGCGCTGGTTTCTCCAATACCTCTCCCAGCACACCCTGCAAATAGACGTCTGGGACGGAGACTCCTTGCTTCTGGTGGGATCTGCTGCTGTGAAGCTGAAGGTAGGTGGGGAACTTCAACAGGGTCAGAAGAGTCCTTGTGTTTTGGGAGTGGGGCAGGTGATTGGTTGCAAATTCCTGACATTTGACTGAAGGCTACAGTTTTGAGGAGAGGGACTGGAAGGAAACAGTTACAAGAAGTTTTTTGAGAGATAGTTCCAGCCATACCTGTAGGTGCATAGAATTCTTCAGCCAGGAGAAGACCTTCAGACCTCAAGCAAGGTGGAGCTGGAAGAGCAAAGACCGTGAGAAGGACGTTTCCCAGAAGAGTAGGGATAGGATTGCAAGGGGCAGAAGCTTCTGCAGGAGAGAAACAGCATTGGAGAAATAAGTGTCAAAATTACTAGAACATGAGTGATTTTGGAGGCCATAGTGGGAGAAGTAGTCAAGGCTAGAGAAGACCTAGGTGTGGATCAGAGCTTTTACAGGAAGGAGAGAGAGGGAGGCCTACAATCTGCAGAAACAAAGTGGTTTAGAGGTGGGCTACACAGGAAATGGAAGGGGCAACTTGGCAACTTATCCTGGAGTACTAAGTATTGCAAGGGGCAGTGGGGGTGGAGTGATGGGTTCCTGCTTTCAGACATACACCTCACCAGCTTCTTGGTTGCCCAGCCACCACTGTGCTCTCTTTGCAGCACTTGCTTCGCCAAGGCCGGACAGCGGTTCAGGTCTATCATGAGCTGGAGGTCATCACCACAGAGTACAAACCAGATGCAACTGTGATGAGTGGAGAGGTTTTCCGGCCGTGGGGGGTGAAGCCCATCGGGGTCCATGTGGTCGTGAGGGGCCAGCTTCACCTCCGCCTGGCAAACATTGGTGAGAGGCACTTCGAACTTGCTTCACCTCAGCAGGTGCAGTCAGAAACTCAGCAGGGCTAGAGATGGGGGGTCTTTGGATGGAGACCCCCACCAGGGCTGCAGGCTAGACTGGGAAATTGAAACACATTCCAGAATAAGACAGCAATAAACCCCTACCCTGCTGTGATCCTGCCTATGTCACCAGGAGTCGAGTTCAGTCAAGGGCGTCTTCACTTCTACAGCTCTAGAACTCTTCGCTCCTGGAAGACGGTCCTTCTTCACTCAGGCAGTGGTTGAAAGCATCTCTCCCTTGACCCAGCCCAACTGCAAATACTCTTTTCTTATTAAAAATACACATCCAGCACAACAAGGAGGTGGGTGATCTTCCTTCCTGATTGCCTGCAAAATTGGCCCAGTTTCCGATCGTCCTCAGATGCTCCTCCACGCTGGTCTTCTCGCAAACAGCTAGGGGGAGAAGGTTCTCGGTAGGAGATTCTCAACCCACACCTTGAGAGAGTACTTGAGGAAAGCGTGCTTTGAAACGTGCCGTGCAGATGGGCATTTTCAGTGCGGGTTCGGAAATGGTTTGCAGATTGAAGTTGGAACAGGTGGTGTGAGCCCATGAAAGGACAGGAATACTCTTTCTCCCGTTTTTGGCTCCAGCTAGGTTTCAGGCAGATGTTTCTCAGGTTCTTCTGGGAACTGGGCAGTGTTTGGAAAGGAGGACCAGTGCGTTCCCTTCTCCCATTGGGCAATTTAATTACCACTCTTTTCTCAGGCCCCAGCTTCATCCAAAACTGGCCAAGGGTGCTTGCAGGGAAGGTCCCCTTGAATCTGGGTGTAAAGTCCACCTCTGATCACCCAACCAGCCTTCGGTATGCCTGCCTTGCTGTCTGCAGAACCACCTTTGAGCCCTTGAGAAAGAGTTTCCAGCTCCTTGGAGAGGGGCTGGGGGAAAAGCCTCCACCCCCCTGCATTGTCAAAGTCTGTTATCCCCCCCGCACCTTGACAACAATAACAACATTGGCTTGGTGCAGCACGGTGAAAGCGCACAGGTCATTAATTCTGCTTAGTCTTGTTTACAAACAGGCACTCCAATGCAGCTTTGAAGGAGACAATACAGGAAGATGCAACACTCAATTAGGTTTGAACAAAAGAGCCCCCCAAGGGGGGGGAGGCAGGAAAGGGGGAAGCTGTACCTGGGAATCAAGACCCCTAAGAGGCTTAGCTTTGTAGCAGGTGCTGGAATTCATCCTTCTGCAAAAGGCAGGGTGATTCCAATTTTTTTTTTCTTAAATCTTATCTTCAGAAGAAAGATTAGGTTCCACTCTATCATTTCATAAATTGACATTTCATACTTTGCCTGCAAGAGGGACGATAAGCTCTTTTGGGAGAGGCGGGGGGTGGGGGTGGGATGAAACCTAGATGATCAGTCCTGAGATGGAGGACTGGAATATCGGGCGGGCAGTGCCGCGGCTGCACGGCCAAAATCACAGAACAGGACTTTGGTGGGTCCTCCTCTCCCCTTTGATTTCTCAGTGGGGTTCTCAGGGAGCAGCCCTTCAACCCACCCCCAACCCAACCAGTCTTACCAAGATGTCCGAAAGGTTTTGCATGGCTCTGGCGTGGAGTTGCACCCTTTCGCCAGCTCAGAAGAACGAGATTCGTCTCGGTGAGACCAACTTGGCAAGGCCTGATCCCTTTCTGCCCTTTGGTGAGGAGGGTTGCAAAGAGCCGTGATAATTGTTCATCTCTTCCTCCTCCCCTCCCCTCCCCTCCCTCCAGGTGTCATAACTTAGTTTATGTCCTTTGCGTCTCCTTTGCTGTGCTCTGCGATGCTAAGAAGTTGCTTTTCTGCCGCTAACGAATCGGCTGTAATTGGCTCTCTTTCTCACCATAGAAACCTGGAGGACTTCCGTTGCTAACGAACCTTTTTTGAGCCTTCGCATCCTGCAAAAGGGGTGGTGGGCAGTTCAGGTTTTTGTTTTGGCTTCTCTTCCTGGCTTTCCGAAGGCCCAAAGTTCGTGCTGTTTGATTTCATTTTCCTGTTAATTGGATAGAGTGTAACCTCCTTGTCTGGTTACATCTTTGCTGGTTCATCTTTCCTTCTTGCTTTGAGATCAGGCATCCTGTATGGCTTTTTTCCCCCCTTTTAATCTTGATTGCAATATCTGTAATAATATAGCATCTCTCCTTCAGCTTCCCACATTCCCTGTATCACTCAATTTTTAAAGGATATTAAAACATGAAAGAGGAAGTTGGCAACGCAAATCAAAACGCTAGTCTCTGATTTGCAGGAACGTGTTTGGGCTCTGCAAACTTCCCCCTGGGAGAATAAACAGCCCCCTGGGGGAGACCCCTTCATGGATCACTGCCTTGTCGTGGCGAAGGGGCTTGCGTAACTCAGTGAAGCCATGAGCTATACCGTGCAGGGCCACCCAAGACGGACAGGTCATGACAGAGAGTTCTGACAAAATGTGGTCCACTGGAGAAGGGAATGGCAACCCACTCCAGGATCCTTGCCAAGAAAACCCCATGGACAATGTTAAAAGGCTAAAAGATATGACGCCGGAAGATGAGCCCCTCAGGTCGGAAGGTGTCCAATATGCTACTGGGGAAGAGCGGAGGGCATTTCCAAGTAGCTCCAGAAAGAGTGAAGCGGCTGGGCCAAAGCCGAAAGGACGTTCAGCTGTGGATGTATCTGGAAGCGAAAAGAAGGTCCAATGCTGTAAAGAACAATATTGTATAGGTACCTGGAATGTAAGATCTATGAACCAAGGCAAGCTGGATGTGGTCAAACATGAGATGACAAGATTGAACGTCGACATCTTGGGAATCAGCGAACTGAAATGGACGGGAATGGGTGAATTTAATTCGGGTGGCCATTATATCTACTACTGTGGGCAAGAAACCCTTAGAAGAAATGGAGTTGCACTCATAGTGAATAAGAGAGTGGGAAAGGCAGTAATGGGGTACAACCTCAAAAACGACAGAATGATCTCAGTGCGTATCCAAGGCAAACCATTCAATATCACAGTCATCCAAGTCTATGCCCCAACCACTGATGCTGAAGAAGCTGAAGTTGACCGCTTCTATGAAGACCTACAACACCTTCTAGAACTAGCACCAAAAACAGATGTCCTTTTCATCATAGGGGATTGGAATGCTAAAGTAGGAAGTCAAGGAGTAATCGGAATAACAGGCAAGTTTGGCCTTGGAGTACAAAATGAAGCAGGGCAAAGGCTAATAGAGTTCTGTCAAGAGAACAAGCTAGTCATAGCAAACACTCTTTTCCAACAACACAAGAGACGACTCTACACATGGACATCACCAGATGGTCAATACCGAAACCAGATTGATTATATACTTTGCAGCCAAAGATGGAGAAGCTCTATACAGACAGCAAAAACAAGACCAGGAGCTGACTGTGGCTCAGATCATGAGCTGCTTACTGCAAAATGTAGGCTTAAATTGAAGAATGTAGGGAAAACCACTAGACCACTCAGGTATGACTTAGATCATATTCCTTGTGAGTACACAGTGAAGGTGATGAATAGATTTAGAGGATTAGATTTGGTAGACAGAGTGCCTGAAGAACTATGGACGGAGGTCCGTAACATTGTACAGGAGGCAGCAACTAAAACCATCCCAAAGAAAAAGAAATGCAAGAAAGCAAAATGGCTGTCTGATGAGGCTTTACAAATAGCTGTGGAAAGAAGGAATGCGAAAAGCAAGGGTGAAAGGGAAAGATATAAGCAACTGAATGCAGATTTCCAAAGAATAGCCAGGAGAGATAAGAAGGCCTTCTTAAATGAACAATGCAAAGAAATTGAGGAAAACAATAGAATGGGGAAGACTAGAGATCTCTACAAGAAAATTGGAGATATGAAAGGAACGTTTAGTGCAAAGATGGGCATGATAAAGGATAAAAAAGGCAGGGACCTAACAGAAGCAGAAGAGATTAAGAAGAGGTGGCAAGAATACACAGAAGAACTATACAAGAAAGATCTTAATGTGCCTGATGTCCACGCTGGTGTGATCACTGACCTTGAGCCAGACATCCTAGAGAGTGAAGTCAAGTGGGCCTTAGGAAGCATTGCTAACAACAAAGCTAGTGGAGATGACAGTATTCCAGCTGAGTTATTTAAAATACTAAAAGATGATGGTGTTAAAGTGCTGCACTCAATATGCCAGCAAGTTTGGAAAACGCAACAGTGGCCACGGGATTGGAAAAGGTCAGTTTACGTTCCAATTCCAAAGAAGGGCAACGCCAAAGAATGCTCAAACTATTGCACAATTGCACTCATTTCACATGCTAGCAAGGTTATGCTCAAAATCCTACAAGCTAGGCTTCAGCAATACATGAACCGAGAACTACCGGATGTACAAGCTGGGTTTCGAAGAGGCAGAGGAACTAGAGATCAAATCGCCAACATTTGCTGGATCATGGAGAAAGCACGAGAGTTCCAGAAAAATATCTACTTCTGCTTCATTGACTATGCAAAAGCCTTTGATTGTGTGGATCACAACAAACTGTGGCAAATTCTTAAAGAGATGGGAATACCAGACCACCTTACCTGTCTCCTGAGAAATCTGTATGCGGGCCAAGAAGCAACAGTTAGAACCGGTCATGGAACAACCGATTGGTTCAAAATAGGGAAAGGTGTATGACAAGGCTGTATACTGTCACCCTGCTTATTTAACCTATATGCAGAGTACATCATGAGAAATGCCAGGCTGGAAGAATCACAAGCCGGAATTAAGATTGCAGGGAGAATCATCAACAACCTCAGATATGCGGACGATACCACCCTAATGGCAGAAAGTGAAGAAGAACTAAAGAGCCTCTTGATGAGGGTGAAAGAGGAGAGTGCAAAAGCTGGCTTGAAACTCAACATTAAAAAAACGAAGATCATGGCATCTGGACCCATCAATTCCTGGCAAATAGAAGGGGTAGAAATGGAAGCAGTAACAGACTTCATTTATTTGGGCTCCAAGATCACCGCAGACGGAGACTGCAGCCATGAAATTAAAAGACGCTGGCTCCTTGGGAGGAAAGCTATGGCAAGCCTAGAGAGCATATTAAAAAGCAGAGACGTCACCTTGCCGACAAAGATCCGCATAGTCAAAGCTATGGTTTTTCCAGTAGTAATGTATGGCTGTGAGAGCTGGACCATAAAAAAGGCCGAGCGCCGAAGAATTGATGCCTTTGAACTGTGGTGCTGGAGAAGACTCTTGAGAGTCCCCTGGACTGCTAGGAGGTCAAACCAGTCAATCTTAAAGGAAATCAACCCTGATTGCTCATTGGAAGGATCGATAATGAAGCTCAAGCTCAGATATTTTGGCCACCTAATACGAAGAGAGATCTCTTTGGAGAAGACCCTGATGCTGGGAAAGATTGAAGGCAAAAGGAGAAGAGGACGGCAGAGGATGAGATGGTTAGAGAGCATCACTGAAGCAATGAGCATGAAACTGAGCAAACTCAGGGAGGCAGTGAAGGACAGGAAGGCCTGGCGCAATATGGTTCATGGGGTCACGAAGAGTCGGACACGACTTAACGACTAAACAACAACTGGGGGAGACAGTTCTTCTGGGAAACAGGGCCCATCAAATCACACAGCTCTCAGAATTTCAAATGTGCACCCCCCTCTGGTTCTTTTGCTTGGTTCCTGAGTCTTTGATCTCACCTGGCTTATGCATGTCCAGTGTCTGAATAGGGTGACAGAACACGCCAGAGAGTCAGAGCCACCATAGTCCTCTCTTCCCTGCTGGTGTGCCTTCCCCATCTTTCAAGTGCTCAGCTTCTTCATCTGGACTTGAGAGGCCTTCAGAGTTACAGCTCCCTGAGGCTTTTCATGATCAGGAACCCCAAGAAAGCAAGGTTCCTGGCCTCATGAGGTTTGGAGACCGGTTCGAGGAGACATTTGCTGACTGCTTTACTCAATGTGGAGAAGTTCACAGAAGTTTGAGCAGAGCTTGTCATTTAATACCGTCCCAATGATTGAACAGCATTACCCAGACTGTCCCCAGCCAGTGCTCCCCCGTTGGTTAGGTTGATCACTGCCCTCAATTCCAGCTGGGGATGCAACACATCTGGAAGACACCAGCTTGGGAGATTGGGAAGTTGAAAATCATCCCAGAATGCGGCAGGAGGAAACCACTTCTATATTAGCAAGAAAACTCCACAGATAGTCATGTGCAGCTGGTTGGCACTATGGAGCTGTTCTTGGCTGATTTCCATGCTAGGGTGGAAGACTAGCAGTTCTGAAACCCTGTGGGGCTGAGCCAGCAGTTCTCAGGCTGATACATTAATATTGAAAGCATTAAGTGGCTCTAGATTTAAACACCTTAAAAGCAGCTTCTACTTGCCAGATTCCTATCAACTTTGGAGATGGTGTTTGGTGACCTCTTATGAAAAATAGAACAGCAGGAGATACGGGATCTTCTCTGATACCTGGACCATGGTTCACCATGTCTGGAGATACTTCCTGGGGATGAGACACCGCTGAGACCGACCGTCAGTTTCCGTAGCTCAGTCTTGTCTCTTCTGGCTGACAGTGTCCTTGGTGGCTGGATAGGGCTCCCTCTGCTTTGCCACCGGAGGGTGTTTGAACCCAGGCCAGCTTTGGAAGAATTCTTGGCTTCCTAACCTTTCTTTCAGCAATCAGTTCAGACTTCTGACAGAGTCCAGACTTCTGGCTCCTCTCCCAAGCTCTGGTTTGGGGGGGGGGAAAGGAGAAGGAGGTGCCCTGCCTTGTAGCACCTTCTCATCATCCTTGTGGCCGTGCAGCCCTGAAGAAGCAGCACGAACCATCTCCAGCTCTCACTGGAGATGCCCAGGGTTGACCCAGGGAGGCGTTCAACCCTCATTGACACCCCATCCCCTAATAATGAACGAATGTTTTCATCATTCAGGAGCCCTGAGAATGGGACAGCGTGGCTGCCCTGTTCTTGAGGAAACCCCACCAGAAGAGGCAAATTTGCTTGCTCCTGGGGAGCAAGAATGAGGATCTAGAAGAAGCCCTCCTTGGCTAGACCTTTGAAGCTGCCTTCACAACATCTGGCAATGAAAACATCTTTTTGGAAGGAATCTGTCCTCCTTCCACACTGTAAATCAAAGGCTCTCAGATGCCAAAAGCCGTAGGTGTCTCCTTTGATACTGTCTCTGCTCTGAAAAGGCTGTAAGCCTTTTTTAAGAAGTGGGGGGAGGGGAGGCGTTTTGGCTTGCAGGTTGAGGAAGAGATCAAAAGAACTATCAGTGTTGTGAAGGGACTGGATAAACCTATTATGCATCAAGGTGTTTATTTCCGAAAGTCGAAGGTGATCCTGCTGGGGTCCGCTTCGGTGTCAAAAAGATACGAAACAAGAAAAGACGATGGCCGCTGCAAAGAAGAGTGAGGGGGGAGCCATTTGAGGGCACTGTGTTTTTGGCAGCGCAAGACCCTGCAGTGCCCTTGCAGAAGTTTTTACGCACACAACTCCCTGCGTGGTCCTTTTATTTATTTATTTTTTGGAATATACATACATAGCGCCCTTGGTTGGGTGGGCAGTAACAGAACTCCTAATATCTTTGGAAACGGTTATGTCGGTTAGAAAGCTATGGAATGGAATGGCTTATAAAAAAAGACTCGATCCTTTTTCCCACGCTAAATTGACTCTATGGGGGAACCCAACATTAAGCATTGGGAAAAAGATGGTGATGTGAAAACGTTGGAAGCAGGGATATTGACTCTGGACCAATGGATAGATGATGAAGATGAATTTTTAACGTACTCCGTGTTAAGAGAGAAATGCCATCTATCAGATGTAACCCAATGGCAATATTTACAGCTACAACATTTGTTAACAACATTGTTTGGACCAGCAGCATTTCAGTTTCCGAGACACCTGAGAAACAACTTGTTAAATCCTTTAGAACTAAAACCCCCCCCACTAAAACAAATGAATATGAAGTAAGAAAAAAAGAGAAATCAAAGAAAAAGCTAAAAGTGCAAGAAAGGGAAAAAAGGAAAAGAAAAATAGACATAAGATATAAAGAAGTAGCTTCCGATCTTCTTTACAGCAGTTATGAGTACAATTCTAAATTTACCTCTTACTCTTTGGTTACATAGCTCTCTTCTTTCTATAATCTGTCCTGTCTAATCATCAAAACCATAAATCATAAGTTCATTTTTTTCTGTTTCACGCAAAAAGTCTATAAGGGGTTTCCAGTCAGCAGTAAATGTAGATATTGTCTTTTCTCTGAACAAAGAAGTCAATTTAGCCATCTCAAGCAAGTTGCATCATCTTCACCAACCCTTCCTCCATCGTGGGTAGTGTCAAAAGTTTCCATCAGCTCTCTCTGTGTCCTTGATGGAGAGATGAATCTGGGTTGCTCCATCACCTTTATTATTAATGAAGAGAAGATGTCTTTGTTTTCTCTATCTTCTCGTCAAAAAGGAAGCTAGCCTGAGGCTTGAAGATATTTTCCAAGAAGAGGAAGCGAGAGATGGGCAGAGAAACCACCAGAGGAGAGGGGGATTTCTCCCAAATCATACTTCGTATGATGTCATCTTGAAAGTCTCCTGTCCAACAGTTGTCAAGACTGTGAGCTTTGTGAAATGCTGTTGATGTTTCTGGGGCAGGACACAGATTGTCTAATTATGTTTCCATCCTGAAGAGTCACCCCTCACCTTCCACCAGACTCCAGTGTGGCCAGCATCAGGTTCGGGTTATGCAAAGAGAAACTGGTTTGGTTTGTACCGCTGCTGTCAAGTTCTATGTATGAAGCATCTGGTATGAGACAATGCACAAACATAATGCAATCTGCGAGGCACTTAAGTACACAACTTGGGGCAGGAGAAGCCTTCTCCATTGTATGCTGTTAGGAGCCAGTGTACGTCTCTGTCCTCTTTGCCCTAAAGAGTGTAGAGAAGAGCAACAGAGGTGGTGAAGGTCTTGGAAGATCAATCTTAATGAAGAACTGGGTACATTTAGCCTAAAGAATAGAAGGCTAAGGGGAGACATGATAGTAGTCTTCCAATCTGTGCAAGGCTGTCACAGGGAAGAAGATATGGCTCTATTCATAGCCCCCAAGGGTAAGACAAGAACTAGTGTTTCAAAGCTTTACCAAGGCAGATCAAAACTTGAAATATGAATTTCCTCGCCGTAATAGCTATTAAGCACTGGAACAGCCTCCCTTCTGGAGTAATGGAGCTCCATCACTGGAGGGTTTTGAGCCAAAGTTGGACATCCATTTGTCTGGGGTGGTTTGAGGATTCCTGCCCTGGGCAGGGGTTAGACCAGAAGACCTCCACGGTCCCTTGGAATCTGTGATACTGTGATTCTAAGACACCCTGGAGGTCCCATCGCTGTTTCTTTAATCAGCCCTTCCTGTCATGTCTTGCTTTCTCTTGAAGGCCCCTGTGCTGGGGCTGTGTTCTGTCCTCTGTAAGAGCATAAGTCCCACTTGAATGTTAGCTCTTGTTAGTACCAAACCAAACATTGACTTTCCCTGGAGTTGGGACTGGGTTCCAGCGAAATCCCTAGAACCTTTCCAAATTCTTCCTGCCCCTGTCCTTCCGTGCTCCTCCCAACAATCTCAGGATCTGCCCTTACCCTAAGCCATCTCCATGAACATTGTTCTCACCGTTCCTGGAGACGAGAAGCTCTTGTTGAGAAATAGACCCATAGGGTGAAGTCTCTGCGGGTGGCCAACCTCATCTGGCTCCAGGAGCTAAGGAGGAATAGCCCTGGCTCGTTCTTGGAGGGGAGACCTTGAGGGAGCTACAGGCTCTGTAGGGGAGCCAAGAAAGCTACGTAGGTGCGCCTGTGAAACCCAGAGGAGAATTGACTTCAGAATAGGTTCGGCTTAGTTTGAAAGTGGGAGAAGGCCACCGACCCTTCCCTTCCCCGTCCCCCAAATGGAAGAAGCTCAGATAACTTAGTCCAGCCCCTGCTCTGCCATCCCTAAACATGTTAAGGGTGAGCCCTACTAATGGGGATCCCATACCCGCCCTCAGTTTCCGCTTTGCTTCCCTTGCAGGCCACCGGTGTGAACAGGGGCTGCGGAGGTCATGCTCCTTGCCCCCCTCTCGCACGCGGGTCATCTCCTCGCACGACGGAGCCAGAGGCTTCCCAGGCGGCAGCTTGCTCTCCCTCAACGCTCACAGGGGTAGGTCGGTTTGTGCTTGATTTTTGTGGGGGGGACGGAGGTGGGTAGGCAATAGAAGGGCATTGCAAGATTGTCTGTTGAGCTTATCTAGATTTGCAGGCAGATGATGAACCCACGTTCAGTAGAGAGATGTCTCCCCAACGTCCTTCTTTTTCGTTCCCTGGATGGGTGCCCACAGTTCCTTTCTGAGAAAGTGTAAAGGGGCCTTGCTGAAGACTGGAGACTCTATTCTGAGAAATAAAGATAGTGCCAGAGGCTGGAGCTGTGCTGTATTACACCACAGTTTTTTGGGTTTTTTTTTTTTAAATAAAAATAAAATGAAAAAAAAAATCTGGTGGCAGGCCCCAGCAGAGGTGCCTTGCTCCACCTACAGCGCCGTCTTCTCATTTCCTGCCAAGGATGTGCCAAAAGCAGATGCCAAGTTTCCCCATTGTAGGGCATTTGTACGCCATCCTGGCTGGGGATCCTGGGACTGGCAGTCCCCACCCATCTGGAGGACGCTAGCGGCAAAGACTGGTCCAGAACCAAGGGCTTGATAGCCTTCCCTTTTTCCCCTCAATTTTCTCTGTTCTCCATGAACAGACGGGCTTAGAACGAGGAGAGACCTTCTTATTTCCAAAAGAAGTTGGGAAACAATTCAGTGCATTGTTTTTAGGTAACACAAAAGAAAACATTTTGCCCTTAACGCCAGATCCAAATTTTCCCAGTGGTGGGCAGAATTAAAGTGGCCCGGAAACTGTCAAGTTTTCTTTCCCGCATGGAGTTGCTTTCAAGATGGCCAAGTATCAGTTTGGTGAATAGCTTTGTCTTCCTATGGGGCTCAATCATTGTGGCTTATCACGTTCACCTCTTTCGAGCCAGTGAATAATCCAGGATTAGTTATTCTTGCTTGGCTGGCCGAAATTGAAAAGTTGGAAGGCAAGAGTTTGCCTGAGCAGGAAAAGGCTCGTTGATCGAAGGAAATGTAGAAAGTTATCAGCAGCCACTCTTAGCTTACGCTCGATGGGACCTGGCCAATCAGTATCCCGCCTTACAGAGACATTTCCAAAATGAAATGGTTGCAGATGTGCAACCAGATGTGCGAAGCTCTGCATTCTGCTCGTGGCACGTTCCGTTTTCTTTCTGCAGTGCACCAGTTCTGGAGGTGGTTCATCGTGAACCACTCTGGAAAACTGCAGGCTGTCTTTGAAGCCACTGGATTGACCCACGCCAGGAAAAAAAAACCAGAACAGGGAACATCAGAATATTCCAGGATTGAAACACGGCCTTGCATTCAACTACTTTCTGAAGCTCTGTCTGTTTGGATGAAGCTAAAAACATACAAAATGCTGAAGCTTAGTGACCCGCAAATGCTTTCTCCGCATAACATGCTGTGCCCATAGATGTAAATGAAGTTACGGTTTAACGTGGCAGCTGGATTCTCACCAATTACAGTTAACAGCGTAATCCCCCTTTTTGCCTTGTTGAGTGTTCTGCAAATCCTGCCAGATAGAAGCAGAGGGATCCAATAGAGGAGAATAAAAGAGAGATATATAGAATATAGAATATAGCAAAGGGTTCCAATAGAAAAGAAAATAGAAGAGGTACATAGAATATAGAATATAGAAGAGAAGCAAAGAGGTGCTTGAGGCAGGCCTTTGAGCCCCTTCAAGTCTGAGTCGACTTCAGATGTTTTTCCAAGCTTTAATATATGAACTCCTTTTGTGCGTGTGGCTTGTAAAAGCGACTTTGGCCAATTTGCCAGTGCTGGGGGAGAGCGGCGTGAACGTGGAATCAATTGAAGGGCAGCTAACCGACAAACGGCCCTGAGTTTCTCATTCTGTGCCAGTGAGTTTTGATCTAACATTCCTCTTCGGATCAGAAACTTCTGCATGGAACTGGAAATGGCACAGAACTGTGGTGTTATCAAAGATCCCCTTTTGCCCTGCTCCCCAACAGTGGAACATGGATACTCAGCGCCTGCAACTGAGCCAGACCACAGATTTAGCTGGCCCAGTTCCACTGTAGCTGCCCTGTTTCTCCAAACCTTCTGCTCTTGCTCTAATGAGAACTTTTAAACCGGCCTCTCCAGGGACCGAATTAGACATTGCCAGCACTTGCCTTGAAGCCCTGCAAATCGTTACGGTGGAATTACCCTAGCCACGGTAATTGCCCAAGGCAGAAACCATCACTGATTGGCCTTATTTGGGTTTCTGGCACGTTGGGTTCATTGCCACCTCTTGATCCGCCTTTGTGTGTGTCTTCTAGCCGGAAATGTGTGCCAAGCCCAAAAACTGGCTGATGTGGACAGTGAGTTGGCTGCTATGCTTTTCTCCCGCTTGCGTGAAGTTAGCGCAGCCTTCCAGCAGGCCAGCCATGAGGCCAGCATCACCCGACGGCGGAAGCTGGAGAGGATGCTTTCTGTGAGGAGGAAGGAGTCCCAAGAGGGCAACTGCGGGAAGAAAAGCAGCTTCATCCTGGTGAGAGACGTTGCAATCTGATACACGCTGTGTCTTAGTTTGGGCAGGCTGTGGTCCCACTGGAGCAGCCCTTTCCAACTCACACTGGCTTTCTCAGGGCAACACAGCCAGAGGTTACAGTGGGCTGTGAGAATAAGCTTGGGAGACAGGAGGAGGAGGAGCTGCAGCCTAAACAACGGTCAGACAAGAGACATCTCAGCCCGCAGAAGGAATGGGGCTGTGGGAAACGTCTCAGAGGGGACCCTCCCTAGTTCTCTGGGAAGTAATGGCAGAGGAGAGGAGAAGCGCTTTCAGATTTGCAAGATTCTGTTACTGTAACCTTAAAATAGTACTAAAATAACATTAGTGTTAGCACTAATTTCTTGTCTGGACTACCTCCAAGGGTTGACAGAGGTTGAGAGCAAGCTGAGGGGCAGAGCAAGCATATAAGGATTCCCACCAAGGGGGTAAACTCCTAGCTCTAGCAGGGAGCCTTAAGAAACCCTTCCTGCTGAGATATAGAAGAGAGCACTACATTTGATTTAAATTAGATATGTCTTCTAACTGAAGCAGAGGACGTCCCACCCCACCATTTCTAGAGGCAATCACCTTACCCCATTCTTTTCCCCCAGGGACGGCACGAGGACCGGGTTCAGCACTCGAGAGACCTCCAGCTCATTGAGGCTTACCGGGAGCGCACCAAAGCCGAGAGCATCACCTCCATGCTCTGCCAAGCCATCACAACCCACCACACCATTTATGCCACATTGGGCACAGCTGAGTTCTTTGAGTTTGCCCTGAAAAATCCATACAGTGTCCAGCACACGGTCACCATCAAAATAGACAACCCGGAGCTCAGGTAAGAATGAGAGGTCAGGGGTGGAGGAACTTTCCTGCCAACTGAGAAGAATTGTTATCCTTTGCATGGATCCTTTGGGGAGAAAGGAAGCTGGGTTTTAAAGAGGAAAAAAGCTATGCCAAGGGTAGGAAGGAAGGCACCACCAAAATGCCACAGAAGGGCCCAGGCTCAACAGTGTCTGCCACCCATCGTCACTCTTCATCCAGTATTCCCGGGGCAAGCCAACCCAGTTTTATTCTCTAGCTACAGCAGTGATTGAAGGAGGCAGCCATTCAGATATTGTTCATCTGCAGCCTGCAGGGCCAAGGGACAGCAGGAGTTGGAGCTTAGCTACATCTGCAGTTTCCCCACCCTTGAGCAAGAGAGGCAGAAGGTGACCCAAGGGACTTGTGGAGATGCCCTCTCCCAAAAGCAACCATCTCTGAGTCTTGTTGTCTTTTTTAAAATGGTCCTTGTTCTTCTCCCAGCGTCATCTTGGATGTCAGAGAGTGGAGGCATTTTAAAGAACTGACCCAAACAGTCACACCGTTGGAGGAGGACATGTTCCATCTCTACGATGGCCTCATTCCTCAGGTCTACCTGCGTCCCAAGGAGACAGTCTACATCCCCTTCAAATACCAGGCCTTCTCCTTGGAGCAGATGGCCATGATGCAGGTAGGGACCCCTTCACGCCTTGCTTTTCCATCTAAGATTGTAGCCGAGAAAGCCGAATGCCTATAAACCGGGATGCAAGTTCACCTACACGATGGTTTTTGTTTCTCCTTTACAATGGGAGACATGCTTCGTGCGCTAAGATGCCCTTGTGCATATTTAGGGAAGCATCTTCTTTGCAACTGTAGGAGAGCTTTGCCAGTACAGAAGAAAGAAGAGAACAGGCCAAGCTTAGAGCCCCAGATCCTCCTTCTCCTTGATCTGAAACAGCCAGGTTGGAGCAGATGCTTCCTTGGGGCCATCCTTCTGCTGCTTTTCCAGGCAACTTCCGAGTTTCACGCTTGGGAGGACATCCTTTTCTCTAGTGCCAGCTCATGAACCTGCTTTACTCTGGATCACGGGGCATCTCACCCATCAACCTTCCCTTGGTCTTCCATTCATCTGAGATACAAACCCAGCATGGTCTACAGGGAGAGTTTCTGCAGAAGTGGGTTCAAGGTTGCACCGCTTGATTTCGCAACATTGTTGGGGGCCTGTAGAAGAGAGGGAAGGCCACAGAATGGATTTAGCCTGGCAAGGCACCCATGAATTCCTCTCCTTGGTTATTGGAGACCTTCAGCCTATTATTCGGGAGCGATTCCTCCTTTTTGCTTCCTGTTGCCTTCTCCCAAGTTGGCAGACATTTGGTCACCCGACAGCCCTATGGCTGGGTTAATTTGCCAGGTTAATCCTGTACGTGTGAACCCACTGACCTGGCTAGCATAAGGAAAATCGGTTGGAAATGTAGAGCAGTTGGTAATGGGTCTTAGCAGCAGAGAACCACCCTCTCCAAGAAAATGGCTGTAATGCCCGGATGATCTCCAGTGCTGCCTCCCAGGAAGGAATGGAGCCTGTGCTGGCGCAAGGCCTGATGACTGCCTAGGCCAGTCTGGAGGCAGTGGGTGGGGCTGGCAAATGGGATCTGATGGTAGGAGCAGAGATTGGCTTAATGGCTGGCTGGGTTGAGCATCTCAAGTCACCTTAGAAGCACCTCAAGTCACCTTAGAAGCATCTCAAGTCAACTCTTCAGAAAAAGAGTTGCATTAAGGGGTTGTAAACAAGTCTCAGCCCACCACTTCCCCAGGGGAGCTTAATAGCCAAGGATCTGGCTTCTGCCAAGCAGAACGTCCACAGTGAAGATCTCTGACGGGGCCTCTTTCAACTGCCACAGAGTTTGAAGCTCAGGTGTTTGGCCCAGCGGAGGCCTCCTCGCTTCTTCTCTGTCCTCTCTGTTTGCCGGGAGAAAACTTTGGAAGAATTAAGAAAAAGCCTGCACGCTTTTTAGTGTTGGCTCTAATAACAGTATCCTCCAGGCACACATTCCAGGTTCAGCCTCCTGAATGACCGGGAGCAAGATGACTGAGGTTCCCTTTTCTGTTTCCAAAAGGAGAGCCCACCCAATTCAATTTCGCCTCCCCTTCTCCCTTGTGGCTTGCCACGTTTTTCCTTTGGAAGTTTGCTGCTTGCTTGGTGGCTTCTGTGCCCCAGGCGATATGGTCAATTGACTAATCAATAAAGTATACTGCTATTAGCCATGCCCAAGGATCTGCCAACTTGAAAACAAAAAGTGATGTGGCGGTATTAAGACAGTTACAGAAGAAGCTGTCTTATACCCAGTTTATTTATTTACTCATTTATCCTATTTAGAGACTGCCAGGTCTCTAAGGACTCTCGGTGGTTTACAAGATAAAAGACACAATACACCATAAGAATATACAGATAAAAGAGCCATGGACTAATGAAAACATGGAATAAAATTAAATTAACAAAACCAAATTAGAACCCAATGAAGTTATCGGAGCTTTATTTTGAACGGCTTCCAGAAGGCAGTCTGGCGTTTGCCGGGAGGCTGATCAAAAGGATCAACGCAGCCATGGACGAAGCAGTGCCTGATGGGTCTTCAAGCAAGGAACTCCTGCAAATCAAAGACAAACTGGAGCTTTTTTATCCCTTTGGCATATAAAACTAGATGTCTGGACTAATAACGCTGACCAACTTCCTCGCAGCCCTGGTTTTATGCAGTGGAGTAATTCTGGATTATTAGAACATTGCATAGAAGTAATTAAGCAAGGAACAGCTTTAATTGAAGCTCTTTCTTTGATTATTTTTACTGCATGGGATTGGTCCTTGTTGAAGAAGTCAGAAAGAGGAATGACTGGTATACAGTTATAAAGCTTTGGGCTGGAGTGGGGATCTTCTCAAGAATAGCACAAGCTGGCAATGAAAAACACCGATAAATGGTTAGTAGGCTCTGATTTCATCCCTAACAAGTTCTTGTCGGAGGAAAGTCTGTATCAGCCAATCACAAAAGCTGATGGATAATTTGTTAGTCTTAAAAAGGGGGGGCTACCAGACCCTTTGGAGCACCTCGTGGTGTGAACACAGCCCCTGTCCCTAACACCTTAAACCAGCCTCACCTTTATCTAGGATCCTTCTGAGACAAGGTTCTTCTCTGGAGTTATAAACGGATGCTGAATTGACACTCCTGGGTGCTCCAAATCAGGGACAGTCTTGTAGCCCCTTTGAAGATTGGCACGTTTTATTATAAGGTATAAACTTTCAGGGTTGGCTAACTCCCTGCGTGTGGCCGATGGCATTTTGGAGATGCACTCCAAAGTGTTCCACAGCCCTTCCCGTGAACATTGTGCCTTCCAGCACTCTGCAGCATGCTCGGTCTGCCCAAACAGATTCTCCAAGAAAGGTCTTTAAGCTGTCTCCGTCGCATCCCTGCTGTTTCGGTCCCCCTTTGCCTGGTTCTGGGGAGAGAAAAAGTTGCTGATTATTCCCGTCAGCCTTTGTCTTTTAAATGCTGTGGAACCGCGTTGGAAGGGTAAAGCTGGAGGGATCCTTTCACACCTCTGCCATGTCTTCTCTTTGATTTCCAGCAGGGTCCCCCTGAGCTGACATTGAAGGAAGGCGAGAAGGTCCCCGTGGCCTCTGGAAAGCTCACCCAGACGACGCGCATCAAGGTAACGCAGCAGGAGGGAACAGATCATCCCTTGCATTCTGAACAGGCTGGAAAACTTTTGTGGGCCTGCTGTGTTGGGCGATTCGTGGGAAGGCCTGAATGCAGGGGGCAAAAGCTTGGGGAGGGGGCGTCCCAGGTATGTAACTCACTGCCCCAACTCCTGTAGGATATGCACCCCTGATGAGGCCTATGAGAGGATAAATTAATAACAGTCAAAGCCACTCCTTTTTTTTCCCCCATGGAGCCAAGACACACATTTCTCTCTTAGAATCAGGGTGGACGTGCTAGATTCAGGGGCTGCAAGGAATCTCAGCTCCACTGTGAGAAGCCTTTTGATGCCCCCCCCCCCCCATTTCCCTCCCCTGATGGGTCTGTTGCAAAAGTGAGGGAGGCCCTTCCTAATCTGGGCTCCACTGAGTTTCTGCGGCTTGTTTTCCTACATGGGACGCTCCCTGGAGGTGTGAAAACGCTCTTGTCCCGTCTGCCTGGTTTAGATGCGTTCACACAGCACTTTCAGCGCCTTCATTTAGACTCAGCTGGGTGACTGTTAATTTTGGTTCGCTTTGGGTAGCTTAGTGGAAATCCAGGCCATTCACTTAGTTTATGGTTCAGTGCATTGCAGCAACCCCAACTCCGTTACAAATGGGAAGGGACCAACGCATGAGTGACTGGGAGCAAGTTCCGGCATTGTGCTGAAATTGCCCGTGTGTGTCAATTTCAGGGAGTTTCCTCATCATAAGGACTAGAACCCTGAATATATTTACATAGCAGCATCCCGATTTTTCAGCGTTCAAGCTACCAGATTCTTTGATGTTAATAATAATCATTTATTAAATTTATATGCCGCCTGACTCCCAGTGGGGCATGAGTCAGTTTTCCGAGAAAAGTCTACATGCCCTGAAAACGAGGTGGCTTCTCTGCTCTATGATCTCTTCTTCTCGTTCAGGTCTCCTTCACGGTGGGCAACGGCAGGCCCCTGGCCATCCTCAGCGTGAATGTGGAATCCCAGCCCCACACGGTGGATCAGACGTTTCGTTTCTATCACCCAGAGCTCACCTTTCTGAAGAAATCCATCCGCCTGCCTCCATGGCACACGCTTCCAGGTAGCTCCAGTTTATCCTCTGTTGCAGTTGGCCCTAACATTTACATCCTGCCACAATCGGGTGGTTCTTGATGGCTCATGCAGTATGAAAGCGTTGAAACATCCCTGGTGGGTCTAAAGCTGGAGTATAAACTCGGAACTTGTGTCAAACAATATGAACAAACGGAGAATGAAATAAAAACAAAAGTGAAGGTTAAAAACAGAAGATGAGATGGTGGAACTCACGAAGTTCTTTTTGACGCACAACAAGATTCCCCTTTGAACCCTTGAACCTGCGTGTGGGCTGGAATGTTGACTCTGCCTTGGTTTAATGTGGTTAAGACAGCTCAGGCTGTGAATAAAAGAGGGTTGGCAGCTGTCTAGTTTGCAGAAAGTGAAATGCGGGGATAAAACGTACCAGGCCTTGGATTCATCACATCTTGAGAGTGAAAAGCAGAGCTGATGTCAGCTCAGCAAAGTAGACTAGACTAGTCATGTACGTCAGGACTACTTTTATTGTGAAGCTCTAATAACAGAATCTTGCAAGTCTGCGTGTGCTTCTCCCCTCCCTCCCTTTATCTTCGTGTGAACTAGGGAGGGGCTTGCCTGAGACGTTTTCTCATGTTACTTTCTCGGCCCAGGCTCAAGGCCCTCTTATTTAACCATTGCCTTGGTGGCGGCTCCTTCCTCCAGTCCTTCAAGGCCATTCCCTCTTCCCTCTACATCTAAACTTTTGAAATCCTCCCATCCCAGAACAACAAGGTGGGTGATTTTCCCCATATTCCTCCTGTCTTCAACCATTTCTCAAGAGAGGACTGGGGAAACTACAGCTGGCTGGAGAGCGGATTCTTCAAGAAAAGGCAGGACATTCACACACACCTCTTGTCACTGTAGAGGCAAGAACCCCACATCCAACCTGCGAAAATGTCACTGCAATTTAAGCAATTTCTGCTTCATCCAATGGAACAAGAGCTAGGAGGCAGAAACACGGGGGGGGGGCGGGTGTTCACTGCTCAGCCTTTGCTTAAAAGGGTTAGAAGATGTTTCCCTGCCTGAAACTTGCAGAGTTGCTGATGGTCTTAAGAAACCAGTCCTGGGTGAAACTGGAGAAACACGCTCATCTGTTAGAAGGTTGGTTGCTAGGCGGAATTGGTCTTGGAAGGGTATCCGATGGACAAATGGAAGCAGCTGGAAGGTGGGGATTCATTGCTCCTTGCTCCTGGAAGGCCTGTAGATTTAGCCCCCTGTGGGCTGGTCACCTCAAGAGATTCTTTCTCCAGTGGATTTACTTGCTATTTTTTTAGAAGTAGGCCATAGTTAGGTTTTTAGTTGAGCAGGTCATAATGCTGTCATTGATACAAAGAGGGATGTTTGATTCCAAGTCCTAGGAGATCTATAGCTAATAAGAGCCTCCTGTTTATCCTTGGCAGGGGTGCCCGTAGGTGTTCCTGGGGGAGAACCAGAGATGTTTGTGCGCTGTAGCGACCCCAACGTCATCTGTGAAACCAAGAAGATGGTAACGTTGGCCGCGACAAGCTTTGTGGGCGCGGTTGGTGCAAGCGATCAGGGCAGGAAGCAGAGCCTGTGGAGGGAACAGACTACAGCACGCTAAAATGCAATTGCGTAGTTTCCCATTGCCTTGATCCGGCCTGTGAACAAAACCCTCACTTTAACTCAGAACCGGTTGTGTGAATGCAGCAATGTCGTTTTCTAAAACTTGGGATAAAAGATACCTGATATCCTTATATTACATTACTCCAAAGGGTTCTGGGGAAAGGAGACGGCCATAAGAAAGAGAGAGGGTTTGGGCTTCTGTCTGTGAAATTGGCTGTTTTGCTTCCTCAAATGTAAACCCCAAATAGGAGAATTTTTTTCTTCAGTCTGCTGACAGACAGTGACCTTGTCGAGGCTGATATTCCCTTGAAATTGTATTTGATAAAGGGAGAGGAGTGGATTCAGTTTTAAAGGTGCAGATCAGACTCAGCTCAATGTGCCTATGTTGCGGGCATGAATGTGTATCCCAGAACTCTCTGTAGGCATCTCCAGAGCATAGCGTCATGCAGAGACCCAGCAGGTAGTCTCCACTGAGGATGGGCGATGCCTAGTCTTACCCTTATCAAAACCCAGCCATTCTAGATGCCAGAGCAAAGGGCAGGGGAGGAGAACCAGCTTGGTGTTAACTTAGTTCATGGATTCAGCCTGTAGTGTCTCCATGCATGTCTTGGTGGGATCTGTCCAAGAACTTGGAAGAGCAATGTCTGTCAGTGTGGATTTAGCTGTCCCCACAACCCCGTGCATCTGGGTCTTTGGGGACCATAACTCCTCGAATTCATAGCCAGCACAGTTGGGATTTTGGAATTAGAAGCTCGGGAGCGTTAGTTCCATCGCATCCAGAAGGCTGTGACTTTAAATCTGGTCTTGGTATTCTCACCCAGGGACCCGGGGAGCCACAGGATATCTTTTTGAAAGTCGCCGCAGGTCCGAGTCCACACATTCAGAGGTTCTTTGTGTTGATTTACACGTAAGTGCAACGTGCTGAAAGGGGGCTGGCTCTCCAGGGTTATGATACAAAGAATCAGGCTTGTTGCAACAAAGCTGGCTAATCTGTGTGTATTAAATGGTGGGTGAGATTTAAATTTAACTAGACTACACTGTGACCTGCTGGGTCATCCTCTGAGAGAGAGGAAGGGCGGTCTGATGTCACCAGAATGAACATTACATTTTAGGCTGACTGTATTTTTTTTACCCAATGCTGGACGGTCCCATGATCATCTAAGAAGAGTACGTATCAGTGTTTCTCAGCCTTAGCAGCTTGAAGATCTTCAGGTTGCCAAGGCTGAGAAATACTGCCCTTTTTAAACCCCCTAAATTCAACATAACATGAGAGCATATATGATGTGAAAATTTGGATTCCTTCTTTTTTGACATTCTGGGAGTTGGAGTCCACACATCTTCAAGTTGCCAAGGGTGAGAAACACTGGTATATATCAGAAATAGAAAAATGATTGTAATGGCAAACAAACTTCAATAATAAGTCAATATGTACTTACTTAGAGAAACAGAATGACCACGGGCGGGCCAAAAAGCAGGAGTGAGAGCAGGAGCGACTTTTGACTTCCTGCTGGTTTCCCCATTGACTTTGCTTGTGGGAAGCTGGCAGGGAGCGTCGGAATCACGATCACATGACCGTGGGGATGTTGCAACGGCCACAACTTTGTGAATCAAACTGGTCTGAGCACCATGGACGTTTCAGTTCTGCAGGAGTAACAGGTCCCCGATTTTTTATGCATTCTTTAATTTAGCGGATTTTAGGTACCTTGATTCAAAAATTTTTGCAGTATAATGCACCGTTTGGGCTAACGTGAGGATACAGACAAACAGATAAACACAGTGAGAGTTTTAGTAGTATACAGATTATTAAAGTAAATGGTATATTTTTTTTTCTTGCCTATCCCTAACACCAGTGACATCATTACCTGTATTCATTTGCCCGAAGAGAGCATGCAGATTAATTTACCATTTATGCGGCTGCTTGCTGTACCCCAAAGTTTTGCATGAAGCTAAGATTTACTTTTACCCTGGTTTATTGAGCTGACGGGGTTGGCATCTCACCCCATGCTAAACCATCAGCCTGGGGTTCAAAACCACCCTTGAGCTAAGCCAAAATAGGACAAACTGTCTTCTCGTTCAACATCCTTATGTGAACCAGACCATTGATAGCAGCCAAAGAGGCTTGGGTCAGCCTTTCAAGTCAGGAAACAGACACTGCAAGAAATCCTAAAACTCTATTTTATAATGACAGAATCTTGAAAGTTGGACCTCATTTTCCCTCCCTCTCTCTTATACCAAAGAGACTAGAACCAGTTTAAGCTTGCGTTTCTTTCTAGCATTCTCTTCCTTTTCTGGGCTTAAATCACATTTTTGCCATCCCGTTCCTTCTCCAAGGTCACCTTGGTGACTCTCCGCAGCTTGCTTGACGAACCTTGTAAAATTCATGGAGAAGGACTAGTCAAGTTTCTTGCTTTTAGGGAAGAAAAAAAAAAAAAAAATCAGGGAGCTGCTTCACTCATGATTGGCGGTTTCTGATGTTGTCTCTGAATGTTGTGGGTGTTACTAAGATAGCATTGCTGCCTACCTTCCACCCATCATTCTCTTGCCAGGAACTTGGCAGTTGAAAGTTGGGTTTCGGCCCGAAGGAGATCAAAATCTTAAGCAGTGCTGTTGATAGTGTTTTTTTTAAATTATTATTTAATTTTTATTTGTTACAGCCAGAGACCCAGAACCCAGGAGAAGAAAGCCAGACTCAAACTTACGAAGCTGTAGAATTCTCTTCCTTCTCTGCCTGGGTGCCTGTTCTGCTCCCCTGCCCGTTAGAAGCTGCTTTGGCCCCGATGGGGCCTGTATTAAGAACCCCCAAACGCTTTCCTCCTATCTGTGCTGATGTTTCGATCTGTGAATTGACAGCTGATGGTTTACGTGATTCTATAGTCCTTCAGGAAACAGCTTCTGGAATGTAGATCACTTTAGGGTAGAGGGGAAATATCGGGACATTTTTGATTGATTGATTGATTGATCGATTGCAAATTTGGTTCCTTTGCAATTCATGTTTTGCTGCCTGCTAGGTGCTGTTCTTCTTGACAGTGGCCTCAGTGGGGGGAGATGTCCTCAAATGACTCCTTTCTGCTTCTCAAGGCCCTTTGTCGTTCTCTTCCTTTCTGCAGAGACCCCTGGCTGGCCACTCCTATCCAGACCTGGCAGTTCTACCTCCACTGTCTGCAGTGGGTCGAGGCCAGTTGCATCCTGGGGCAACTGACACGGCTCTCGTTGGTGCTCCGAGGGACGCACGCGACCCGCAAGGTGAAGGCCTTTAGCTCCCACCCACAAGAGATGAAGGTAAGGGTCTCCCTGAGCCTGGCTCGCAGATGCGGTTTTCCTGAATTGTCTGAGTTGGGAACTAGTGGATGGTTGTCACAACACTCTTTCCCCAAATGGGTAGCGAAGAGGATGAGCCTGGAATAGCTAACAGCTGAAGAGATGAGATTATTTTCACAAGTGCCGTAGCTGCCTTTGATTATAGTAGCAATTACAGGTAGTCCCCGGGCTAAGAATGCCCAGTTTACGGACAACTCATAGTTAAGAACGGAGCCTGTTGTAGCAAAATTTGAGTTAAATACACAATGATTCGAGTTAAATAATGGGTCAAGTTGGTTACACAATCCTACTTATACCGTATTATACAATAATACTGTTCCGGCTTACGTACAAATTCGAGTTAAGGACAGACTTTGGGAATGGAACTAGTTCTTAAACTGGGGACTACCTGTACAGTAAAATTTGCCCTTTAAAACAAAGATTTTTCTGGAGTTTCTCTACACCTAGAGAATCGAAATAAGTGATGCAAAGTTTCAGTGTGAACTGTTCCCTTTTTTCCCTGAGAAGTTGGAATTGAGGCAACTGCTTAGTTTCTTACCAAAGCTAAATTTGGTAACACCATTAAAGGAACATGAAATGAATCATTTCTAATGTAGTGTAAAAAATTGTACCCACAAATTTCTGGAATAGTGGCAAGGCATCAATTTAGTGCTGCCTGTTTGCAGTTAAATACAGATATGATTGTACCTGTTTACAATGTTTTTGTATTGTAAATATTTTTTTTTCCCATGGGAAGAAGGTTTTGTGGAGGCGAAATATCTCCTGAAAATATTTCAGGAGAAATATCTCCTGAAAAATACATTTATTTTTTTGAATCGGTTCAACATTCTTCTCATTTGCTCCCCTGGTGCAATTTATAATAAAATGTTTACCCCATCTTGGCTACTGCATCATAATGCTAGAAGCTGCTTATGATAAAAAGTATATACATAGAAAGTATCGATTAAACTACCTTAAAACTTTCAAAATCTGAGGCAGAGAAACAGAAAAGAAAAAAAATCCGTTTGCAGAAGCATCTCAACTCACCTTGCCGTCTTTTCATCAAGGGAAAATTAATCCTTCGTCTTGACTGAAGGTGAAAGGAGAAGAATCAGGCCAATATTCTAAGAAAGGGAATCTCACAGTTTAAATTCAGACCTTCTCCTGCACTCCAAACAATTGCGTCTTTTCTGTCTCTGGAATACAGAGAAGGATTTTCTCTGTAGACCTGGAAAGCAGGCCAACTTCTGCATCTCTGAGGTGGATCTTTTCTGCATGAGGTTAGTCCTAGCCAATTAGGGATCTCACAACGACCAAGGACACACATTACTGCCAGGTGACCTTCACACAGAACGTCCCTTCATTCGTGTCTTCATGATCATTGCTATAAATCAGGATTTATTTTCCGCCAGCTTTCGGCTTTGATGCAAGCCGACAGTGTATGTCTCCTCTCCGCTGTTCTGGAGCGATAGCGGTTCGGAGAGCGATGGGGTTTGAGTTCGGGCTAACTTGGGCTTGGAAATACATTTCATAGTAAACTAGGGATAAATAAAAGTTGCCGAGAGAGAAAGAGAAATAGACAAATCTTTTCATGAGCAATTGCTGAAATATTAAGCGGGGAGGTTGACTAAACTCAGTACAAAAGCATCACTGGTAATTTGCAGGGGATTTGGGTTCAGAGTTTGCAGATGACTTTGAAGGGTCCTCTCTGTTCAAAAGGCCATCCACTTTGATGCAAGAATCTGTTAAGGATTTGTTGTGGCAAAGCTGCCCCGTAATTGTCTTTTGATTAAAACCATCCCATAGAGAGATCAGCGGCCCTAAACTCGGCTGGGCCAGCTCTCTGAATTAACGAGGCTATCTGGGGAGAAATGATTTCGTTAGAGTACGTTTAGTCGTAATTATAAATGTGAATAATAAAGAGAAACACAAACTTTATTACCCTCCCATACGGGAGAAAACGTTCAAAACTTGGGGAACCACGAGGCCATCAGAAAACAGCAGCGCGAACAAAATTCGGTCTGTCAGGCGTCCAGGTTGGCCTGTTCCAGCTAAAACACAGAGCTTTGTGGTCAAGCTTAAAGACTCAGACATTCATTACAGTCCAAGCATTATTAGTCTGTGGGAGGGCATGTTATTTTGGAAGGTATTTGAGCAAAGGTTGGATGGGCATCTGCCAGAAATGTTTTAATTTGGAGTCCAGCCCTGGCTTAACTAGGAAGTTGACTCAATTTGGAGGCCTGATTTTCCCCATCTCTGTTCTGGATCATGAGTTGAGGACTACAGCTCCCAGGATTTCTTTGGCCATCCTGGCTGAGAAATGGAGTCCCAGCACCGTATGAGGGCAACACGGTGGGAAGGATATGAAGGGAGTGTAGGGAATGGTGATGGAGTAGGGGAGGGCCTGCTTGTCAAGCTGCGTTTCTCAGCCTTGGCGACTTGAAGGGGGGTGGACTTCAACTCCCAGAATTCCCCAGCCAGCTTGCTTTACATATGAAACAGAGCAAGTGTGTATTATATAAAACAGAGCAAGGACAGGTTGATGATGGTTATTTCAGGACCTCGCCACTAAATGCAGGTGAGAAATGCAGATTTTTTTTTGGCCTCTTCTGCTCTTCTTGCTTCTCGAACTTCGAAGCCTGCAGACGAGGAATCGGAGCCCAAAAATGCTCCCGGGGGCAAAAAGGGTCCCTGATAAGTCAACTGTAGCAAAAGCAGCAGAGGAGGGAACTCCCAGGGTTTAAATGCTAACAAATTCACCCTAGCATTTGCTTTCTTGGACGAAAGCCCATTTTGTGCATCTGAAGCTAATAGCAAAAGACTCCTTGGTGATTCAGTTTTTGCGCTGGGCATTTCAATTTGCTTATGTTCCTCATTTAATGGCTTTGGACTACAAATATAAATCTGTGTATCCTCTAGAGCAGCGTTTCTCAACCTTGGCCACTTCAAAACGGGCAAACTTCAACTCCCAGAATTCCCCAGCCAGCCATGGAATTCTGGGAGTTGTAGTCCACCCGTCTTAAAGTGGCCAGGGTTGAGAAACACTGCTTGACAAGCAGACCCAAGCTGAGAGGTTCTACCTTGGACTGATTGTACAGCCAGACAGAAGGTGGGCAAGAGATGGACAATGCACCCACGTTTTACCATTGAGTCAATGCAAACGGGTTAATATGGCCCTCACTGGGTCACCCCTGGCTGAATGCAGTCACCATCTCATGCCCGCCTTCCAGAAAAGCCATTTTCTTCTGTCTCCCATGGAAGCTGCTTCCATTTCCCAGCAAGTTTAACACCTATGAGAGATGTGGGTCCCGGAAGAAACAAAACGCAGGGCGGTTTTCTGGGCCCCCTGGAGTCACAGGGCTGGGATCCGTCTTCTCTCTTCCCCCCTCTGCCAGCTGGAGCCGGAAGGGGTCTTCGTCCTCCCGGCTAACGGGGTCCAGGACCTGCACCTCGGATTGAGGCCTCAGAGCGCCGGCAGCCGCTTCATCTACCTCAACCTGGTGGATGTGGAATTTCACCAGCTGGTCTGCTCCTGGGTGGTGTCTGCGTCCTGCCGGCAGCCGTTCATCTCCAAGGTAATCCGTCGGGGGCTTCTGCAGGGTGTCGTCTTCCCCAAACTTTGGTGCTGGGGACAGACCCGGTGCAGCAAGGCCAGGACCCGGGCGGCGTTTATTTCCCTTGCCTGCTGATCGTTAGGGGTTCCCTCCCCAATGCGGCACCATGTTGCACGGAATGACCTTGCTGCAAACGGCCTCCGGATATATCTGCAGGGATTCCCTGCTTGAACTCTGCTTCCTCGTCTTTCCCTTTCCCGATTTCCACCTTGTCTCCTTGGGGGTCCCTCCAGCCACCTCCTTCCACCATCCCCAGTGCACCCCACTCTCACCCCGAATGAGAGCTGCTGGGGGTTGAGTGAACTGGCCAAGGGGTTTGTGCTCAGCACCTCTGCAGCCACTGGAGCCAAGAGCAGCCGGTGGGGAGGTGGGCAGTTTAATCAGGGCAGGGGGCAAACATTGAATCCCTCCAGATGCTCCTCATGGTGTTTTGCGGGCCCTCTCCACAGCCCCCGGGTTACCGCTTTCTCAAAGCGAAAAGCAAGGGGACCCTGACCATTCAGCTGGCTGGCCACAGAATAATTTGGGGCACCCACTGTCCTTTTGCTACCGCCAGGCATTTGAAATCGCCCTCCCTTCTGGGGGTGGGAAAGGCTCGAACAAGAAGATCACCTACACCAACTCCTACCCATCTAGGCGGGTGTATTTCCTGCACACCAACCATCCAGATTTGCTGCACTTCAAGGAAGATTCCTTTGAGGTAAGGGTTTAAGCCAGTGTTGTCCAAACTTGGCCACTTTAAGATGAGTGGACTTCAACTCCCAGAATTTCCCAGCTGGGGAATTCTGGGAGTTGAAGTCCACTCATCTTAAAGTGGTCAAGTTTGGACAACACTGGCTTAAGCGGAGCGGGTGCTGTGACTTAGAGCCACGGGGCGGCATTCTTTTTCAGGGTCACGGCAGGGTTGCCCGAGGGTTGGCATTACAGCGTTCTTTTTTTAGCCTGAGATATTTCAGTGCTATTTATGTGGGGACGGTGGGGTTATCTCAGAGGCTCAGACAAAGCAGGGGGGAGGTTGGCACCCCCAAAGAGTTACATGGGTGGAGGATAATCCCAAGGGGACAAGCTTTGGGGGTGCAAAGCCGTCCTGGGCGGGAAGGAGGGAGGAGGCAAAGCGGGTGGGCTCCACCTCTGGATATTTAAGCAAGGTCAGCCTATTTTAGGGCTGGCTCTCAATTTTCTGGGGTTCCCAGTGGGCTCAGAAAAGTGGGAAACTACCCCCATTGCTGGAGGCTCGGAGGGGTGAAGAAAAGAGAGCTAACCCTTGTCTGAAACTCCTGCCCGGGGCCTTCTTGGCAGCCTCTGTCAAGTGGTTGGCTGTCACCTTCTCCTGGCATATTTGTAATTGCCACCCTGCAGCTTCCTAGTGGTCTCCCATCCAAATGCTAAGCACCCCTGGCCTTCCTTAGCCCTTTGGGAGTCAGCTCAGCTGGGCGCTGCTCTGGCTCTAGAGCAGGGTGATTGACTCGTGAAGAGGCCTCTCCCTGTGCCACCCCGTTGCACGCCCGAGCTGGCCCGACTCCGAGCCTTCTCACCCTCCTTCCCGCTGTCCCTCCAGGTTGGCGGAGGGGAGACATACACCATCGGCTTGCGTTTTGCCCCGAGCGAAAATGCCGGCGAGGAGGAGGTCCTGATTTACATCAACGACTGCGAAGGCAAGAACGAAGAGACGTTCTGCGTGAAGGTCACCTACCAGTAATGGAGGGCTGGGCTGGACGTGTGTCCTCGGCAGGGTTGTTTTTCTTCTGCTGGCCATCCATCAAACGTCCCTCGAGACCTAGTCTTTGTTATTCCCGGCTGCCCCAGAACGGTCTGCAGAGACCCCCGCTCCTCGGCGCACACGGCCCCTCTCGGATTGTGCTCCTTCCTGCATCCAATCAAATTCCTGCCAGGCCTTCTGATGGATAGCCCGAGCGGATTCCTTGCAGCCGAGTCTGATCCGCCCTCCTGCCTGGCGATCAGGGATTCAGGCCCTCACGCCATCGCCCGCAGCTCCTAGAGAGATCCTGGGGGCCCCGAACCCAGCCGACCCTGCCAGGACAGTTTTTCAAGCTGGAAGGTGTGGGAAGAAGAGGTGGTCTGTCTTTTGAAAAAGACGTTTGTTCGCACCAGAGTTTATTCTGAACAGGACTCACAATTCTAGCAGAGGAACGTGATCCGGTCCACAGGTTTTCCCACGTATGGCCGGATGGCACGTTTTCAAATCCGTGGCATGTCCTTGGGGTGTCCCTTTGCACCTCTTAGTTAATAGATGGGCGCATCTCCAGGGGTGTCGAGTTAGATTTCAGCAAGTTCAAGCTCAATTTTTTATTCCTCTGGCTGGGTTGCTCTGCTTCTCTGGCCTGAATAGCACCTCTGGGGTGCAAGTACATAGCGCTCCATTAACCTCTTTTGCCACGCAAAAGGAAAAGGGGACGCACATTATAAGGGAAAAGGCGGTCTGCGCCAGGCTGGGATCTGCAGATCACCTTTTAAAAAAAACAACAGGAGGATCAACTTTTTCAGAAGTTTCTATCTAAGGCAGTGTTTTCTGCAACTTTCTACCCTTCGTTTACTGGGGTTGAAACCAGAGATATCTTTCCCTCTGCCAGACTTATCTATCCATGATTTGCTGAAGCCACATTTGGCCCTTTGGAGGTCATTTTTCAAAAAGTAGTGGGGCGCACACACAACACACATAGATCTGGGGCAGAAGCATATTTTGATCCTATTTGAATTAAATTAATTAAATACCCAAAATCTGTTTGCTGCCCACATATTTAATAGCGTTCCCCTTCTGTTCCCTGAAACAGTTGGGCTCAGTGGCAGTTTTTGGAAGGAGCTGCTTCCTGTGTGGGATTGCACCCCACTCCTTGGAAGCATTTGCCTTTGTGGGGAGAGGATTCAAACCCTCACCCAGCCCCCGAACTGGCCAGCATCAGGCTAAAGTAGTTAAAACCTGGGTTTCAGCTCTTGCGGTGAAGGTTGGAAAACATCTGACTCTCTGGGGTGGGGAGGGCGTTTGTTAAATTATTGAATGAGAAATGATGACCCTTGAAATGGAGCTCCTGGAGGTAGCCGAAAATCTCTCAAGCAGGAACTCCTTAAAGACCAGGTGGGCTAATCCTCCCCAAATGAACCGGGGTTGGTGCATCTCACTAGCAAAGAAACCGGTGGGCTGTAAAACGAGGCAGCCTCCGTTAGTTAATGACGAAAGGATAGCGGTTGAGAAAATCAGGCTGAAGGCTAAATTGAGATGAAGCCGGTAAAAGGCTTAAGGGCAATTTTTAAAAAATCCCTAAATATTAAACCTCACGCAGGCAGAAACCAAGTGGGGGAATTAATTGGAGGCTGAAAATCTCTCTGCCGACAAGGCGATGGGAAGCAACAGCGAGCTTTGATCCCCGGCAGCAAATTTAATTCCAGAGATGCAAACTGGGCCTAAGAGGACACCTCGGCTTGGTGCCAGGAAGATCCTGGTCTGATGGGGGTAGGGGGACCTGAGGTCTATCCTGGCTACCCAGGACCGTGCTTCCTCCTCGGAGGGGTCAGGTCTGTTTGTTAGGTCAGCACCCTGGCGAAGCGTTGGCTTTTACAGAGCAGCCGGGCGATTCCAAAGGTGGGGGGGGGGCAAGATTTCTTTTTTAAAGGGCCTGTTCAGAACTCAGGAGACAAACAGCGGTGACTTTTTCCACCCAGCACAAGCCACATGGAATTTTTATTCCTTAAGGGGAATAAAAGGGGAAAGAAAAGATGGGTCAAGGGAAAATAGGGTTTGCAGAGAGTTCAATCAGCCTTTCCTGTATTCCCGGGATCTCCAGCCAGTTCAAGGGAAGATGGTTGGTGTAGTCCAACACCATCTCCAGACCTAAGGCTGCTCTTTATACAAATTAATGAAGGCAGAATTGTCAAGGAAAAAGAGTGCCCCTCCTGTAGAGGCGACATTTAATTGACTAATCTACAGGGAAACCTTGGGTTGGATTAGAAACCTCATACATAAAAACAGTAATAATTTTATCTTGCGAAACGGCACAGGGCCAGAGAAGTTAATGGGAAAGTCAATTTCTGAAGCAAAAGCATTTACTTTCTGGGCAAGCGTAACGTGGGCCCCATCTTGGGCTTTTAAGCACAGCGGTGAAGAGATTGGCTTTCGGTTCCCTGTTAAAAAGGATTCAGTGTGAAAGGCAGAAGAAATACAGGTTGAATCAGGTTTAAAGCCAGGCCTTTCCCGGGCTTAAATCCCACTCTCTGACTCGGTGGGCCAGACCATAACCAAGAGCCACAGGTAGCCCACAGCTATGAGGCTGAGTAAACCATGGTTCAGAGGCTGCTTCCCCTTGGGGTGGGATGTTCAGATTTGGATTGAGGAGGCAACAATCAGGCTTCAGAGGTTGGTGGGCCAAGGTCCCCATAAGCGCTGTCTCGGCTGCAAGCGGGTCCAGAAAAGCACCCGCCACTATGCTCAAGTGTCTCAGTCCAGCGGTGTAAGGTTGAACTTGCTATCTTAAAGAAGGTCCACTCTCTTGTCCGAATTCAACCGGTTTGGTATCTGCAGTGGCTCCTTCAAAGACCAGCCCTCTCTGGGATGCCAACGGGGCATGCTTGCGATGCAGCTGTGACACCCCGGAGCAGAGTTTCTCAACCTTGGCCACTTGAAGATGGGTGGACTTCAACTCCCAGAATTCCCCAGGCTGGGGAATTCTGGGAGTTGAAGTCCACCCATCTTCAAATGGCCAAGGTTGAGAAGCTTTGCCCCAGAATGTGAGCTCCGTGCCAACCTGCTTCCACAACATTTGAGACCGGAAGGGGCCTTTATGGTGCCCCCTTAACGGACCGCAGCATGTCCGCAGATTACTTTGGGCCTCAACAAAGACTCCTTTTTTTAAGGCGCTGATAGAGGCGAGCCGTCGCCCCTTGATGAAACGGCCCACCGGGGCTGCAAAAGCGAGCCGGAGTAGTTTGCAGGCCAGCGCGTCATGGGAAACCCACCCGTTTCCTTGGCACGTGTGTGTTTGTGCAGGCGGGCATTGCCTATTTAAAGCTGGATAACGTCCTCCGGCGGGGAGCTGCGCAAAATCCACTGGGGGAGTGAAGACCAGCCACCCTCCCACCGCCTTAAGGCTCTTGGATTGAAAGTGAACAGTGTTGGTGCGAGCGTTCAATTCGGGCTCTTTTGCACCTCCTATCTGAGCACGACGGACAGAGAAACGCCGTGCCCGTCCACCCGGCCTGAATCCCCTTTTTAATCGGTTCAGAGCATTTTGTATCCCCAATAGAAGAGGTCCCCTGCATCTTTCTGGACGAACCAGACATTTGCTCCAAGGGGGGTGTTAAAAAAATATTGGTCATGTTTCCCACAGCCGGGGCCACCCCTCTGCAAAGACCGTTTGGGCCCCAAGCGCTGGGTTTTGTTTGCTAACCATCCTTCGCAGGCTTTGCAGCTCGCTCCAATTAATCCTGGAGCTCAGGGGATGATCAAACAGGCGCAGGATAGACGTTCTCTTTGGTCAACTCCAAAGAAACCTTTAAAAGCTCCTTTTCTAAAGCTGCCAAACCTTCAGGCCTTGCTGTCTCCTCCCTCCGGGCACAGCGCATTCTGCTTCGGGGTTGAAAGTCCAGGATCAGAAGAAGAAGGGCTTTTGAACCCCCTCTCTTCCCTTTTAAGGCCTTGTGATGAACTTGACCTCTTGACCTTGTGTAGCTGGAATCCCTTGATTAAAAGCACGGGTATGGGTACATGGGTGCCCACGCGCACACCGTGGTGGCCTTTCACCCCCAGCTATGCTGATGCTCCCCCACTTCGCAAATTGACCTTTCCTAGGTCTTAATGGTGGGCTTACAGGACAGGTTTCCCTAGAATTATTAGCCTTGTCCGGGACTAAACTCAGTTTTACCCATTTGCACTCAGCACCCCACCTTTTCTCCTGATCAAGACTATCTGGGTGAGTTGGAATATCAAAGCAAGGACCAAATGTGGGCGAACGAAATGCAAAAATCAAACCACAGCCCAAGGAAGCTGTCAATCTGTAGCCCTTTCTCTAAATATTTCTACTTTATACCAGGAATGTGGATCTTTTCTGAGACAAGGCAAATTTGGGATTTCTCTCTTTTGAAGCCCCTTGAGTTGGAGGCGGAGAAAAGACACCCCGGTCTCCTGGATAATGCAGCCACCTTTTTGTATTTTGTATTTTGACCGTCATTGTTAACATGACCTCGATGCGCATGCTATACAATTTCAGTACGGATTAAAACTTTGATAAAAGCGTGTTGAAAGAGAAGTGTTCAATTTGCCATCGGGTCTTGCTTGACAGACAGATAGTAAAACTCTTGCTGTGTAGAGGAACACTTGTTCTTTCTTGAACTAGCTGAAGAGATAAAAATCCCCCCCCAGGGATTTGAGGGGGGGGAATGCAAAGTTAAGACTATACTTCGTTCTTCTTCTAGACCACCCCGTGGAGTTGGATAATGATCTGTCGCCAATAGGGATTGGCGGCCTTGGCTGATTTATCCTACTCTCTGGAGAATCCCAGGCGGGAAGATTGATAATAATATCTATTATCAGATCTTTCGTCTGATGTTGTCTCAATGTGCCCCTCTCTGTGTCAGTTGCCACTCGTTGGGTTGTGAAACATCTCTCGTGGAGCCAGGATGTTTAGTTGGGAGTTGTGTTCATGTTTTACTTCAGCAGCAAGCTGATTGTTGACCAGAAGAAATTACCCCCTTGCCCTCCACCGCCTTCTTTCTGTTGTGGAAGAGTAACTTCCAGAAGAACCAAAAGGCCACCCTGGGGTGGCTGAATCAGGGTGATCTGGAAGAAGAGCAGAGTGTTCTGGAGATCCTCAGATGTCCCATCCCTGGAACAGAACTTGTCTGTATAGGGAAAAGATAGGCAGTTGCTAATGGAATCTCTATTATTAGACTCCTTCCTTCCTTCCTTCCTTCCTTCCTTCCTTCCTTCTTGATTGGCAATTGGAGAGTTATTTAGTTTGCCCTCCCACCACAAACTCTGACAATTCTTTCCAAATGACAGCAGAACAAGGATGGGCATTCTTGATTTTCTGGGCAATGTTTACTTGGCCTGTTCTTTAGTTTACTGACTTCATTCCCATTTTCTGGACTTTAGCGTGGATCAGTTCACTGGATAGCCCGCTTCAGATTCTATGGGCCACTTTTGTTGGCTGAAAAGTGGGATACCCCCACGGGAATATTACGGGAACCTGCTCACAAAAAGCATGGACGTTAGGGAAAATGGAAGGCAAAATATATTTCTTAAGTACACCTGCATTTACACATTTCTGTTTTATGGCAGAGCAGTGTTGAAATGAACAGAATGAAGGCACTTGCCTTGAGTTTTATTCGGTGTGCAGCTTTGCTTGCAGATAGGTTGGAACCTGACTGGTTGGACCCATTCTCATGATCAGGACCTGACTGGTTGGACCCACTCTCCTGATCGGAGAAGCTGGCCCTTTTCGGGGGGGGGGCTCAGTTTGTGCTCAAGTGTGGGTCAGGTGGCTCTGGAGAAGCAGAATCCCTAAGCAAAAACTGGTATTTGCTCAGAGATGGGCAGTGCTTATTTAGCGTGTCCTTAGCAAGATGCCCGTTTTCATTTTACTGTCTAGCAGAGGACCCCCCCCCCATCTGAGCAGGTGGTGTCCCATTTTTGTGGCAGTTTAGCCTGATGGATTAGCAGCTCTCCCTTGCAACTGATTGAAAGCGACAGCTCATATTTTGGCGAAATTATGAGTCCGTCCAGTGTATGCAAATGCCTCCCTCGCTCAGGTTATTAAAGCAGATTAGCTGAATAATTTTCATCCCCTTTTCTCAAAACATTTCTTCAGGATTAAGAGCCAACAGGAGGTGAGTTTGCTGACCCCGCAAACCGCATGTCACCCAAGGTGGACTGCGGCCCTTGCTTTTTGGAAGTTTTCACTGACATCCAGGATTTGCTGGCGGTGATGGACACGTCAGGTGGAAAAAGCTCTTAGTTTCCCATGAGGAACAACTGGAAACCGGGTTGGCTGCTGACAAATCTAAGGAGACTTCACAAAGCTTTGGAAAGAGCTCTGCAAGCTGGGTAGGGGAAAAGAACTGAAGTTAAAATGACAGGTACCCAAATGCATTTTTAAAAATCCATTAATGGTGTGGACAGACTTGGAATATAGTGAACAATTCAGGATATTGCATTCGAAAGGCCATTAAAGATGAAAAAAAAAGTTTACAAGATGATCAAGGATCGGAGATCTGGATTAGAAGGAAGGAGTAGCCTGAAACTTAAAGATTTAGCAAAAAGAAAGATGACTTGAAAGACTCTATAGAAGCAACAATGGTCTAGGGAGTTGAGAATAATATTTTCCTGTCTACCCCAGAATATTAAAAAGAGGGCACAACAAAATTGCTTGAATTTCAAGACATAAGAAAGTATAGTTTTGTATACGTTTTCCCCCGGGGGAACCATAATTAATTTATGAAACTTGCAGCTAGAAGTTGTGATGACCACTAACTTGGACGCATTCTTAGACAGATTGATTCTTGAATAATAAAGGAATTGGCTAATGATCTGTCCAAACCTTTATTATTACCTTTAAAACCCCTGGAGGAACCACATCTCTGAAAAGATGAAAAAGGACAATTCCAGTAATGACAGATCACTCAGTCTGTCCTCATACCTGGAAAGATTCTAGAGCAGATCCAGTAGAGATCCACCTGTGAGGACCAGGAAAATAATGTGACAATTACCAGATGTCAGCATGGATTTGTCAAGAACAAATTGTACCACGCTGTCTTTATCTCATATTTTCATCAGGTAACTTTCTTAATAGATTGTGGGAATGCTGTAGTTGTAATATGTCTTGACTTCAGTAAGGTAATTGATAACATATTGATTAATAGGCTACTTAATTGTGGGCTGGATGACATGACAGTTAAGTGGATGCTCAAAGATCATACCCAAAAGCGTGATCCATGTATCCTCATCATACTGGAGAGGGGTATGAAGAGGTAGAGGGAATGGTTATATTTTCAAATGATACAAAACTGGTTGGGTTGGTGAATGGCCTAGAAGGCAGATATAAAACTCAAAACAATCTTCCCGAAGCATTCCTGACAGACAATCCTGGCAAAATGATGGCCGTATCAGGAAGGGTTGGAAGCCACAGCACGACAAAAACTGATCAAGGATTGGACTTGACAGTCTTGTATATGCCAACCTTAGGCCCCCGATTTCTTGAACTTCCTTCTTAGGACGAATGCGTTTATTTCCACGTGGAATATCTCCACGTACTGTAGATTAGCAGCAGCAAGGGACTGATAAACGCTGGAAGCAGTTCTGATCTGATAACATGCATCGTTAGCTGACGAGTCCAGTTGGCATAAATTTATTTCAGTTTGTTATAGAACCACCAAGATTTGTAGCTTCCAGTGATCCAGTGTCGTCCTTTTTGTTCTATAGTTTGTCTCTTTCTTCCCCTGAAAGCCTAGAGACTTTATTCTTCAAGGCCCCAAACACTGCTTCTTTGTGATTCATGATATCTTGCTTCTAGCTGCCATTCTTGCCCACTGAGTTTGTTGCTTATTATTTGTTACTGTCTTCCTTATGGATAATTGCTTCCTTAGTTCACGTTGTAATGTCTCCATTTGATCTGAAAATCAGCTAGCGCGGCAGTTACTGATCGAATCCTCTGCCTTTTTGATCAAGCAAGTTGTTTTCAGGCAGAAATACGAATGTGCCAAAAACAGTGCAGGTCACCACTGCAGTATTCTAACCATTAATCTTCATTTTTGTTTCTTAAAATCACTAGTAGAAGACTTTTATTTCTTCTCGTTCCCTTATCAGGTTAGCCAACTGTTGACTTGGAAGGAAAACAATTGATAGATACTTTCTTAATGAAGTCTTGTAGTCACTTACTGAGGCCATGCCCTGGAATTGGACTACTTTATGTTCTTTATGTACTCTGTGTCTCTGCTTACTCAGCAGGAAGCACTTATTCAATCACCAACAGTGGGCAATCCGTCACTTTCAGGACACACCATTTGCAATAAGCAACTTTTCAGGAAATGACCTTTTCATCCTAACACAATGCCTCAGAAGACAGCTCTTCTCTTCTTCTTCTCTTCACACTTCTTCCTTGTACCTGCACCCTGTCGAACCTCTCTGGCAACCTCCGGTTCACTGCCCTTCTTGCTCACTGAGGAAGCATGCTCCCCGGAAACTCCCATCATCCCCAGCCTGCCCTGGCAGCGATTCTAGAACAGGGGTAGCGAACTGGTGGCCCTCCACACGCTTCCGAGTTGCAATGCCAGCAGAGCCAGTCAAGTAGCAATGGTGATGGGGTGACGGGAGTTGTAATTCAGCAGCATCTTGAAGGCCGCACTTTTCTTCTAGAGCTGAGAGCCCTTAATCGACACCAGCTCAGCGCTACTTCTCTGTGAAGGGGAAACGCAGCTGTAAAAACCACTCTGTAGGAACATTTATTTCCTTCCTTCCAGGCGGCGAGGTCCTTGTCTCGAGGTCAGCTGTAAATCCTGGCGCCAGGCTTTGCTTCCCATTAATTGGCACATGGGTTTGATTTGATTTGATTTTTAAGAATCTAATTACAGCCATCACATTAAGGCTCCCTATAGCCGGTGGCTTTGTCAGACGGTGCGGCCAGGGAATAAGCGGAGTTGTGCTCAAGGGCTCCGATTCTGCGTGATCCCAGATAGTCCCAAACTTGGCATTACCAGGATTTCTCCCCGCGTAAATGCTGTCATGTGTCCCAGTTCAATTGATCCAGTGACAGCATTTCCCCCCTCCTATTTTAGTCCTCGGGGGTCATAATCCCAAAGACACATTTGCCTCTTGGATTGACAAGAAGCTGAACGTGGGGGGGAGGCTGTCGCCCAGGTGAAAATCTTTATTTCTCACCTGTATTTTTTAAGCAGCCGATGCTTCCCTTTATTATTTTAACATTTTATTGTTTTCGTTTTGTCGCCGTTCTCCGAGATCCGCAGAAGCCAAACCGGAACAGGTTGATACAGCTGAAATTTTTGGAGGCCTTTCAATCAAATACCATCGGATTGTTACAATGGGATCTCTGCGTGGGCACACGCACACCCTGTGCGGGCACCAGAAAGAAATCAAAATTGGCATTTTGCTTCTAGAATATCACATGCCCTATTCTAGAAGCAGGATACCAGCTTCGATTTCCCTTTTCTGAACATCCCTTGTTATCGGTCACTTTTAGTTGCCAGTCATCTTTTAAGGAGTACATCAATCCGTTGGTCAGTATTTTTTGTTTCCCAGTTTTATGCTTTTATTTTAAAACACAGGGCGAGTTTGGCAGGCAATGGGGTACGAACCCTAAGAATTGCAAGACTCAAAACTCTTGTCAACCATGATCCGCAGACATTTTCTCTGGTTTGGGAAGATTAAAAAGAGGAACTTTTGCTTGTGTACGTGACTGTGCGCAAAGCTTTATTCGGAGATGTGAATCCAGGTGGTGCGTACTAAAAAAGTGTTCAGGTTTGACAGGCTCATTTTAATAATAAGTAAAATCCTTAAAGAAGGTACCCGAAAAAGAGATTTGTTTTGGAGGCTTTGCATTCACCTTTTGTAACTGAAAGCCAGCTTTGAAATGTGCTTCCTAGCCTTCATCCTAAGACCCAAGACCGGGTGCTGAAGAAATATCGGAAGGGAAGGAATGATCACCAGAGGTCGTGTGATGTTAGTCATGCTTCCCCAGCGTAGTGCCCTTTGGGGATTTCTCCCACAGTTCCTAGTCTTTGGCTTTGCTCCTGGGGGCAATAAAAAGGAGGCAGTGGAAGGAAGCTGATTGGAATGGAAGATGGGAAGTTATTTCTGCCGGCAGCACGTCGGTGCCGTAAATCAGTGGTGTGAGAAATATGACACGTCCATTTGGTTAGAAGGTTTAGCAGGGGATCAGAAACCTATAAAGCTCGGCTGTTGGCAAGCCCAGCTAGGTGGAACTCTGGGTTTGGGGGTATTCATAAGGATAATGGGCGTGGGAAGAATGTTGCTGTCTGTCTATCATCTATCTATCCTATCTCTATCATTTATCTTTCCATCCATCCATTCATCCATTGTATTTATCTATGTGTCTGTCTGTCTGTCTGTCTGTCTGTCTGTCTGTCTGTCTGTCTGTCTGTCTGTCTGTCTGTCTGTCTATCTATCTATCTATCTATCTATCTATCTATCTATCTATCCATCCATCCATCCATCCATCCATCCATCCATCCATCCATCCATCCATCCATCCATCCATCCATCCATCGTGTCTGTCTGTCTGTCTGTCATCTATCAAGTTCCCTTGGCAATTTGCAAAGATTCACATCAAACCCCATAATCTCACAAATGAAAAGAAACAGCGCAAAAGGAAAGGAGGTGGGGAGGGAAGAGGAACAAAGCAAAGCTGTAGGAGTTGCAACATCTTCCAGTCCTGCCCAGAAGGAAAAGGCAGCACCCCATAAGTCAAAAGAGGCCCAGCTGGTATTTCCTTGTGGGCCTACTACCCTGCTGGCTAAGGCAGGCTTTCCAAATCTGGAAGGTGGGTGGACTACAGCTCCCATCACTCCCAGCTTGGGCAACCCTCAACTGGTTAAGGGGGAACCAGGATGCCAGCAAGCGCTAGAGGAGTGAAAAGACCAGTCAGAATCTGGTTTGTTTCATCGGCTTTAGCAAAGGCTGATGCTGGCTAAGAAGGTCCTTCAGCTTTGGGAGAATATAGGCGGTGACGCGAAGGGCCTGCTGAAAGGTGGAAGATGCTCCAGCAGCAACTGTGAGTAACTCCTGAGTAATTGCACAGGGAGCCAGGTACATTTAAAATCTCTTTTGGGTCAAGCTTGGTTCTTAGTGACCATCTGAGGCATCTGTGTTGTTTTCTGGTCAACAGTGCAGAAGTGCTTTGGTTTTTTGGCTTCCTGTTTAGCCCTGGGATTTCTGGGTGGTCTCCCATCCAAGGACCAAGCAAGTCTGATCCCACTTAGGTTTCTCAAGGCCAGCCATGTTGGGTAGGCGATGCTTAACGGGACAGAAAGATGCAATGGGAAGAGGAACAGCAGCAAAGAAAAGGTGAGAAATCCAACTTCTTTGAAATGGGTATTTTCAAGCTACTGTAAAGCCCAATCTTTTACAAAGTGCACTCCTCCGATTTTTGCAAGGCAGCCGGCCAGTTAAACACCCAAAGAGCAAAAATGGGGGTTTAAATTGGGTTTCTGCACCCAGCAGGGTCAGGGGGTTGACCTGATGATCTTTCACAATTGAAGATGGTGCGTTTCTACGGGGGGGGGGAACAACTGCTCATAGCAATAATAATAATTATTATTATTAATAACTCCTTTGGGAAACAAAAGGACGGACATTACAGGAGACCGCCTGCAAAAATTGGGGGGCAAAATTGGAAGCAAAACGACGCGTGCCTTTGAAGACAGGCGCGAGTGAAGAATGGGGCCATGTTTTTGTGACCTTAAACCCACCTCAAATCCTGCATGTTGAATTGGACAAATTCCTCAAAACGGGATGGGCACCCCCCCCCCCGGCTAAAGTCATTTGAGCTCCCGGGACTAATAATGAGACCTAAAACTTGTCACAAACACACACACACACTTTTGTCCCTCCCCCCCCCCAGGCTGGGGCACAGTCACTGTTGCACCACAACCCACTGGGGTGTGATAGACCCACGCCGGCCCCATTCTATCCACACACCTTAGTGCTTATTCGTCGGTTTTCATTACATTAGCTTTAATTAAAGCAATTAACTTTTGGCGTGTGGGTTTTCTCCCCCCACCTTAAAGGCAGAGCCCCGTTCACGGAGGGCTGCGTCGATCAGCAACGTTTGCAAAACAGCGCCGGGACTCTTAGAAGGGAGCGATAAAGCGATAAAGCCGAGGGGCCGGGGGGATGTGGTTGAGCGGCGCATAAGGCTGCTTGTAGAATTCAGCGCGTTGCAAACGGTTCCTTGGATACAGCGGTACCGTCTATTGGTATTTGCTCGCCTTTGTTACTTTGGGAATGTGCTGACGCTGTGTGGGGCTCAGCAAATGACCGGTCGCAACTTGGGTTGGCCTGCCTGGGAGTCCCCTTCTGGTGTTAAGGAGAGATCCTTGCCACTCGAACAGCAGCCGCCGCAGTGGCGGCACTGGAGACGCGTCTTTGAAAAGCCGACGCATGGATGTCTCGTTTTTAATATGTGCAAGAGCCTTGGCGGCTTTTGCTGCGCAAGGCTCATGGAGGGGGCCCGGGAACTCCTCCAGGGGCCTGGTTAGGGGAGGGTTTTGAGCCGGAGTCGAAAACTGGGGTGCGGATTTGCAGTGTGCCCGTGGTCCCCCACATGCTCAAGCCATGATTCCATGCCATAAATGCAATGCCACTTTCTTTTAGATCCCTTTGTTCAGGCTTTGAGCTCTTTGGGAGACCGGGTTTAGCAGGTGTATTTCTCAGCATTTTTTTTTATTTATCAACCCTGGCAAGAGGACTTGGGTCGCGGGGCAGCAGGGGTCAATCTTGGATGATTCCTTTAGGGGAGAAGCGGCACGCTTTGTCCCATGTTGTAAATGCTCTTGTGGCATCGCTAAAACTAAGACGCACGTTAGGGCGTTCCGTTTTCTTGCTGACGGGATGAATCTTGTTTGGGGCAAGGGAAGAGGGTTCAGATGCCAGCGCAGCGTGTCCAGGGACGCTCTCTAAGAACAGGTTGGCTGCAAGAGAGAGACCAACAGGGCCGTGAGCATTCAGGAGGGGCCGCGGCGAGGTTCTGCGCATTGTGGCCGCCTGGGCAGACGTCTCTCACAGGGAGAGATCGCTCACTCCTTGGATGCCCCTGTACATGGCGTTAGGCATGGTTGTTAATGACGCCAAAGAGTGATCCAGTGTCACCAGAAGTCTTAATAAACTGGTTGATCATCCATCCATCCATCCATCCATGGATGTACTGTATGTATGTTTCCATCCATCATGTCCGTATGTATGTATCCGTCATACATGTGTGTATCCATCTATCCATCCCTCACGTCCATCTGTCTGCATCCATCGTGTATCTATCCATCCATCCACCGAGTCTGTATCTGTCCATCTGTCTATCCATCATGTCTGTATGTAGCTATCATGTCTGTATGCATGTAACCATCTCATGTCTACCCATCCATCATGTCTGTCTGTATCCAACCATCACATATGTCTGTCTATCCATCTATCCATCGTGTCTGCATGCATGTATTCATCTCATGTCTGTATCCATCCATTCATCATGTCTGTATTTATCCATCCATCCATCCTTCCATCCATCACAAGGATAGGATTAGAAAGGAAGTAACCCCCCCACCACCACCACCAATGGCCGCCAAGAGTTGCTGCTTGCTCCAGTGCTCTGGCGGGCGAGCGGCTTGGCTTGCACAGTGCAACCCCCTCCCTCCTGCTCCCATTCTCCTTTTTATTGCAGCCTCTCTTGTTAATGAAGCTGTCCCTGTTAATGACGCGGTCGGATGCGGGAACCGGGGCCGCACCCAACGCACGGCTTATTGTCTCTCCATTTCGTTCCCGTCAGGAGGAAAATTGGATTCCAGTAATGAAAGAATTAAATTGTCCTCTCATCTCAGCTCCCATCTTGAGGATGGAGAGTGAGGCTATGTGAGCGTGAGTGTGTGTGTGTGTGTGTGTGTGTGTGTGATGGAGGTGGCTCTGATCCCTTCCTGGCTACCGAAGGAATCTGTTCATCAGTTCTTTTAATCAATTGCCTTTTAGCTTGAAAATTTGGTCACTGAGTTACTCAATTATTCATTTGATTTCTACCCCACCTGTTGTGCAGGGACCCAAGGCAGTGTATGGAGCGCTCCCCCCTCCTATTTTTCTGCCCCACAGCAACCCTGTGAGGTGGGCTGGGCTGGGAGAGAGGGACTTAGCCAAAAGCCACCCAGAAGTGACTTCATTCCATCTTCTTCATAGCTGGCCCTGCTTAGGTCTGGTTTCCTTCAACAAGCTACTCCTCAGCAGCCCTATGTTTTGACATTGTTTGTCGTTCACCGCTCCCACACCTCTTTGTCACCTCAACTTTTGACCCACAGACAACGATGCTTCTGAGAGCTTGGTGGCAAGGATTCCTGGTCTGGATCAAGCTCTGTTGGGGCCAGACAAAGATGGTGGAGTGTTCCCAAGATTGGTGCAGTTGATAGCACCTGGAATCATTGTTTGGTTCTTGGACCCTTTGGCCCAAGGAAGACTCTTTTTTTTTTTTTTAATGTTTTTTTTTATTTTTACAACAAACACAAAACAAACATGAACAAATAAAAACATAAAAAGGCATAAAAAAGTATCTTCCATTTTATACCGTGTGTCAACCAGTTAAACTCGTTGGTGCCCCTTTCATAATCTTAAATTCTCATATCATCTATTCAAAATATACTTGTATACTTATCAATTAACAATCATTAATCATTCATAGCTAATCTATAAAATCATATATTACAAAAAATTTTAACTTTCAATAGGATTAGTAATACATTTCCATCTATCTATTATATGTGTATATATATAATAATTAATATCAAATTTCTATTATAAAATTTCTTAATCTATTACATTACTATATTTTCTCATCTAATCATTAATAAAAGCAAATCCCGTGTCATATAAAATTACTTATCTTCTTACTCTAGTTTCAAATCTCAGTTTAACTCATCTCTGCACATTCCATAATTTTCAATAACTTCCTCCTGCATAAGTACTTTTTAATTTTTCCAATTCTTAAGAGTTACAGTTCTAACCAATATCAGTTACAATATCAATTACAATTCTAACCAAGTTACAGTTCTAACCAGATTCTTCACTACATATTATACAATTTTTAACTATATATCTCAGATTTATACTTTATTCCAGCGCTTGCATAATTTTGAGTTCACCCTTTTCATTCAATATGCCAAGATATCTAACTGTTCATCCCTTTTTCTATATTATTGGATAAGAGAAAGCAATAATAAATGTCCTTTTGAACATTCTGCTTTTGGAAGCTTCTGTCAGTTCCATCATTGTTGTATTCCCCTGATTTTTTCTTTAAACATCTCCAGTAGTTTCTTTCAATATTGTTTTACTTCTTCTTTTTGTGCATTCTCTTAGTACAATTTTCCATTATGATCTTGTATAATCTTTTTCTCACCCTCAGTGCCAAGAACAAATCTGTCTCTTCATTTATCAGTTGATTAACCCTTTTAATTCTCAGTTTATAGGCCTCACAATAATTCTGTTTAATGTTTCTGATTTCTTGTACTATTTCTTCCTTTTCCAATGATCCCGGTTTATATTTAATTAAGTCCATTTTAGCTTTAATATCTTTTTTTTCTTTTTTTTTCTTTTTTTTTTGAGAATTTCTGCAGCTCTTCTTCCAATTCTTTATAGTCATCCTCAATAGTTTAAAGATCTTTTTCTGCATTGTGTTTCTCGTATAGTCTATTATCTTGATAAACCTTCATTGAGTCAAAGGATTCTTTATCTTTGTTCTTGCCAAAAATAAGAGAAAAAAAAAAGAAGCAAAAGGAGAAAAAAAAAAAAAAGAAAAGGAAAAATAAAAAGAAAAGGAAAAGAAGGGAAAGGCTAAGCCTCTTTAAAAAAAAAAATCCATCTGGGGGGGGAATAGAGAGCAAAGCAGAGCTTCTAGCAGAAAAAAGAGCTACTGCCACTAATCAAGGCTCTTGTGACTAGCTCAAACTTTCCATCTTAATATTTTCATAATCGCTTTCAACTCCACTTTCTTGTTTATAGTTACGGATGGCACCTGTATAAACATGCACATCCCACTATCTTTTTAGAAAGCACAGAGTCCTTGAGCGTGCGTCACAATAAAAAAAGAAAGCACTAAATCGAGCCTCTAGATGGCAGTGCAACTTTCTTTCATTTACTTTCTCTTAACTCCACTTTCCCCATTTCAAAGTCAAAAAAATATAAATTTCTTATAACAATAAAGAAATCTTAGTAAAAAAAAAAAAAAAAGGCTTAAAATAAAGAGTTATTGAATATTAAAAAAAGAAAGCCAATCCAGTTAAAAATATATATTTTTTTAAAAGAAAAACATCTTATCAATTCCACTAAAAAGGGAAAGTTGAAAAGAAAAATTTTCTCCCCCTTCTTTTTTTTTAATAGGGTTCAATCTCGCCGCTTAATCCACTTTTCTTCACTTTTAAAAATCTCTTTAAGTTACTTAAGGTGTTCTCTAAGAATAGTTGAATAGTAAAAGTCCATCTCACCCAGTTGACACCCCTCTCTTCCATCTTCCTTTGGAGCTGTCCCGGCTTTCGCAGCCATTTTTGGCTGCCTCTCCTCCGCCGGCTTCAAGAGCTTCTCCTGGGATCGATCTGGGACTTGCGGCGTCCCTGAGATCCGCGGGACGCGCCCTTTGCGATCGCCATCTCTACGGGACGGCTTAGGTCCATCGGGACCGTCCGGGGGAGGAGATATCAGCTGCGATCCTGGGAGCCCAGGATCGCCCGCCGTATCGCCGCGACGCCAGCTCCGCCCTCTCGGCCCAAGGAAGACTCTTGAGGAAGGACCATTGAAAGTGAAGAACATCTCCATCTTGATCTTCTTCTGGGGGACATCTTTTCAGGTATTTAAAGAAGCTACCGTAACTCCTCTCCGCCTTTTAAAACACCTCCTTCGAAAGCAGTTGCAGATGGCCTTTCCAAGGTCTTCAGAGATGGACCAAGACATTGTCTGGATGATTTCTCCAAATTTCTCAAGAGTTCCTCCACTCCGACACCACTTGAAAAAAAAAAAACCGTAGGAAGAGGTGGCTCCTTGAGATGTCCTCCCTTGGGGTCAAGTGGAAGGAGGTCTTTGCCTCTGCAAAGCTCAGCAAAAGACTTGTGGACACACGCTCGCACACACTCCTGGCTGTCTCCTCGCAAGAACACTGTTCCCCACCTACGGGAATTGCGCCGACATCATCCGAAAGCCATTTCAGAAGCAAATTCTTTTTCAAGAAGCGCATTGAAAACGGATGGGAAAGAGTACCGGAGGCAAATGTCTCTCCCGGGCACCACTTCCTTCCGCCAATTCATCTTAAAGTCTTGGGCATAATCAACCCAGGCCTTTAATTGGCACAAAGCTAGCAAAAGCTGTCAAGAGAGAAACCACACGCCACATTTCATTTGATAGGGCTCTGTGGCCAAGGCTGGAGAGAGACGTTGTGTTCCAACTTCGGCCCCGCTAAAGAAGCAAAGAGACGTCTTGTATTCCAAGCAGAAATGCTTTTCTATAGATTTAATTCTCTTTTTTCCCATTAAAGGCCCATTGTTTCTCCCTCCAAACTCACCTGCGGCTGTAAATTCCCTTCATTTTTTTTTGACGCTTTTACAAGTTCCCCATCAATGTTATTTCCTTGAAGTGGTGATTGTCAGGAGAGAATGCACAAACCTCCTTTTCTGGAGCCCTCTTTTGCTCACCTGCAATGCAAGAGGGGGATTTATTGCCCTTTTCCTCTAATGCAAGGCCTCTCAAGTCAAAAGACCATGACAATAAAGCTTGTTTTTGTGCAATGCGAGGCACGCCATCAAGCTCTTTTGGGCATTCGACATTCTAATGTGGCATATCAAGCGTCAACAGCTATTAAAAAGATAAGAGGGGAAAAAGAGGTTGGGGGAAAGACTTCTATTGTTGGGTGTAATAATGGGGGCCTTTAAAGGACCAACAGAGTAGAACTGTGATGAGCATTGCTACGGGGAGAGGAGAAGGACACCCTGCGGGATCAAGCTAAGACCTGTTTTAAGCCAGCATTGGGGTCAACCAGAGCTCTGGGGAGTTCACAAGGAGCGGGTGCAGACCTGCCCCTCTCCTGCTGCCTTCAACCGGGAGTGACGGGGAGTCTTCAAGACCAATAAACCTTGATAGACCTGTTCTCCCAGGATTGATTCAATTATCTTTTCATAAGAGAAGGACATCGCTGGAGGATCAGGGCAATGCTCAACCTAGTCCAGTGTTTGGCTCTCACCGTGGCCAACTAGTTGCCCCAGGGAGATCACTGCAGGAGATGGGAATAAGCCCCTCCCACCATTGTTCCTCTGCAGCCTGTTCCTCAATCATGGAGACTTCAAGACCACTAGACTTCAAGATGACTAGATGCAATGGAACGTCCTCCATGAATTCATCCAATCTTCTTTTGAGAAGAACATCGTAATAACCTTGCTGCGTCAGGCCAACACTCTTATCATGACCACCCAGAGATCCTGGGGAGATCTGAAGCAGGAGATGGGGATAAAGTCCTCTCCCACCATCATTCCTCTGCAGCTGGTCCTAGGAGGTCTGCTGCCTTCAACCTGGAGGTATCATGGAGACATCAAGACATACAATGGAGTGACCTCCATGAATTCATCTAACCTTCTTTTAAGAAGAACATCACAGTAGCTTTGCTCCATCAGGTTCAGGTTCCTCTTGACTTCATTTTGCTTTCACCATGGCCAACCAGATGCCTCTGGGAGCTCACAAGCAGTCCTTTCCCACCATTGTTCCTCTAAAGCTGGTCCTGGGAGGTTTGCTGACCCCCCCCCTTGGAGGTAACACAGGGTGTTGAAGACCACCTTTAGCGTGGCAACCTTTTTTCTTTCTCCCTGGCATCTCTGCCCCGAATCGATCCACCCGTTTCCCTCTTTGCACAGAGCGTGTCCAGTCAGTTAAATCTCTACTCACGAGTAACTTCAAATCCCTTGGTATTTCAGAAAGGTGTCTTCCCTAGGAAACTGGCTTCCGTTTTTCCGCCACATGCTTGAGAATTTCTTTGGCGTTCCTCTTGAGGGTGTTTTTTCTTGCTGGCGCAATGGAAGGCCTGCTATTCCTGGTGGTGGTCTTTTCGGTTGCACCTCCCCAGCTGGCCATTTATCCCAGGCTGAAAAAGGCTCTGCTTGGAACCCTTTCCTTGGTATTTCACGGAAGCGCGAGAAGCGTGGGCAGCCGCAAACTTTGGAGAAAGGAAGGTAGAACATTCACAAGACATTTAAACCCCCCCTCCACAAATTAGCACGTGGACACTTTGCTGCACCCCTGCACATGTCACCAAAATCCTTTCTTCCTGTGAAAATAAACTCTCTTTGCCCCATCGGAGTGACACTTAATAGAACACAAATGCAAGAAATGGGTTTTGTTCTGATTTTTTCTCCTGCACTGCTGGGTTTCTAGGCTAAGATGCTGAGCATTCACCAGCCCATAAACGTCCAGGGGCGCCCGAAATTCCACGTCTTCGGTTGCTTCGTCCCTAAGATGGTGCAAATCGGCCTGGTGCAATCCGAACAACCCCTCGCTGGCTCGACCGCTTCTCCTGCTGGCTTGCCAGCAGCAACGTCATCAGAAGAGCTTTGCAACCGCCCGGTCTTTTAACTGATGTATGGATTTTCCTGTCATCGGGGTAGGCAAGTTTAAATTACTCATTAACTTTTCCAGCAGTGACTTGTTTTCGGTCACTTCCACAAGGACGAGGAGATATTAATCGCGACCCCAGCGGGATGCAGCATGGTGTTTAAAGAAGGTCTTGCCACAGATGGCTTGCAGCTTTACCTGCAAATGCAAATATATTTGACTCCGTCCCAGATAAGTCATCAGCTATGTTTTGGGATTCTGGAAGCCTCCAAGCTATAATACAGTTGACAAATTCTTCCCAACTTTGTTCCTCTTTTCCTTCCGTTGCAGAGGAGGAGAAAGCGTGCCAGGAAGATCAGGTACAAAAGGATTAACTAATGAAAACTTAAACCCGTCCATCTAGATCAGCGTTTCTCAACCTTGGGGACTTTAAGAGATGTGGACTTCAACTCCCAGAATTCCCCATGCTGGCTGGGGAATTCTGGGAGTTGAAGTCCCCATCTCTTAAAGTCCCCAAGGTTGAGAAACACTGTGCTAAGGTGAACCAAGATGATCTCTTGGAGAAGAGAAGGGGAAGATTATTTGGGGGATTCTGGGAGTTGAAGTCCACATCCC